>NC_051156.1:10188075-10513790 GCF_013339745.2 Dermacentor silvarum | reverse complement strand
TTGCAGCATGCTGCCGGCCGAAATATACGGGCGGTGGGGTGAAACTCGGATGTGGCAGGGGCTGCCGTTGCAACGCGAGGATAATTGGATGTGACGGACGTTCGCGCCGAAGATTAAACAGATTGATGATATTAAAGCGACAGCTGTGCACTATGACGTAGCCAAACATGGCGGGTTTTATTGGTGGATCATGAACGATATCACAGAGAAGGTTTACTGCAAAGCGTTATATGGCGGGCAGAGGCGCGGTGGGGTTTAAAGCGATAGCCCTGTTGCGGCCCATGGGCAAAAAAAATTGTACCTTAAGTATCCTTACGTAATTTGAATGCGAAAGCATTATGACTTCTCTTAGTCATTACCAATAAAGACTTCTTAAGTATTACAACCTGTTTGCGATCCTTCCTTCGCTTTCTTTTCTCTACGTTCATTAATCGCCAGACCACAACAATTCAGAACTCATCGCCAAGTAGCTACCAGTTAATATGGTGATCCACTTTAATACCCCTTAACCAAATTTAATTCATTGTAATTTAGTTTACTTCAGCTTAATTCACTTGACTCCACCTTAAGTCACCCTACTCTAACTTCTTGTAACTTTAATTCATTTCACTGTAGTTCACCTTAATTCACAATAACTACCCATAATTACTACTAATTAAAGTTGTCATACCATTTACAATCTTCTCTATTACTACTGATTTCATTCAAGACGCTGATGACGTCACACTGACTTTTGACACCACTCGTTGTGGACGACGCCGGCTTTTCTACCTCATGGCTCACGTAATGCTTTCGCATTAATGACTACTGTGGACGACAACGGTCCGTCTGCACGGCATAAAGTAAACAGCTTTCCCATTTTCATAGCGATTTGCGCAGCCCCGGTGCGCGGCGTCCCGTCATGCTCAGAGTTGCTGCAGATAGTTCTTGCGCGGCGACGAGGGCGAGCGTGTATACTGATCGAGTGCACGCGATAGGAGTGAGAGCGCTGCTCCGGCCTAAGCGGCCAGATGTGCTTCCCGACGCCGTGGTGGGAACGCGCCTTTGCCGATACGGATGGCACAAGAGCTGAAGCAAGTGGTATACCGGCGTTGTTTCTGCCATGTTCTCTGCTCTGTGCCGAGTAGAACGACTTAAATCACTTGTCGCGGCATGACGACGCTCGGCCAACGGCGGTGCCGGTGGCGCGAGGAAAAGAGAGGCCCTGCGTATACAGGTGCACTATCCCTCACTAGTACACGGGAGCCCAAGCCCAGAGTCCACTAAAGTTTGCTTAAGAGATTTAATAGTGGAGATGTGGTTTATAGTAAATAAAAAAATAATAATCACGATAAGTAAGGCAGAGAATGTTGATTCCACTGTCAATGTGCATCAAATCGACAGATTTAACACATGAAAACTTTTCCATAATCGTAATAGAACATTCGCATCACTTATGCTAAAACACTGCGTTGGATCTCATGTAAAGCTTTCATTGTTGTTGTACTTCCTCTAAAATAATTATTTAATAATAATGTAATAGTAATAGCAGTAGGGGTAGTAGTAGCAGTAGAGGCACTGATGGGGCTTCAGACCCTCCCCCCCCCCCTCGAAATTAATTCGTGCTGGCATACACCGCCGATCAAAACAACCACCGGCGCGGGAATCACTCTGGATTTTGTCTATAATGTCTGTTTCACGCTCGAAAAGACATTTCGGCACGCACATTGCAAACTCGGGCTGGCTTTTGTGGCAACGCCCTTGCACCTGGAGTCACGTAACGCAAGGAGCCCCATCCGAGCCCAAACTTTCAAGGGTTTTGCGATAGCGAGCGGGCGCGTTGCGGCATCTCGCAGCGGCCGTGGAATCTACGGAGCACATGCAATTCAATTCCGAAACTTTATTGGTATAAAGTTCTCATAAACATATGACGCGAAAGGTGCACTGACATTTCCAAAGGCGTGCTTTAGATTTACAATTCTGGATCTTTATCGGTTTAATGTTCTTATAAACTTGAGCTAACATGCGCGCACTGGAGCCCTCGTGTACAAGCCGTTTCAGAAATGGAAGCCCGCGCTCGCAGTCTTCCACACACACGAAAATACTAAATATGACCGTGAATGCCAGCTGGCAGCTGATAATTTTCTCCAAACATTTTCAGGAAAGGCGCCCGATGTGATCAATCAGCTGGACCAGGGCAGGCAAAGTAAAATAAGAGAAAACAGATGAAAGTTAACGGCCTATTATTGAGGTGATCCTTTTTTGCGGACGATAAGGTCTGGCTCTCCGTGACCATATATGGACAGTGGTCCTATGAATTTGGGAAAATCCCCTCTGAATATATTGGTATTTTCAGAGCGCTTCTTCATTTGCGAGCTGATTGTGGAGTTACATATCTGAAGAACGATTTGGATGTTGCCCCAGTAATACCTCGCATTTAAGCCCAGATGTTCAAAACCAAATTATAGAAATTTGTGGTGAAATTATCAAATAAAGCGTAGATGCAAAAATAAATGTGCAGGCTGCTTCTCCATATTTGCTGACGAAACTACGGATATTGCCGGTATCCAACAGTTTACTGTTTGTAGAAGGGACCTAAACAAAGATGCCAACGACATCGAAGGAGTACTTTTAGGTTTCAGCACCGGAATAGATGCCCTCTCTCATTGCGACAGCAGGTTCTATGTAAATGTGTAGAAACGGCTTCAGATTCTAGTCACCCTTCTAGTGACCACTTCAAGCGCAGATAGTGTATTTTTAACATGAGATTACTAAAAAACTACTTGTGCTCTACAATGTCTGAAGAACAGATGGTTAGGCAGGCGCTTATATACGTCCACAGAGACGTCGGCATCAACGTGTCCGAAGTCATTGACCGCTTCACTAAACTTCCCCGCCGAGTGAAGCTTGTCCTTTAGATAGCGAAGTGGCAAAAATAAATGCAAGTAAAAGTTCTGTTCCTTCAGGTCCATAATCTCGTAATTATGAAAACGTATGACTGTTCATTAGTTTCTAAAACCGCAGAAGTTTTCGTCGTTTATTCAAACAGTTAGCATCCTGATCAAAATTGTAGTGTGAAAACGAAAATTACGAGGACATCAATAACCAATTTTTACCGACTTTGTTTATTGAAAGCCCGGCCCCTCGCGGCATTTCCCAACAAACACACTAGGATATTGGGTAGTTTAACTTGCCGCATCATCTGTGGCTTTCGTTTGGTCTTTTCTTTCCTTTTTAGCTACCCGCTTTTACTTCTTTTTGTAGCGTTAGCTACACTGGCCTAGCCAAGCCCGTTTCGCGCGGCACATCAAGAGCCGTGCTGCGCATGCGCAAGGATCAGTGATGTCACACGGCTTGCGCACCGGAGCCACCGGAGCCGGCACCTCTCGCGCACTCCGCCGCCGCCGCGCGCGACTCGCCGCCGCCGGTCTGCGCATTCCAGAGGAGTGACGTCGTAGCCGTGGTAGATGCACTGGCGCCGGCGCGCGCTCGCTGTGCAGTCGCCGTCTGACACTGCGCTGGAGCCACTGCGCTTCTGACTGGCGTTTGCCAGTGTGGTATAGCCATGGAGAAGGAGAGCGCAAATGCTGCTCAACAGCGCAGAAGAACGGAGAAGCTTGACTCATAAGAATAATCTTATCTTAAGAATAAGCTTAAGAATAAGCTAAGAATAATCAGCTGAACCTTTGCTAACGCTACGTATATCTTGGCATAGCCGAGCTAAGCCACTGCAAGTTTTTTGAGCCGAAGCAATACCCTTCCTTAATTTTGTGTGCAGAAAATATGTCGCCGCTCTGCAGGCAGTTAAATTGCACATTTTCGTACTGATTTCTGCATTATTCCTCTATTATCTACCCATATGGTGCTGTCGCGACCGCAGCATGGCCCAAGTACATATCATGAGTTACTTTCAGACATAGCACAAAAAGTACGCACAACACACACGAAGACATGACAGACGCGGACGAGCGCTACTACCAACCGTTTATTTCAGTCAACAAACCCTCCGATTTCTAAGGTGAACCACGTACATCAGTGTCACGCCCGTTTCCTTTGCGAGGTGATAAAAAGAAATCTAAAAAAGTTAACAGTACTATCTGCCTCAAGCACAGAGTTCAAATAGTTCACTTCGGCACTGTGAAAAAGAATTGACGCTTCGCTTATAGAAATATCTGTGTTCTTGTGGATGTAGAGTGCTTCTAGAGTCACTCGAGCCGTGTAGTTTGTTGATTTGCCTAAGATAGTGGTCTCATAAAATCGTGCCTCGCAACCACCCGTAATCATGTGGGCAACCAAATGTGCATACTTGTCCTCTTTTTTCTTAACTTTTAGCGCTTGCTCCCTGAGCCGGTCGTTTATACACCGTTCGGTTTGGCCGATGTACACCTTCCCGCACAACAAGGGGATGGAGTATACCACTCCTGTCGCACACCCCACGAAGCGGCTATCGTGGCTGGTTTGGCAACCTCCTTTCCTGTCACCGCAAATTCGAGGGCAGAGCCTGGATAGCTTATTAGGAGCCGTGAAGACCACAGGAATACGATGCCTGTTCGCGACCTTCTTCAGGTTGTGCGAGACCTGATGCATATAAAGCATGGCTACGGGTCTCGCCATCCATCGCTAGGTCTCAGCCCTTTCTGCTCCAGCTCTGTTCTTTACCCTCTGCAGGATAGGCTCGGCCACCGCAGCAACAAGCAACTCAGGGAATCCCGCTGCTAAAAGGCGACCAATCTGATTGTCAAACCTATGCTGCATTGAATGCGGGCATGACTTACGGAGCGCAGCATCGAGACATTGTAATGCGATGCCCCTTTTTACTATTTTAGAGTGGGCAGAGTCAAAAGGCAGGGGACACTTCTTAAGCCGTGGGAAGTAATCTCAGCAAACATGGCCTACACTAAATTTTAGCCTGAGATCCAGGAATTGTAACTCCTCAGTTCCAAGCAATTCATGAGTGAAACTCAAACCCTGCCCAGCTTGAATAAAAACATCTAAAATACTCCCAGGCACAGTGAAAACGTCCTCTTTCTTTAAAAGAATTAAAAAGTCATCGACGTACCGAAACACTTTGAATACCTTCCCCCCATTAAAAGCCAAATCAAGCGCACTGTCAATCTCAGCTAAAAATATGTCACATAGAATGGCCGTTGCATATGTACAGTCACGAGCAAAAGTTTGTGGACCAAAGGTACGGTATGATGGTATGATAAAACTTTATTAACGCGCGTCAGCACGTAGCGGGCCGCTCCCACGTCGGTACAGAAAGGCCGAGCCTCTCTGCTGCCACGATTTTATTTTTTTTCCTTCGCAGCCTGGGCATTCCGGCTGAAATCAAGAGCGCAAGCCTACGTGCGCGTGTTGGACCAATACAACATATTAAGCCAATTCGGGGCCGCGCAGCTGCGCTTGAATATATTTAAACTTTTTGCTGATGCCATGGTCTCCAAACTTCTGCTCGGGACTGTACAAAAAAGTAAACAAGGTTCTTGAATGTCAAAGGTTTATCAAAATATTTGTGCTCAACTTGTTCTTTTCATGGCCTTTACGTTTTTCACACCAGCTGTATGCACTGCTTTGCTGGTTTCAAACTGATCTAGCTCGAAAGCTCGTGTGATATTTTCTTTACGTATTAAATAGACAAAAAACGCCGAAGCATTGATATCCGTTATGTCTGCCACAATTTTTGGGACATACGAATATATTGTTTTGTGAAAAAATAGATATTTTACGTGACAGTTAATTAGCATTCAGTATATAGTTCGTTTGCAGCCTCTAATATACAATGACATTGGCAATGGCAGTGCAGTTATCATTGATGTATTTTATCCCTCGACAAATTCTATAAGGAGGAGGCCACGCTGCAACGTGAGCCCCCCCCCTCCCCCCCCTCCGAACAATATTTCTGGCTATGCCATTGCGCAGTGAAACAGGTCTTTGAACACTGACCAGTTACAGATGATTTTCTGCATTTACAGCCGTCGCTTACCAAGAGCTTAGAAAAGATGTTCGGCTGAAATGTAGCAAATATCTTTACAAAGCCACTAATTTACTTTGTTCACAGGAAACCCCCTGAGAAAACTGACGTCAATCCGAGCATTTGTTGACGTGATTTTACTCCTTGCGGCGTCGGACATTATCGTTACGGCGCGGTTTCGCCAAGGTCACTGCCAATGGCACCGAAAATATAGCCATGTGCCTAAGGCTTTTGCGTTCGAAAAACAAATTCCGTGGCAGTGAACATAGCTCTATCAGGCACCTGCACGCAAATGCGCAAATGGACTCGTAAACTGAGGCCAACCGAGATTAAGGGTGTCAATCATGCGACTGCATATCCTGAAACATGCGCCCATCGCGGCCATTTAGCAAGCTTACATTATTATTTTAGAATCAGCTTTTTAGAAATGAAGCGACAAAAGGGCATTTTTGCTTTTTTTTTATTCGATCGGACAAAAAGTTGGACAAGGAAAAGATGGACGGCCGGGGGGAGGCCGCTCTTACAAGATTCTGCACCCGCTTTCTCGAAGCTGGGCTGAGCCTCTAAACGCCTGTCAACAGCAGCAAAACGGCTGATTCACAGTAGACTAGCTGGCCGCTCGTCTTATACGCGCGGCGGTTATCAGATCAGCGATTCCTGATTCGCGCTCGTCCATGCTCGACGGTGAAAGCTGTTGGCGTGGTTCTTTTTTTTTCTTTTTTCTTGTATTGTTAAAACGTGTATTCTGTGATCGTCCAGTACACTTTGTGCGTCATCGCGCGAATTTCGAATCTTAAAGGTCCGTACGCCACGTGGTGTAAAAGCTGCGAACTAAAGGCGATGTCCGGAATTGCTGGGGTTGACAGGTGCATGAGCGACCAATATGACACAAAGCACGTACGCAGAACAAAGTACTTAATTGTTGTGGCATACACTCTTATGCAAGCTATGAAGAATATAATGCTTAAGTTTAGGTCATTACCTTGTTCACAACGGTTTCCGTTTACACTTTTGTGAACTTAAAAACTGTGGGGGCATAAAACTGCCATCCACACGAGCTTGCTAGTGCCACTTAATTTTGTTTGTTTACTTATTTGCTAAATACTGCCGGCCCATTTGGGCCCAGGCAGGAAAGGTAGAAGTACAAAACAATTAACACAGAAGAGGCCAATATAGCATAATTCAATTAGACTAGTTTCACAGAAGCCTTTTAGTTTGAGTGGGCAAAATATACTGAGCTCATACATGACGACTCATTGTGACCGATCGAACAAATAAAGAGCAGAGAAAATTGTTAAAAACCTGTTGGTCTTCTAGTTGTTGTGTCATTTGAATGGAAATAAGAAATTAAAAAAGCATTATTGGCCGCTAATTAATGTTTAATGCAAACCCTGAGGAAACTCATACCGCTGCGGAGGAATATGAATGTTTCAGTATTTAATTAGATGGTTGCCATGATCATAAATGTTAGTGTCCAGGTGCAGTTCCCTGAGTGACATTTATTATGCTTCATCTATTAAACAGTTGCCAAGAAAATATATGCTACTTCACTAGCAAGTACCTAAGGAAACAAGTATGGCAAAATTGTAGTGGTCGATTATTATCCTCACCATAGTATGCCTTGCTGTTCGAGGTGTCGCTGGGTTGTGTGTAGACAGTGCTGCAGAAGCTTCACCCTTGAGCGTCCTGGAGGGCCTTGGACTGGGAGACTGGACAAAATATACCAAGTGCAATGAGGAGAGACTGCTTACTGCAACATAACTTGAAATTGCTGACCGTGCAAACGAAGCACCAGATGCACAGTTGAAGCTAAAACCCAGGACTAATAGCGACACCATTGGCTTCATTAAAAAATTTAAGCAGAATAATGACTAGCAAGCAGGACATTTTTAGGGAGATCAGTGGCTGTTGCTATATACTGTATTTATTATCTACTGTCCCAAAAAATGTTGATAAAGCTTACCAGCACTTTATTATGATAAAGCTTACCAGCAATTTTATTACTGTTGTAAATGTTGGAGCCTAGCAAGGGTGTTAATTATGTGTGTAATGAGAGGACATGGACATTCAGCGAAGGAGTGTGTTTTCCTTATTGCAACTTAACTGAAAAAAGTGGTTTTTCGTCTTACATAACACTGCTTTGGTGCAGTTTGTTTTAATTTCCTTATTTTGTACTTATCCTAGATTGACTAAAATTAGAATATGATGTAGCATATATGGCTTTCATTCATTAGCACTTGCTTTTGCCAGTATTAACAATGAAATTTGAACGCATTGTGCTTCTCACCTGTGTCAAAAAAGGGCTGTAATGTAGCCAATGATAGGTTGAATAGTTCTATTTTTCTCTTCATTCTGAGCATTACTAATAGATCTTTTAAATCTGTCAAAAACATCTTACAAGAAGCTGTATGACAGTCTTATATGCATTTTTGAAACTTAAATAATTACTTTAAAGGTGAAATCCAAAATATATATTAAAGGGAAACACCAGATTTTTGCAAAGCAGATCAGAACATGAATGAACCAAGGCACACAAGTGAGAAAATGTCTTAAGCAAGCTCTGTGATCATTACGACAATCAAACATGCCAGGACATGTTGGATTTCGGAAGGCTCATCAGCGATGTCTGAATCAGTCAAGGACGCGCTAGCAGATGTAGCAGTACCCTCTGCTAGCACATCAATCAGACAAGCCCCCAGAGATGTCCATATCCACTGTGGCTTGAGAGACCTGCCTGAATATAAGAAAAGCATATTTCACTTCAGGAATGGTGGGGGACATCTACCACAGTCTTGAAAAAGGTATGATCAAACTGGAAACTTGCATTATGGCTGCATACAGCTGTGCATCAACTTACTGGCTCAACTTGATGCTGTTATGTTCCCGTGGATGTAGCTGCTTCACTTTAAGGTTGACTCATTGCTGTGGCATCGTCCTTTGCAAATGTCTGCAAGTAAAGAATAACCCACCAGATAATATTTTTAAGATCCAACAATAACATTTGCTGTGGAATGCATTTACACAACCTTTTGCAGAGTCATGCAAAAGACCACGCATGAGCTGTGCATGCTTTCCCTACACAGCGCATCCCCTTGCGTAGAAAACTATGTTTGATCTAAGTGTGCCTGTAAAATACACATACATCTAATTTAATCTTGGGGAAAATGGAGCTGTAGTAACATTGCAGTGCATGTTTCACACAAAAATATCAAAGATATAGCTGTAACACATACATAATGTAATGTAATGGCCCCTCTGTAATGCCTCCAGGCCTTCAGGGTACTACTAATAAATGAATGAAAATTATATTCACTCCTGTAATTTAAAGTAAAACTGCGTTATTTCATCTCAACTGTCATTCACCTGCTGTTTAACATATGTCAACCAACATCATATTGCCACGTGTACTTGTTTATCTTTCACCGGTGACAGCTCTTCACCGGCTCACAAATGTTAACCGTTATCGCACGGCGGAGGACGCGCCTGCATGTATCGGAAGTTTATCGAACGGTATCGATGCTTCTTTCCGTTGTCTGTATTCACCGACGCTTATGTTATCAGATTGTATGACCGACGCGAATTGTCTAGAACTTTCTGGAAGACACGCGGGCACCAGGAAATAACCTGGAACATTCGATGACTCATGTATAAAAGCCAACGCGTTTCGCCGCTGATCAGATTCCGACGATCGCCGACTGTGTTCGCCGCTTTCGTTGTGCTTCGAGTGTAGCTTGCTTTTGTGGGCACAGGTTCGCCCAGTAAAGAATCCGTTTCGTCATACACAGTTTTACGACTGTTTACTTCAGCGTCACTACTACGCGACATCTGGTGGAGGTGCTTTTGTGTTCATGCACCGGACGCCCCCGAAAAGCCGTGATCCAAGCCCGAACCCCGAACAGAGTACCAACGTTGTCCCGGAGCATCGAGCAAGCCTCAAGGCCGTTTCACATGGTGCGATTTTGCACTGCGATTATCGCACCGGAAGTGCGATTTCCGTCGCATGCGACGAAAATCGCAGTCGCAGGGCCGATTCTGCGATTTTCGGCTGCGACCAACCGGTTGGTCGCAGCGTCGCAACGTCGCAGCAATCGCTGCGATTTTTCCGTCGAAATTGCGCCGAGAGGTATTTCGCGGTCTGTTTTGGAAAATGTCGGCGGTCGCTCAACGCAACGTTTACGGATACTTTTTCGTCTATAAATATTGGATCAACAAGCCTCGAACAGTGCAACTAATTGAGTGGAGCCTTGGATTGCGCAATCGGTACGTAACATCAGCACCGACACGCGAACAGTGCAGATAAAAACTCGTAGGTCAGATTCGGTTCTGAGATTTCTACGAGTTTGTTGACACGCTACGTTGCTAATCTGGCGACACTGTGGCTTCGGGTGCTGATAGTACGTACTTTTGCGTGATTTTCCGTTTTTCACACGCGCTGCGAGTGTGTAAATACTACGAGGTGTCCCTCACGGGAAGGCATGCCTTTCGGATGTCGTCCCAATTTTCTGGTTCTGGAGACAACTCGCGATATACGAAAACGCCACAGTTTTATCGCCGTATGCTTTTACGGACGGAACAATTTAATGAATATGCAACTACGGACAAATGCTGTGGTCAATAGGTCACGCTATACGCCCGACCATTTAGTTGCAGTCGATTGGTTAGGGCTTTCATGCGCATTTTCCCCAATGAATTATCTCATTTCAAGGTTCTGTTACTTCCGCTGCGAGACGCAAAGCGAACGTGCAAACTGGATATCGTAATGAATGTTCTACAATAGCATATTTCACGCTTTGACTGGGAATAAGCAGTATTGCCAATTTATTTTCGAAGCAATATTTAAAGTTTTTTTTCTCATTTTTCTGATGCATCATTTTTCTCCTGAATAAAAAAAACCAATAAACCTTCAGTGTGTTGCAGATTTTGTATCCTTACTGCATCTGTATTAACCCTCACATTAAAATGTAATTGCACATTTCGCTTACTTCAGTGCATCGAATTACTTTTGTTTATGCTGGTTGTAACATATCGCAGTACTCTAAGAAACTACTTAGCCATAAACATCCTTGCCTTTTCTTGCTTCTCTGTCTCTACTTCCTGTAAAACACATGCAATAATGCGAAAAGCAGGCGAACACCTTGTTTTTATAAGCAGTAGATAACGCATTAAACAAAAGCAGATCAAAATTGTGCAGTGAAGTCAGCCGGTTGCATTCCTTCGTATGAATGATAGTATCTTTTCAAGTGTGGGTGGGTCTTGCATGTCCACAGCTCATGAAGTGTGCAGACTCATCACGAGGCGTAGGTATAGCCCATCAAGATGGAGGCAATGTTGCTAATGAGTCTGCACTTACATGTATTACTGCATAAACTCGTGTAACCATATCCCATCATTACTCAATCGAGCTTGCTCAGTCATATTCACCAAAATTCTACTTATCCGAGCTTGCTCTGACTCATATTCACCAAAATTGTACTTGGCCGAGCTTGATCTGACTAATATTCACAAAGATTCTACTCAGGCAAGCTTGCACCGAGTCATATTCACCAAATATCTACTTAGCCAAGCTTGCTCCGACTTATATTCATCAAAATTCTACTCAGGTGAGCTTGCACTGAGTCATATTCACCAAAAATCTACTTGCCGAGCTTGCTTTGACTCATATTCACTAAAATTATACTTGGATCAGCTTTCCCCGACTACCACATGACAATATTCACTAAACGTTTACTCAACTGAGCTTGCTCTTACTCGTATTGACCAAAATTCTACTCAGTCAGGCTGAAACGAACTCAGACTCACGGTTAGTTCGAAGTCTTAGTGAGCCGACGTTTGAGTGAGTTCACCGTGCTATGTATACATTACATTATGTGACCTGTGCGGTGAATAAGCAAACATTGTCTATGAGTACGTGTTGCATCGGGTGAAATAAGGACAACTGTAAACACTGCAGTTAGTTTTCTAGAGTTCAACTGACCGTTGCGTGAAAGCTTCGCCTCATGTCGATTCAAGCAAGTGCATTGGATCTGCATCATATTTTTTGCCAATCCTGCTGTCTGTCCCAACCATTACTGGGTGGCCACACTTTGTACATTTCAACACAAAGTTTAATAAATGACTGTAGTGCAATATATTAAAAAAAAGATGCTTGCATCACTGCACGTATAACAATCAGAACATGACACAAACACATGCACATAAGATGCACACAAATGATAAATACATAAACAGATGGAATCAGTTAGCCACCACCTATTGAAAAAAAAGCACAGGACTACGTATAACCATTCCCCTTGCCAGGTACATGGGCTACAGGAGAAACACACGTGTAACCTAGCAGTTACCTCGAGGTAGCAGCTATGGACACTGTTGCATTCGCAGCTGGCCACTCAAGTGTGTTCAGTGTGCACTTGTACTTAGGCACACTTTTTATTGCCTGTATATCAAAAATTTAATGTGGCTCCTCAAAATTTTGAGAATGTTTGGATTCTGAGGCTTGCAAAGGTAAATATTTTTATTCCATTTTCGTTCAAGGTGAAGGCTCATACAAAAGATTAGAGATATTGTCAGTGCCCCTCACTTTCTCTCAGAACATAAGTGGTCTGTTATTGAGATTCTAGCAGCTTTTCAACAGCAAGAAAGGGAATCAGCTTCCCCTGTTTTCAACATTGGGTTAATGCAGGCAATTCAGGGAGGCATAAAGTTTTGCTAATAGGTTCGGGAATACCAGATTAGACTGTACCTTGACACTTTCCTTGCACTGTCTTATTTTGGTCAAATAAGCTAGCTTGAAATGGCTCCAGTTAGCATGCTCTAACATTGATCTAATATAGGTTAAGTACATGACTAGCTTAACAGACTGGGATGCTGGCTTTCATTTCCAGGAAAGGAATCACAGCACCTGCTCCAGTTGCATATGTTTTTGGTTATCAGGGGTATTCAGCCTCACTTTAAGGATAACGTGCTGAAGCAGGTAGAAGCACACGCATGCCATTAGCGGATAGTTTCGATAGCTTCTTACCTTACACTTGCCACCATGAATACAAAATTCTAGCGTTCGATTTTGTTATTAAACAAACAAACGTACCCCTAACAAGGTATTTTAATGTTAGCCGTGTGGCTACGCGGCTGCGCTACGTACTGCAGCATATTAACTTAAGCTTCTTGATACAGATTCACAGCACACTAACAGCGCAAGAAACAGGACGAGAAAATAGACGACGTCCATGTCTGCCAGAATGATACGATACTACGTACACAAGTGACTGCAGCTCCTAAAAAAATGTGGTGTCGGCTTTTACGCCTTTCGAAATATTCAGAGAGCACTTGTATGAATAATTACAGCACAGGCGCCGAGACGGACGAGCCAGGCTGGCGCTAAGATAAACGTTCACAAAACAAATTCCATTCCACGTTCAGTAATTACACACAGATCATTTGCGGCTTTGTTCAGGGGCAGACGTGAGCTTTTGGGTTGGTGCTTGCTGCTAAGTTTGGTGCAAGAATATTGCTAGGAGCAGGAACCACTAATGCGCAATCACGAGCAATACACACACATCCGTTTTTCAGAAGCTGACGTTAATCACGGGTAGCGCGAGGGTCTCTGCGTTGACATGACGACTCCGCCGAATCCAGAATACTGCATATGCGATGACAACAGCTATAGGGGCTTGTTGATAGGTCCTCTTGTAATTTGTTTAACCGCAGTTAGAACGACACAGGCATAAAACACACACGAGACAGCACACAACGCTGAACGACCACCTGCGAACAGCTGTTTACGTCCGCCATTTCTCCTCGTATTGAACTTCACAAACCGCTGTTGCGCACTCCAAAACAGACTAAACTTTGAAGCGTTTTTAAATTACAAAACGCACGTATTATTTGGTCCTAATAAAGAGAGGTGAATTATATTATAACGCGCACGTCTTTTACATTACATTAAACGAATTTATGCGGCGTGTGCGACAAAATCTGGCAGCAAGCAACCCTGGGCGTCGCATAATCGCATTGTTGACATCGCACCATGTGAAATGACCGTTGCGAATTTCGCATCTGCGAAAATCGCAGTGCAAAATCGCACCATGTGAAACAGCCTTCAGGCTACAAAACCAAACCCCGGAGCACGAACTTCTTCCCGAGAAGACCACAGGGATCAAGGTCAGGTCAACGACCCCAATGCAGCCCCAGCGTCCCCCATCCTGCTGCAACAACCTCGGGAGCCACCGACCTTCCATGGATCATCTGCTGAAGACCCTGAAACCTGGCTGGAGACATACGAGAGGACCGCGACGTTCAACAAATGGAGCGACGACGACAAGCTGCGCCATGTCTATTTTTCGTTGGATGACGCTGCTCGGACCTGATTTGAGAACAGAGAGACCACCCTGGTGACATGGGACCTATTTCGTGAGAACTTCGTGAGAACCTTCACGAGTGTCGTACGAAAGGAAAGGGCTGAAGTTCTCTTAGAAACCAGAGTTCAATTGCCGAGCGAGAACATCGCGATCTTCACGGAGGAGATGACTCGCCTCTTCCGCCATGCCGACCCCGACATGTCTGAAGAAAATAAAGGTCGGTTCTTGATGCGGGGTGTCAAGGAGCAACTATTCGCCGATTTATGCGCAACCCGCCCGAGACTGTCGCAAAATTTGCTTCGGAGGCCACGACGATCGAGAAGACGCTTGAAATGGACACCAGGCAATACAACTGCCGTGCCCTGACCAACTACGCCGAAGCTCAAGCGCTAGGCGCTGACGACCTGCGAGAGACGATCAGAGCGGTCGTACGGGGAGAGTTACTGAAGTTATGTCCAAGGTCGCCGCCTCAGCTGCCCTCGATCGCTGACATAGTTAAAGAAGAGGTTCAGCGGTCACTGGAAGTGCCAGAAGTTCCGGCATCGCCTCAACCACAACCGGAAGCGATGACCTATGCCGCCATCGCCCGCCGTCAAGGACCCCCTCCGCGCTCGCGCCAGGGCCCCGTAACGCCCCAGTTCCGTCGTCCACCGCCGCCGCCGCCGCCAGCACGCCCGTCGCCCAGCGCAGCTACCCGAAAAAAACAGACATTTGGCGCGCCCCCGATCACCGCCCGCTCTGTTATCACTGCGGCGAAGCCGGCCATGTCTACCGCCGATGCCCATACCGCGAGATGGGCCTACGCGGGTTCGCCGTGAACGCGCCACGCCCACAGCTTGGCGAGCGGCCACGTGATATCTCCGACTACATCGACGGAACGCAATGGAGACCCCGACGTCCTTCGCGTTCGCCATCGCCGGGACTCTACCTGCCGCCGCAGCGCCGACCATACACTGGCCCAGCCCGGGGCCGGTCCGTGAGCCCTTATCTGGGAAACTGAAAGCAGCAACCGATGGAGGTGAGGTTGCTGTACGACGCAATGCCGAAGATCCTCCGCCGCCCACGAAGAAGATTCGCGAATCATCACGACGAGGTATCATCACGCTGCCTGGAAAGAGCCTTGAAGACAACACATCACCGTCGTCTACAAGTCCGGCCGAAAGCACTCTGACGCCGACTGCTTGTCTCGCGCCCCCGTCGAACCGCCGCCACAGGACGACCAGGATGACGACACTTTCTTGGGACCCATCAGTGCCGACGAATTCGCCGAACAACAGCGAGCCGACCCGGAACTAAGGATCCTTGCACTACCTGGAAGGCAAGACCGTCACTGTGCCGAAGGTGTTCAGGCGAGGATTGGCGTCATTTTTCTTGCAAAACGACATTCTCCTAAAGAAGAACATTTCGCCTCTCCGAGCCAACTACCTCCTCGTGGTACCCTGAGCGTTGCGTCCAGAGGTTCTGCAAGCTCTCCATGACGACCCAACGGCTGGACACCTCGGTTTTTCCCGCACGCTCGCTAGAATACAAGAAAAATACTACTGGCCTCGCCTCTCTGCTGACGTCGCCCATTACGTAAGGACCTGCCGAGACTGTCAGCGACGCAAAACACCGCCGACAAGGCCAGCCGGACTTCTACAGCCGATCGAACCACCTCGCCGACCATTCCAGCAGATCGGGATGGACTTACTTGGGCCTTCTCCGACGTCGACGTCCGGGAATAAATGGATCGTCGTAGCTACGGACTACCTCACGCGCTACGCCGAAACAAAAGCCTTGCCCAAAGGCAGTGCCGCCGAGGTAGCCCAATTCTTCGTTGAGATCATTCTCCTGCGTCACGGTGCTCCAGAAGTCCTCATCACCGACAGAGGCACGGCCTTTACGGCAGAACTAATTCAAGCCATCCTGCGCTACAGCCAGACAAGCCATCGCCGGACCACCGCCTACCACCCGCAGACGAATCGCCTCACCGAGCGCCTAAATCAGACCATCGCCGACATGCTGGCAATGTACGTCGACATCGAACACAAGACGTGGGATGCCATCCTTCCGTACGTGACCTTCGCATACAACACGGCCGTGCAAGAAACGACGCACATGGCGCCGTTCAACCTGGTCTACGGAAGGAACCCGGCAACGACGCTTGACGCCATGCTACCGGACGCCACCTATTTGCAGCGTGCCGAAGAAGGTCGACAGCTCGCCCGCCTGCGCATCAAGAACCAGCAGAGCACCGACAGCCGACTCTACAATCTTCGACGACACTACGTCGAGTACCAGCCCGGCGACCGTGTTTGGGTCTGGACTCCGATACGCCGGCGAGGACTTAGCGAGAAACTGTTACGACGCTATTTCGGACCCTACAAGATTATCGGACGGATTGGCGCACTGGACTATGAGGTCGTGCCAGACGGCATTTCGCAGTCACAGCGGCGCCGCGCACGACCCGAAGTCATCCACGTGGTGCGTCTTAAGCCTTTCTACGCCCGCTGAAGAACTTACATACTTCGTTGCTTTGTTATTTTTATTGTATTTATTACGCGTGGTTTATGTTTTCGGATTCATGTTCGTTAGTAGCATCGGGACGATGTTTTTTGAAGGGGAGGGTATTGCCACGTGTACTTGTTTATCTTTCACCGGTGACAGCTCTTCACCGGCTCACAAATGTTAACCGTTATCGCAAGGCGCAGGACGCGCCTGCATGTATCAGAAGTTTCTCGAACGTTATCGATGCTTCTTTCCGTTGTCTGTATTCACCGACGCTTATGTTATCAGATTGTATGACCGACGCGAATTGTCTAGAACTTTCTGGAAGACACGCGGGCACCAGGGAATAACCTGGAACATTCGATGACTCATGTATAAAAGCCAACGCGTTTCGCCGCTGATCAGATTCCGACGATCGCCGACTGTGTTCGCCGCTTTCGTTGTGCTTCGAGTGTAGCTTGCTTTGGGGGGCACAGGTTCGCCCAATAAAGAATCCGTTTCGTCATGCACAGTTTTACGACAGTTTACTTCAGCGTCACTACTACGTGACAATATCTTCTGAAAAAACAACAACATAAAATCTAGCCTCAACATGGGGAGTGATTGAACTTTGCAACATGATGTTTGAACTTTGCACTCACAAGCCGAGTTACTGCGAGCAGAATATTCTCTACAAAATTATTGTTCTTGGCGACTATTGCAAAACTTGGTATGTTATGTGAAGACAAATGTTTCATGGTTTCTTCAATTAATTAGTTTTATTGCAATTTTGATGAGTACGGTCGTGCTCACATCGGCTCCTGCTTTCTTCGATATTTTTGGTGAGAAATTCTTCTCGATCTCCATGATTTCTCCACCCACGGATGCTTAAGGACAAGAGGAACCCAGGGATACCAATTTTAACACGATAGTGTTTTATGCCGGGGTCCACCAAGACTTCACTGACGTATTTCTGTCACGGAAATACGTCATAGAACATAATACAAAGAAAGAAACCAGAAGAAAAAGTTCCACAAACATGCAAAATTTGGAAATCGAACCCACGACCTCTCGGTCCGCGACGATAGATCGCCGAGCGTTTAACCCATTGCGCCACAAACGCATTTGCAGAGAGCTACACAGACGCGCCTTATATATCTAACACTCCTCCGTGTACCCGCGCTCTTGCTCGGGGCGGTGCCGCCGCCTACGAGCAGAAAAGAGAAGTACTGCATTATGACACTAACGCGCACCGACAGTGAACGCTTCGGTGGTCTCAGCACTACGACGCCTCGATGCCAGCATTCGAAGGGACGCTGGCATCAAGAAGCACTACCAACGCCACCTAGGTGGCGTTCACCGTACTCAGCACAGCGGAGCGTGGCCTCCGCAATTAGCTCTGAAAATGTTTCTGAAGTTGATCGCGGAGGCTACAATTACGACGCGCTGTACGCGCTGATTTGACTCGGTGACGATTCAGTTACGTGCTTTGTCTTGCGCGTTGTATTAGTGTGTCAGTTACGTGCTTCGTCTTTCGCGTTGTGCTAGCGTGTGCAGCGTAGTGCAGCTTCCATATGCACGACGGTTGCTCATGGTCATCGACGTTGGTAGTCGTGATGGAGGAGACGTGCCACCAGGCGTCAGCGTGGGTGCATCAACGCCTAAGCGCGCTTTAGCCACAAAACACCAATAGAGATTATATATCAATGTGCAATAAACATTACACTACTTCTGTGAAGACACGTTTCACTTTCGTGTTCTATACCGATTCCTATATAAGAGGGATCAACCACATTTTTTCAACGGTGGGTGGCCTTTTCGTCGGTTTTTAGAACTGCTTCTCTTCCGTGACGCCGCGCTCCCTTCAGTCTGACGGCAAGGCCTAACCAGCGTTCGCCGGGCAGGGCGCCACACCGGCCTCATCATGACAGAGCGAATGGTTGTTGTAATGGAAGGAGACGATCTTCCTCCGGAAGAATTTGGTGCGGAGCACGGCTGGCGCTCCACCGCTGTCAAGAAAAACGCCCAGCGCGTCTGTCGTCGCGACAGCACCCGTGAACCGGCAAGCAGCGAGGCGCACCGCGAGCGTCTCAATGGCAGCAGGAAGCCCACTATCCTAAAGAACAAGATCATCAAGTCATCGCGAATGCCCCAGCTCCCGAATGAACACTGGAAGATTATCGCCCGCCCCAGGGGGGGGGGGGTCTTGATGTTCAGAAGACGGGCTCCGCTCGGCTTGGTCGGGCAGTCGCCGCCGCGGCCGGACTCACGTCTGAGCAAGCTAGCCACGACATCGTCTGCCCCAACGCAACACAAAACATCATCGTCCTCAGCACCGCGTCTCGCAATAACGCAGATGCTGACCTAAAAATGAATTGCATCACCCTGGGAATGAAACAGTACGAACTCAGCACTTATGAAGCCGCGCCGCACGCCATGTGCAAGGGTGTCATACGTCAAATTGATGTTTCAGAGAGCCAGGACGACCTGGAGAGAAGCATCCTCAACGAGAGAAATCTCTTAGCCCTGGGAGCCAAGCGAATCAAGAATAGCGAAACGGTAGTCATCGTTTTCGATGGCTACAGGGTCCCCAACTTCGTTTTCTACGGCTCGGCGCTAGTGAAGTGCTCCTTGTACCTCAGGCAGCACGACTGCTGCTATGCCTGCGGTAGACTAGGCCACAGAGCGGACGTCTGCCCAACGCCGGAGGACAAACTATGCAGGAAATGTGGGGCCAACAACCCCGACGAAAACCACACCTACTTGCCTACTTGCGGCCTCGGCGGGGGCCCGCACGCCACAGCGGACAAGATTTGCAAGCAAAGATTCCAACTCCCGTACATCGTTCGACGGAGGAGAAGGGAAAGAAATGCGGAATCGAGGAATCGAGACCCGTCACCAGCACAAACAAGTGCCGGCAGCGAACCGGCTAGACCTTCGAGCAGGCGCTCCCGCTCGAGAAGCCGCTCGAGGTCCAGGAGCCGTTCCAGGTCCAGATCCCGGGGCCGCTCCAGATCGGGCGGCTGCTCCTGGGGCCCACAGAACAGGGTCCGGTTCGAGGAGCCAACCGGTCCTGGGAAACAAGGCGCCACCTGGGCAGACAGGGTGCGGAGCGGAGGGAGACCTGCCGAAAAGGTAACGGGGAGCGCGGCGCCAGAGCATGCTTCGTCTGAAATAGCTCAGCTTAGGAAAGAAAATGCCGAGATTCGCAGCATAGTCGAGTCAATGCGAGCCGAAATAGCAGAGCTCAGAAAGGCTAATCAACCTCACCCCGTTCCAGTCCCTAGTTCAACCCCCTCGGTGACCCTCTCGGGGACCCCCTCTCCCCAACCCGCAGAAGTTTCCATGGCTAATCAACGTCACTCCGCTCCAGTCCCTAGTTCAACCCCCTCGGGGACGCCCTCTCCCCAACCCGCAGACGTTCCCATGGTCGTGGAGGCGAGCCACCCGGGAAACCCAGCCAAAAGAAAGGCCGTTCCCAGCATGCCCGAAAATGTACAGGCTAAAGCCAAGTCCGAAATCAGAGAAATGTTGAATTCCATCTGCTTCGAGATCCAGAAGATTAACGAACGACTCTCTGCAGTGGATCAGCGACTTTTGGCAGTTGATCAGAATATAGACGCGCAAAACTTCAAAATTCAATGCATGGAAAACAGAATGCCAGAAATAGAGTCCAAGGTGCATGAAATAGACATCAGGTCGTCGACCCACGTACGTCCCGTTTTCTTGCCGGATGGCGCGTCGGTACCTACGCCACCACCACTGCACGTCCCCGGACCTCCCTCCTTCGAGACCCTAGTAGCAACGCCGGAAGGCGCTCTATACAGCAAGGATGGGGCCACACACTCAATTTAGGATTTGGCAGTGGAACTGCAGGGGACTCCACCATAAAAGATGCACCCTGCAGCAGTTTGTTCGCACTCACAGAGAAAAGCCACATGTTATATTATTGCAAGAAACGATGACTGATCAGGTTTCACTCCAGGGATACAAAGCTCTTGCTCTACGTGGGGACGGCAGAGGAATCTGCACATTAGTCAGCAGCGAGTTCACTTTCGTCGCACACGATCTAGGGGTCCGGCCTAGCAAGACGGAGACCTCCCTAGTCGAAGTCATCCCAAGTCAATCCAACAACTCCAGCATTTTTATACTTAACGCATACAGCAGCCCGAGCGATCACAGACAACGTTTGAAAACCATCATCACTAGGGCGACGAAACTCGCCGGAAACTCTCCACTGGTTGTGGCCGGCTATTTCAACGCTTCCTTTCATGCTTGGAACTACCCGCACGACACGGTCAAGGGCAGAAGCCTGTGGCAGGAGGCGGGAGATGCGGGCCTTTCTCTATTAACGGACCCAGCCTTTCCCACCAGACGCGGCACCTCCTCGACCCGGGACTCTGTCCCGGACCTCGCCTTTGTTAAAAACGCTGGCTCAGCCGTGTGGTCTAATCTGCTCATAGACCTCGGTAGCGATCATTACATCACGGCCACCAGCCTACAAGTGGAGCAGAAAAGAAAAAAGGCCTTCTCGGTCCCTGACTGGGACAAATTCTGTGAGGTTCGCAAGGCCCGCGCCGCACGTGGAGAAAAGCCCGAGAGCCTCGTCCAGTGGTCCGAACTAATTCTGCAAGATGTCTGCTCCACCACCAAAACCATAGAGACGGATCTGCAGACAGACAAAATGGATAGCAGGCTAGCACACCTACTCGAGGCCAAGCAATCAATCCTCGAGAGGTGGAAAAGCCAACGCTTGAATCGCAAGCTCAGAAAAACGATAGTCGAGATCAACAAACAGATTGACGAGCACTGCCAAACCCTGTCTAGGCAGCAATGGGACGAAATTTGCAATTCAATCGACGGGCAGATGCACACGGGAGGGAAGTGGAATGTTCTCAAACACTTGCTCGACGACTCCGGCACCGAATCAAACCAGAGAAGTGTCCTCGCTAAAGCGCTCCACGAAGCCAAATAGTCGTCTTCGGAAGAGGAAGTGCTGGTGATGCTAGCTAAGAAGTACCTGCCGCTCAAAACTGTGGGCGATGAGGCGACATACCCAGTACACAAAGGGAAGCCGAACTCCGCGCTGGACGAGCCTTTCCAAGTCAGTGAAATCCGCAGCGCCCTACACGACCTCAATGGTAGTCGGCTCCCGGCCCGGATCACATTAACAACAAGGCTCTCAGAAACCTAGAGGACGAATCGGTCGAGTTTCTCACAGATGAGATAAATCGCATTTGGGAGGAGGGAATTGTACCGGAGCAATGGAAGGTGGCGAAGGTCATACGCATCCCAAAGCCCGGAAAACCGCGAGCTTGGACAACCTCCGCCCCATCTCACTGAGGTCATGTGTAGGGAAGGTGGCCGAACACGCCATCCATAACAGAATTGCCGAGTATGTCGAGACCAACGACCTTTTCCCTCACAACATGATAGGTTTCAGGCCAGGCCTCTCCACCCAGGATGCCATGAAGCTTATCAAGATCCAAATCCTGGAACGCTGCACTCGGGACATGAGAGCCATCCTTGGTTTGGACCTGGAGAAGGCCTTTGATGACATCCGTCATGAGTTCGCTCTCGACGCCATCTCCAAACTCGACCTGGGCTCGTCCTTCCATGCCTTCGTCAGGTCTTTCTTGAGCAAACGATGCGCCATCCTCAAGGCTGGAGATTTGGAATCAGAGAAAATGGAGCTGAGCAGAAGAGGCACCCCCCAGGGGTCAGTCATCTCACCGCTCCTCTTCAACATCGCAATGGTCGACCTCTCGAGATACCTAGGCAAGATACAGGGCATCGGTCACATGATCTACGCGGACGACATCACTGTCTGGTGCACAGGGGGCAATGACGGAGAAGTCGAAGCCGCGCTCCAGGAAGCTGTCGACACTACAGAGCGCTTTCTAACGGACACGGGACTCCGATGCTCCCCAAAGGAATCGGAACTCCTTCTCTACAGCCCAACTAGAAAGGGCCGCAAGCCACAGAACTGCAAACCCCCCACCGAAATCGACATTAATCTCTACATCAAGTGCGGAGATCCGATTCCCAAAGTCGCGTCCATTAGAATCTTGGGAATGACACTCGAAGGGGCGGGCACAAATAGCATCACCATTCACAAACTAGCAAAGAAGACGGATAGCGTCATCGGTCTAATCAAGCGGGTAGCTAACAGAAGGAAAGGCCTCAGTGAAGAGAATCTGATAAGGCTAGTCCACGCTTTCTTGTTATGCCATTTCACGTACGTAGCGGCCATGCACGTCTGGAAGAGCGCTGAGCGAGACAAGCTAAAAGCCATGATAAGGAGGGGGGATCAAGAGCGCGCTCGGACTACCAAACTACACACGCACCGACCGACTTCTGTAGTTGGGTATTCATAATACACTGGAAGAAATTGCAGAAGCACAAGAAAGGGCACAGATTCTCAGACTCTCCGGCACCATGGCGGCCAGACGAACCCTAACAGAGATGGGCGTCCCCCCGGCTAAGGTCGAAGACTCCTACCAGGGCCTTCCGAAAGAGCAGAAAGACCACATCATCATATCTCCCGCCCCGCGCAATATGCATCCCCAGCGCAACGTGGAAAGAAGGAAAGCCAGGGCCTTGGCGCTCCTACGCCGGGTGACAGAACTCCATGGCGGCAGCTGCTTCGTCGACGCGGCCCAATATGGCAACAGCAAAAATTTCACAGTAGTGTCCATCAACCACAGGGGTTCGACCGTTAACGCAGCTTCGGTACGAAGCACGTTGTCATGTGCGGCCGAGCAAGTGGCTATCGCCTTGGCCCTCTTGGACGATAAACATGCGAACATCTTCAGCGACTCCAGGGCAGCCATCCGCGCCTTCAGCGTTGGCGCCGTGTATAAGGAAGCCTGTGGCATCCTCGACGGCAAAAGCATCGCCACCCACACGCTCACGTGGTTCCCCGCTCACATGGGATCCATCATGGGAGGCCCCACAAACCTCAACGAGCTGGCCCACTCCAAGGCGCGAGGTCTCGCTTTCCTCGACCATGTGCCCACAAAAGCAAGTTTCACTCGAAGCACAACGATAGCGGCGAACACAATCGGCGATCGTCGAAATCTGATCAGCGGTGAAGCGCGTCGGCTTTTATACATGAGTCATCGAAAGTTCCAGAGTAATCTCTGGTACCCGCGTGTCTTCCAGAAGGTACTAGACAATTGGCGTCGCTCATACAATCAGATTACATAAGCGTCGGTGACAACTGACAACGGATAGAAGCATCGATAACGTTCGAGAAAATTTCGATACATGCAGGCGCTTCCTGCGCCGAGCGATAACGTTTAAGGTGGCGGTCCGGCAGCAGCAGCCCCCCGTTTTGAGTACCTTTGGAGCAACCGCGGTGGCTCTTCTACTTAGGATATAAAGTTGTGGTATATACCATAAAAAAGCTTAATTCTTGTATATTCTAACTATAGATAATATTAAGAAATTGATTAATGTGATTTAGAAATAAATGTTCATGAACAAGCATGAGATGCATGGTTTTTGCGAACTGTGTCTCAGTTGTGACCATATTTAGAAGAAATTACCGCATTTACTGCATTGCGGCTTGCTCTGTAGCTTTAGGACATATTTGTTTCCTAGACGCAGCAAAACGATGTTAAATTTTTACTTTTTGGATAATTTGCTTTTGAAGTTTGCCAAAATATCGCAACTTCTGTTCTAAACAGCCCGGCAACTACACGCTCAAGGAAGCTAAATTTTGGACAATTTAGAGATCGAGCAATTTCCAATTGGGATGCAAAATTTCATTTATGTACCTTTCTTGGCTTTCCTAACAATGCGACCGAAATTAAGCAATATTTAGAATTCTGGTACTACTTTTGCCCATTTTTGCGGGAAGGTACTAAAGCTACGAAGGTGCGGTGTAAGACTAATAAAGGTACATGAATGAAATTTAGCGTCCTACATGGAAATTCCTTGAACTCTAATTGTCCAAAATTTAGCTTTCTAGAGCACGTAGTGGCTGGGCTGTTAACAACAGAAGTTGCGATATTTGGCAATCTTCAAAAGCAAATTATCCAAAAAGTAAAAATTCATCATTATTTTTCTGCGTCTAGGAAATAGATAAATACGTCCTAAAGCTACAGAGCAAGCCGCAATGCAGTAAATGCGGTAGTTTCTTCTAAATATGGTCACAACTGAGACACAGTTCGCAAAAACCATGCATCTCATGCTTGTTCATGAACATTCATTTCTAAATCACATTAATCAATTTCTTAATATTATCTATAGTTAGAATATACAAGAATTAAGCTTTTTTATGGTATATACCACAACTTTATATCCTAAGTAGAAGAGCCACCGCGGTTGCTCCAAAGGTACTCAAAACGGGGAGCTGGTGCTGCCGGACCGCCACCTTAACATTTGTTAGCCGGTGAAAAGCGGTCACCGGGGAATGATAAACAAGTACACGTGTCAATATGAACACTCTGTATATTGCTTATTCTTTCACTAGTCACTAGTGGCAATTATAGTTGATCTCTAACAAATTAAACATTACTCTTTATCAAAATTTATACGCTTGTATGTCTTATCCTGGTTCCACCTTTCAAGCGTTAAAATAGGCACTTACGTGAATAGATATCTGTGTTTCAGCCTTTTTAAAGCGCCCGAAAAAAAGTTGATTAATCGATTAATCGACGAAAAACCCCTCATCGAAATTGATTAATCGATGATACGCTAAAGCGACGAACGATTAATCGTTTATCGATTAAAACATTTAATCGACCATCCCTATTTCCCATGATCCCATTCCTCTAAATTTTTTATGACTGGGCTTCAAGATTGTCACGTGACGCTCCCTCCTAGTTTTTTTTTCTTCCTCCATGATTCTTTCCTCCGCCGTCTCCTCTCCTAAAGCGCTTGCTTTTTTCTTTACTTTTTGCTTACGAAAGCAAGCCGACGGTGGCGCCCCTAGAAAGTCCCCGTTGAAGCTTTCAGACTGGGCGCGCGCCGCGGCCGCTGCCGGCGCCTGCGCAGAGTGACTATCAACATGGCTCTGAGGCGGAAAAAAAATATAAAGAATTGAAAACACGCGCTATCATCTTCCAATCGGAGATACAGGAGAGAGAAAAGCGGCGTTGATCAAAGGAAGGCGGTATTTTTCCTATATAGGGACTTTACCAACGGCAGCAGCGGTGGCCGCGCGGCGAACGCGACCAGCCGAGCTGCTGGAGAATCGAGGGCCGTGGTGTGACGTCACAGTGCGGCCAGGGCTCAGCCAGTGCGGCGACTACAAAAAGAAAACCTTGTAAATGAGAACATACGATATGTTCTCATTCTACAGGGTCTTTTTTTAGCTGAACTAAATTGGCCGACAGCTCAATTCTAACCCTTGTTACATTTGTAGCTGGTGATTATGCAAGGCATATCCACTCGGAACGAATTCTGAGGTTGACAGTGGTTTCGAGATATGCGTTGTGAAACTTGCAGTAAAGATGTACTGTTGTTAAACTAAATTTTGCAAGAAAACTCTGTTTGATGCGTTGAAGTACAAACTAACTGGAACGCCAATGCATTTCTTTATACACTTTCAAAATTATTATTCCGAAAAAAGCCTAACCCTCAAAACATGTTCTAAGTCGATATGCCGATAAACACACAAATATGTGTGTTTATTTCTCGAGGAAGTGATGTCCGCCTCCATTAATTATCCAGCTCGAGGACTAGCAGTCTCTTAGCTGCCGCAGGAAATTTTCGAAAGTGCCGCAAAACCTAAAAATCACCGCGTATAAATTCAGTGTGTTTAGAGCATGAAGCATGATCTGAGCGTGAGGCACATTGGGGGGGGGGGGGTGATCTGACTTATTTTCACCTCGGGGATATATTAAAGTGTACCATATGCACGATATACGCGCATATTTTGCATGCCGACCCCCTCGGATTGTCACCGTTCAGGCTGTGATCGAACCAGCGACCTCGAGCTCATCAGCCCAACGCCATAGCCACTGGGCTGCCGCGGCTGGTGTGCTCGAAAAAGGGAGGGTGCTTCAACACGGGCCAGTTTCTATTAGGCCAAAGGAATACCATCACGAGAATAACTCTCTATTTGCCACTGCATTTTACGTGCGTCTCGGTCGGATCGCAACAAATTGCTTTTAAAGCTCATCTGTTACAAGCACCTGTTTAAAACTTTTGTTTAAAACGCCTGTTTCGCCCATCCTTTCTTCGTGGCAGATAGAGCTTTGTCACGCTATATGACAGTGTACCACCTTCGCAACCGACGCAGGGCATAAACGAACAGGTTGTATCCTTTCATCCGTGAAGGACAATAAGTGATCATGCCATCCCCGTCGACATCCTACTATCGTCGCTATTCTATATTTTAAATACTATAAAAATACATAAATGCAGCTGCTGTATGTCGAGTGGGAGCCAATGCTGGTGATGCGCGCCAAGAGTTTGCATTTTAACGCGATAGCGTTTCGGGCCCCGTGTCACTGAAAATCCGGCATCGGCATCAGCATTGGCGCCCGCGGCCGAGAAAATCATCCCCAACCACGTTTAGGTATGCCACACGATTCTGTCATGAATGTTGCTCATACCTTGTCTTGCATTCTTGGCAAGGCTATTCATCGGAATATTGAGAATGGCAATCTCCAAACAAATGTTATAAAACAAAACACCCACAGCGCCTGCCTTTTATGTTAAATATTCTCAGACTGAAATATTAAAAGTGCGAAACAAATACGGAAACCTGAAAAGGATGTAATTTATTTGGCGCGTATGTGCACTATCTCCGGGATCGGTTCACACAAGAGGGCGCGTTTCCACCAGAAAGCTCGCCTACGTGCATAGCGTTCGCCGCCAGTGTTTGCCAGTAAACATTACGGTTGCATAAGCTGCAGTCGTCGGGAACCATGAGTAGCAGTCAGGGATCTTTGAATGCTATCGCGTTCCGTTTTTAAAAGCGAAGCTTAAATGTCCTCCCAATTTTTTTTCTGTAGGTTTCTGTAGCAAGGACATCGCATTGATTTCCAAATGACCTTGTATGAGCGGGCATCGCGTTGCTATTTCACAAAAGCAGTTAAAGCATGTCCAAACCGCTCCATACCACGCGACGACAAAGCACTGCGTTGGCGCGTACATGTCAGAAAGGAAGAAATGCTCGCCAAGCGTTCGTCGCAACATAGTTCCGCCTTGACCAATGAAAATGTCTACGGGGAATTTTTAGTATTTATCAAAACAGAGGAGAGACGCCGATGCCAGCCGAGGCGACAAGACGCACCTCGCCACGGCTCCGCGATTATCGCCCAAAATGCCTGACCTATCGGATATACGACGCTCAACTCTTCTGAAGGATGGGGCCAGTGTTCCGGCACCCCATGGACATCATGTAGGGTAAGCCGGAGCAGTGTACTCCCGTTTCGAAAGCTTTTTCTTGGATCTGCGACACGGCGGCCTCGCTATCCCTAACCGGAGCCTCGCCGGCGGATGGGGCAAACGCGACTGGGCGTTCCGGCGTCATGGACGAAGAAGCGGCTATGGAGCTGTTACAAGACCAGCTTGAAGAAAAGAACCTCACTCCTGTGCATGTCGTGCGACGCCACGTTAGCCCTCAGACCATCATCATGAGGCTGGGCACAAAACTCAACCTTGCAAAGTATCCGACGTATCAAGTCACGAACGCCATCGGCGTCGCTGCCGGTCTCACGGCGTCTGAGGTGCGCGACGTCAATATACTAGTCAGACAGCTGCAGAACCTCGTCGCGGCAACGAGCGGGAGGGAATCGGCGACTCAGAAACTCGCTGGCTTGCGCTCGATGACACTCGACGGAGAACGACACGATGTGACTGCCTACGTGGCAGCCGAAGCACAGCACGCACGCTGCGTAGTCCATGGCCTCCCTAAGGATATCCCGGACGATCAGCTCCTGTCCATAATCAGCATCGAAGACCGGCACATTTTGGCAGCACGGTGACTAGGCCAGTCAGAGACTATACTCCTCACTGTTAAGGGTGCCACGGTGCCCAAGGAAGTCAAGATGGGCCTGTGGCTCACAAAGACACAACCTTTCCGCCCTCGCGCTGTGCAGTGTACCATTTGTTTCACCATTGGACACCGCGCCGATGTGTGTCCCACGGCTCATGAATTCACTCGTTGCGAGACATGTGGACAACAGTTCCCTCCCGCCCAACGACCCGACCAAACAGCGCACGAATGTGAAGTTAGGTGCTTCAACTGCGAGGGACCGCACGGTGCTCGCGACCCACGGTGCCCCAAGAAACAGCAGGCTGACAAGCTCACCCGCCTCGCTGCAGAAAGGAGACGATTCAAGACCACATCAAAGGACTCCGGTCAGCCCAAAAACCGCCAAACAAGCCAGAGCATAGCAACCAACCCACCTAAGAAAAACGACCAAAACTACCCCTCGCTACCACTCCACAACCGCTTTGAAGCTCTACGAGATACGACACCGGACCCAAAATCGGAGCCCAGACCCAGATCTGGCAGTCCGCCAGGCTACCCAACGAAAAGATCGACGCCACCCCCGCCACCACCCAAGCCGAAAACCCCAAGTTTTGTGTGGGCCCTGCTCTCCCAGAAGCCGCCCGCGCATTCCGAAGAACCCCCGCAGAAGCAACCCAGGCACTCCTCCCCAGAAAAGGTGAGTCCGTCCTTCACTCCTCTGGGTCGCAGTGTTAGCAAACTACATAACACCACTACACCTTCAACCACATCTACTCCCTCTTGCGCTGGCCTACAGGAATCAGCACCTCCGGGATACTTTCTCGCATATAAAGCCGAGACGGATGCGAGATTAGAAACCATAGAAAGACAAATTAATCTTCTGCAGAAGCAACAAGTCGAAGTGCAAACACAGCAAGCAGAGATACTTAAACAACTTGCAGCGCTCGTACAATCGGTTGAACTCCTCCGAACCGCAGCATCTACGAGCAGGCGCGGTACAGCACGTCACGAGGCACACCCATACAAGCAAGTCAATACCAATAATGGCAACGTCGAATAACTCTCAGTGCGTTCCGTCACAGCACACTGCGGGGATAATTGTCTGGCAGTGGAACTGTCGGGGAATTAGCCGTAAACGTAACACCCTCTTACATTTCGTCGCGCATTCCTCGCGTAAGCCCGATGTGATAGTTCTCCAGGAACCATTAGAGTGCATCTCCTTACCAGGCTATACAACCTACAGTGCTCCTAGCATCCCAGTAAAACGTAGGCATGGGACTGAACAGGTCACATACCGAATCATGGCAACAACGCTGGTATCGGACCGACGCACGGCTGTGCTGGAACACCTCGACCACCTTAATAATGCAAATGAAGAAAGCGTTTTCTTAAAATGCCGATTTTTCCGAGAGTACGACATGAACATCATCAACACATATCGGTTACCTAATACGAAATTTCAACGAACCCCTTGGCACCACCTCCTTAGGCAGCTTGAAAAGTCAGACTTGCTGTGGACAGGAGACTTTAATAGCCGTCATGCCTACTGGGGTTACCCAGACTCCTCTGCGGCCGGGAGGATCCTTCTCGACTTGGCCCACACACACCAGCTCTCTCTTCTCAATGACATCAGCACACCGACCAGAACGGGAAATTCTGTGCAGCGCGACACGAATCCCGATTTGGCATGGGGCAGGACAAGAAAGACACCTGACTGGCGTAATCTGGGCGAAACATTCGGCAGTGATCACTGCATCCTCGAAATTACCGTTCCCTTACCTAATCGACAAAGAAGTCCCAAGCGTGGTTACTACTCTATTGCCACGGAACTCACAGGCTGGGATGCCTTTCGCAAGGTGACTACGAAATTCCAAACGTCTACGCTAGACGCGTGGAATCACTCCCTCCGCACAGCACATAGACAAACCACCAAAACAGTCCAACGCAACGAGGACAACCCACAAATTGATGGACATCTCGTAACGCTCTGGGACAAAAGGCATGCCCTAATCCGGAGATGGAAACGCAACAAACTAAACAAATGTCTCAGAGCACGCATAGAGGAGATCACGCAAGAAGCTCAAGAGTACGCTGACAAGTTGGCTACCGACAACTGGCTGGATATCTGCGAGAGTGCAGGTAACAACCTACACACGAGCAAAGCGTGGTCTCTCTTTCGCACGCTGCTTGGACAACCCAAACGAAAGAACCACCTAGAGGTTTTACAACTAAAGAAAGGAATTACCTCGAAAACCTTAGCAGAACAAATCGCGGACCACTTCTTCCCAACAGCTACCATCATTCGTAGCACACAACCTCTACCTGTATTGGCAGACCACACTCCTTCCGATCTCGACCGCCCCTTCACAATGGGTGAGCTGAGAATTGCCATCAATGCCTGTAAACGGCAGACAGCACCGGGATGGGACGGGATAACTAACAAGATGTTACGAAATTTACCCGACACTCAACTGCAATACCTCCTCGACACCATCAACCAAGTTTGGGACACAGGCAATATACCCTCAGCATGCAAAATGGCCACGATAATTCCCATTCCCAAACCTAATAAGACCCCACACGAAATTGCGAATCTCCGCCCCATTTCACTGACGTCGTGTCCAGGAAAACTTATGGAGCGCATGGCACTATCACGACTACTCTGGAAACAGGACATGACATATCCGGTCGACCCACGTGTAATCGGATTCCGGAAACACATGTCAACGCAAGATGCGATGCTTGCTTTGCAGGATGTGTACACTGAATACAGTACTTCTCAACTGCGCGCCATAGTTGGCCTGGACATCAAGGGTGCTTTTGACCACGTCGCCCACGAAGCGGTTCTCGAAGGCCTTAGAGAGATCCGACCGGGACAGAAGCTATATAACTATGTCCGAAACTTTCTTACTGACCGCACTGTTTCCGTGAAGGTAAATGAGGTAGAAGCAGACGCACGGTACCTCCAACAAGGGGTGCCGCAAGGGTCGATTCTGTCACCAACCCTCTTCTCCTTCGCTCTCAACGGTCTGACGCGCCATCTCAGAGCTGTGCCAGACCTTCATTTTACAATATATGCGGACGACATCACCCTCTGGACCTGCAAAGGTTCACCATCAGAAATACAACACACACTACAGTCGGCCGTTGACACCACAGCTCGGTACCTTCATGAAAGAGGGCTCACTCTATCCAATGCCAAATCAGAGTACATCGTCGTCACGAACGGGAAACTTCCAAAGGCTCGGGAAGATCGGCAGCTCATTACACTCTCCATACAGAATGACCCCATTCCTAGGAAGCCCTACATAAAGGTGCTAGGCTTCTGGTTGCAAGACGACGGCAAGTCCAAGGAATGGCTTCAACATACAACCGAACAATTACAACAAGTTCACCGCCTCTTGAAACGCACTACGCGTAAGCTAAGAGGCATCAAAGAACATCAACTCAGGCGCATGACCCTGGCCCTAGCCATACCCCGCGTCATGTATCAATACCCGTATATGGAAATTACTAAGACACAAAAATCAAAGCTTGAAACCATGCTCCGTCAAATCTCTCGTACAATATTGGGTACCCCACAATACGCCAAGTCTGCAAGGGTTCAAGATACGGCGATTCTTCCTAAACTCGACGAGCTGGCTCAACTTCACCGTGAAGCACAATTTACCCGCCTCAAGCTCTCTGCACAAGGACACGCCCTGCTTAGTGAGTTGGGCTACGATATACCTCCACCATCCGCATTCGAAGCAACCCGGCCCCCATGGGCGACGCTCGACCAGATCGCCGTCGAACCTGTACCACGACACATGGACCCAGACAGACAGCCAGGACGACGACAAGCACGAGCCCAACATCTCCACGAAAACACAGAAGAGTGGATCTTGTACACGGACGCATCTCCTTCTCAGATCTGCGAGGGCTACCGGACAGGGATAGCGTCCGAAGGAGTACCATTCTCCTGGGGCTTCCATTACAACATTAGCACGCAATGCCTGGCAGAAATCACGGCCGTTGTAGAGGCCGTTACCATGCCCAACCCGCATGCCCGTAATATACTGATCCGCACTGATAGTCAAGCAGCCTGTCGAGCCCTCGCGACAGGTGACATTCCAGACGCGCATTACAACGCATTAGCTAACCACTTTGATGCCCACCCTTCCATACGTGTGCGGATACAGTGGATACCTGGTCACTCGGGGATTAGAGGGAATGAAGTGGCACATGCCACGTCCCGCGCAAGTCTCCCGGGCCCTCCCCTGTGGTGGCCGGATTCACTGAACCGTACCGAATTACTTGCTCTGGCACGTTCCGATCGGCGCGTAAGATTAGACGAAATGCGTAGCAACTGCAGAGTTTATCCGAATCCACCCCACTCCATGACGCGACGCGAGGCGGCCCTAGTGCGGCGTGCGCAAACACACTCTCTACTGACCCCCCACATACAGCACTACATACAAGGCAATGACGGGCCTCCCACCTGTGTGGCATGCGGTGGTTTCCCGGATAACGCCCACGTTCTGTGGGATTGTCCGGGTGCCCATGCAGCCATGCGCGGGAGCCTCAGTCAAATACCTACTACAAGAAGACCTGCGACCCTGGAGGAGTGGCTGGCGGACTCCTCCCCAGACATTATGAAAGCACTGCTCGTACACCTTAAACTTCTGGGCCTGTCTGAAGATTAGGCCTCGCTCTTTTTGGTGAACCCGGACTGGGGTCTATATTTTTTTAAATAAAGTTGTTCTCTCTCTCTCTCAAAACAGATGTCTCATGTGACATTTTGTAGGTTGACGGGGGGGATTGCAAAATTAGTGAAAGACCAGTAGGCTTTCTTTACGTCAGCACCACATAAATATACGAAGTTTATTGAAAATATCAGAAGTAATCAAAGCATTCAATAGAACTTGCAACGAATTGTGTATACATTTTGTCGAAATCACTAATGTTGTGACCTCTGTTCGCACTCACAGGAGCTCACTGTGAAGACCAAATTCCGCAATCACTAAGGCTCGGTAACGTTAGATGGCAGCAAGAACCACAAGCCCTGGCGAGTTATAACGCAAAGCTTTTCCACATTCTTTTTGTTACAATTGTGCAATCAGACCTCCATGATCCGTGAAAAGTTTAGCAGGCTACACCTCTTCGCTTGTCTGTCATGCGACGTCATGAAAACCGCGATAGCTGTGACATCAGCTATGACATAGGCACTCTGATTATGCATGATTACACTGAAAAAATAAAAATCATTATATCTGATTTAACTTTTTCGCCATTGGCCTTCCGCTATTGGTCAGAGTTTTGGGGCTGCATTCACTTCGCCTTTCTGTCACGCGACGTCACAGAACCGCGAAAACTCACAAGGTCAAAGTGACGTGTACGCATTAGAGATGCATTAATATTACAAAGAAAATTTAAATTCGTTACAAAAGGAATAGACTGCCGATTTCTATACGGATCGCTCTGTCACTGGCTACTCGGAACTGCCGGGGATAGCGGATTTATTTGCTTATAATAAAGATTTTTACATGGCGGTACAATGCCGGCGAGTACTTTCAGCATGTGTAGGGCATCGCTCTGCCAACTCTTCGTTTAGGATTTGTTTTAGCGACCATTTTGACCTGCCATTGCACATGGCCAAGGTTTTTGACCAGCCAATGACAAGCAAAGCAAGAGGAAGCGAGGTCATCCCAGAGTCCGGCACCGCCCTCCTTATCTGCTTATCTACTTTCGCTGCGCTAGCTGAGCCCTACCGAAACCCTCATGATTTCAGCGTGCTCCTCGTCTCTTTTCAGGAAATTAGTTTTAAAAAAAACACTTTGACTTAGGGAATGCTATTCGCTTTGAAATTAAACTAAGGTCGCCTCCTATACACGAGGATAGCATTTGATTTGGCGGTTAGAACAACGCTGCGGGACACCGCCCGATGCTTACGTCTGCGGTTACGGAAGTTTGACCTTAAAAGATTGGAATAAAACCAGATTGGGGGCAATTGTTTCACGTTATATGGCCCCTGGCCGCGCATAAGGAATCGATCGATCATTTATCTGCGACCTTATGATGTTTATCGCTCCAGTCAAATCCTCACATTTGACGAGAGCTGGGCGATATTTCATTGTGTCCATGAGTCAGTGGCTAGTACCTAGAATTTCCAGTCGGCGCCAGGGATTGCATCTTTGAAGTTATCCGTGTCTGGTCAGTGGCTTCGTCAACGAGGCTTTATTTGTGGGCACCGTATGACGCTGACACGTGCGTGGGGATAGCAGTGGTCATTTAAAAAAACAGGATTTCCTCATCATTACAGTGACCTTTACATCAGATCAGTTAGCAGAGCTTCTGCACTCATATGTCGCACTTTGATATAGCCATAATTTCATATACATCGTTGCTGATGCGAGCCTACTCAGGAAACTTTTCACTATTTCTAAGGCCCTATTACTGCAACTCCAACCTTTGCTTGGAACTTCGTACGGCTGGCATTTCGCGCTACAGGTCTCTTGTATTTTTTTTAACGCTCCTTTACAACAGACCTCTACAGTCCATGCGTCGCATATTTGTTAAAGTTTTGGCGCAGTCTTGCTAAGCAGGCTGTGCAAATTTCTATAATCTTCGAGCTCGATCGGCTTTCTATATTAGTATTAAAGAAAATGTAGGCGCAGTGTTCACGGTCAGTCTTAAATATTCCATGTTAGAAACAATGCTTTTTATTTAAAAGGTATAATGTTACAGCGTCTATTGAGAAATATCCACTGAGAAATCATCGAGATTTTCTTCAAGGTTTGCGCTGTCTTTTGCTACTGCATTGCTTTTTAATGGGGAGGATTTCATCAATACATTTCCAAATATTTTATAAGGTGATGAACAGTATAGATTGTGCTGGACCGAGTTTTGACAGGACGCAAGTCGACGCTTTTCGTTACAACATCTCAGTTGCCTTCGGTGCTGCTAAGTAACTATTGCTGGAAAGATGCATGGTAATACCTCTGTTTGCGAAGGTTGCCGTTCCCGAAAACGTCTATTAACGTGCGTCAGAATTCGGAAATACATAGCTTTGTTCATGAAGTTCCCATCGCGCTCACGGTGATTCCTCGTGTCATGCTTTGTTGATGCGATTTAGTTACTGTTTCAAAAACGTCTATTGTTTATATTCAAACTTTGGAGCAGATTTTAACTAAAAAGTATTCTATCTTTTTTCAGGATTAGTGTTTTACCAATTAAAAAGTCCATAACCAATTATACTGCTACGAAGCTTCAAAGAACATTTCAACTGCTGCTGGGCAAGCCATTTTGCGCACGAGCAGTAGTCGGCTGAAGCACACAAGCGAATATTAGCGATCAGAGCGAGTTCTTAAAGGTGAAGTTCCTTCCACCCAACGTGACATATTTCTCACTCTGTAAGGAAGAAGAAGTGCGTCATGTAGAGCTCCGCAGCCGGATCGCCAGCGCTACTGAAGTGGGGCTCGGGCTCGACACTGTTCCTGGTGCGCCTGGCTAAACCTACGCTGCTGTGTCTTGCTTTCGGCGTCCTTCGTGTCTAGCCCTGTTTTTACCTGCACGCCACCACGACCTCCAGTCCATCGAACAATTAATCCGTGGCGCACAGCGGACAATCGGCCCATCTGCTATTCGTGTGGTATTCCCGGACACGTTGCACGCCTGTGCCGCCGCCGTCCACTTCATCCACGTGACTACCCACGCACAGCAGCGTACGACCATTCGTTGTCTTACGATCCAGACCGCGATTTAACTCTTCCCCGCCCTAGCCTTCGCCCAATTTCTGACCGCCGTTCTCCTTCTCGTCGTCGCTCGCTATCCCCGACGCGTCGACGTCCCTCTACCGCTCACACGGAAAACTAAGTGGCGCAGTTCCCGAGGCAAGAACTGCGTCATCGTCGCAACGCTCAAGCCCTCTTCTTTCGCCGCCCAACGTTATTGATGTCGCTGTTGAAGGTGTCTCTGTGTTTGCCCTCATTGACACAGGTGCCGCCATATCTGTGATTGCCGAAAAACTATGCCGCTCAATACGAAAAGTCACGACGCCTTTCTTCGGTCCATTACTCCGCACGGCCACAGCACAGCACGTCCAGCCGGTGGCTGCGTGCACCGCCAGACTTGAAATTCAAGGAGTGCTCTACATCGTCGAGTTCGTCATTCTTCCCCACTGTTCCCACGATATTATTTTAGGTTGGCATTTTCTCTCTCGTCACCAAGCTGTCATTGATTGCTCCCGCGCAGAAGTCGCCTTCTCTTCGCTTGGCAATGCCCTATCTGACGACGTTTCGCTTTCCTTCACCAAGTTATCCCTCACTGACGACACCCAGATACCCCCGCACGCATTCCTTCTGGCACCTTTAACCTGTTCCCTTGCCTCCGACTCTACCGTACTCTTCGCACCTTCCACTGCTTTCGCTCTTCGCCACATCTCACCACTCCCAACCACGCTGTTTGGCCTTCAAGCAGGTGCGACTCACCTTCCTGTCTACAACCACTTCCCATTCCCTATTACGTTGCTTTGCGGTGAATCTTTTGGCACTGTGGTAGTTTGTATCCCGATACCGTCGACCGTACCGGGTTCTGCAGCAAACTTCTCCGGTGAACTACGTGTCATCGAACCTCTACGGACCTGCGTCGGCGAGGCCGCGAAACTGTCCACGTTGATCGGCTCAAGCCGTATCGCGAGCCCTTCATCCTCACGACGCCATAGGCCTCCTGTGCGGCTCCGTCTTCAACGAGGGGGGGAAGATGTAAGGAAGAAGTGCGTCGTGTAGAGCTCCGCAGCCGGATCGCCAGCGTTACTGAAGTGGGGCTCGGGCTCGACGCTGTTCCTGGTGCGCCTGGCTAAATCTACGCTGCTGTGTCTTCCTGTCGGCGTCCTTCGCGTCGTCCACAGCCGTGCTAGACTTCTTTGTCATAACTCTCATGAAGCTGTCCACTAAAATACTCTTGACGGGCTGCTTTGCTGTTACTGGAAAGACATCCTCGAGTTTTAATGAGTGCTAAAAGAAACATTCAACTTTGCCAACGGCATCAGTGTCAGTGACAATGCCTGGTAAAATGTAACGCGTCGGACCTTGAATTTCATGATGATGATTATTATTATGATGCTGACAACGTGGTGGGGCTTTCTGCACAATGAACCTTGAAACTTAGCCTTTAGAAAATTGAGCCCACAATGTGTCACAGAGCGTGAGATTGAAGACGCCAATCGAGAGGTTGTCGAGTATTTTGTGTCCACGGTTAGGAGTAGGGGTCTGAATGCCAATTGGGGACACGTAACTGAGTTTGTCGTGGACTATAAGGAGAAGATGATGGCAACATAACTTACGGAACACCACTTTGAGCAACAGAAGACTCTTCTCGAAGAACTTTCTACTGAAAAAGAGGGTGACGATGTTTTATTGAGAGTGACTGCTTTCATAGAAAAACCGCCAGCCACCATTCTACCTTCCCTCCTACCAGCAGTGTGAGCATCTTCCATCGCTGCATAAGATCGCTTTACAGCACTGCACTGAACACTACTGAACAGGGCACTTGTTTTCACATTTTTGTGGTTATATAATTTTTATTGCGATAACAACTATATGGACACTCCAAGTGCATTTCTACCGTCGCCGTGATGTTCTGTATCAAGTCCGAGAGAAATAACCCCGTCGATGCGCGCCGTATGCTGTATGTGCCGACGATCGTCTCTCAATCTGGCGCGCGCAAGAGGGAAGCTGACGGAAAACGCGCCGTCTTCCGTCGCGCGATAAGCCGTGGGGGGATGGGAGGGAGGGAGCGGGGGCGGCATTGTTTTCCGGGAGCAACTGCGTATTTTGCCACCGCTTAGTGACTGGGGTTCCCTGCCTGCCTGGGGGAACCGACGATCACGGCTCACTCTCGCGTGCGCAGGGAGGGAAGCGGGGAGGCAGTGCGGGAGGGAGCGAAGAAGGGGGGGGGGGGGGTTTCCACCGGCACCAACGGCATACTTTGCACGCCCGCACCTTATCTCGACACTGATTTGCAGGCTGCTGATACCTTCGCGTATGGTGTGTTCTCGCCGCTCCGTTTCTGTTGAAGCGATAGACTTCATTCGCTGCTGCTGCCGCGTTTCCTCATGTCAGTGTTTCGACAGCGAGTGTCCGCGGCCATCGAGTGTGGTGTGTTCAATGTTTGCCTCTGCGCGCTGACACCATGCTTATTAATTTAGTTAGTAAACGAGTAATTCCTAGATTACACGACCGATAAAACTACTATCCTTACTTCGTATAGCTGTCTACTAATTTGCTGTCGCAATCGACGCTTCGGCTTTCGGACGAACTTTCGCTTTTGTAATCCATAAAGTTTCAATGAAATAACCGTTGTTACATTGTTTCCGATAGAAAAAAAACTGCATCGATTCACCACCATAGTGCGGTCGCGAATTAATAAACCGAGATGCCACTCTACAGGGATAATTTCCTGGAACGTTGAGGAACACTGCTATCTTATGCCGCCTAATATATTTGTCTACGTCAATCACGACGTGACCCTCACAAATTCAGAAAAAATACAATATTTGCATGTTTGATTTATATTATGTATGAATTATTGAACCAAATGCAACAAACTTGAACTTAATGGTAAAGAAATAGATTTTAGGCTCTCATACTCCAAAACAAACGAAATAATTGGAATGTGCAACTATAATAACGGGATAGAGTGGGCCGGCGCAAACGCCACGAACGCACCGTTCACAGTGTGTCTACTTCTTGTCGTACAGGATTTGATCTCGTCACTCAATGGAGCCTACTCGATGGCGTTGGTTCCGCCGCTACTAGTTCCAGCAGTATTGGTCAGCGCCACGAGGAACACGGGAAGCGACGCTATCGTACTGGATAAACCAGTGCTACTCTCGTCATCAACAGGCTTCACCACGTCATCAACGAGCCTTATAAAATAACCGCCGTTCATCGACCGTACCATTGAGCACGGCGCAAACGCCACGAACGCACCGTTCACCATGCGTCTACTTCTTCTCGTACAGGTCGGTCATTGTCATTCAGTACGCAGCGATAATCGCTTTCTTGTCATTCTGCCGTGCCCACGCAGATGTTTGGGTATGGCGTATGATTGTTTCTGCGTATGTGAACATATTTTGTGCGGTGAAGACGAGGAAAATACTGGGCCATCGGTGGAAGATATGTTTAAAGCTGCTATGGATGGCCAACAGGTATTCTATCTGAAATCAATGAACTGAAATCACGCCTTGAAACAACAGAAAAAGCTGTTAGCGGTTCTATCATATGGTTAGTAAACCTGGAGGACAATGTACCAAACCTCCAACTCATCTTCTTCTTTGTGTGGTTTAACGTGCCAAAACCAGTTCCGATTATGAGGCACGCTGTAGTATAGAGCTCCGGATAAATTTTCACCACCTGGGGTTCTTTAACGTGCACTACAACGCAAGCACAAGGGCGTTTTTGCATTTCGCCTCCATCAAAATGCGGCCGCCGCGGCCGGGATTAGATCCCGCGATCTCGTGCTCAGCAGCGCAACGCCTTAGCTGACTAAGCCACCGCGGCGGGTCCTCAGATTGGTCTTGCGATGCTCTACATTCAAGGCTTGCACAAAACGTTCCGCCAAACAGTTGCTGATTGAGTGTTACGGTGCGGTCCGTACGTGTCTGATACCCCATTGCTTGAGGTAGACTTAAAATTGTTCAGAGATGAACTGGCTTCCGTGGTCGGACGCCACTGTTTCCGGAAAACCAAATCTGCTGAAAAGTTCATAAATGCATGCGATGGTTGCTTCTGAAGTAGTAGTTGTCATGGGACATACTTCTGGCCACTTCGAATGATCGTCGACTACCACTAAGTATGAAACACCTTTTATAGGACCTGTAAACTCGACGTGCAGGCGTTGCCATGGACGCGTCGGCCAGGACCAAGGATGGAGCGGTGTTTTTACTGGTAAACTCCATGTCTCAGCGCAGGTTTGACAAACCGCACCACACCTCTATGTCATGGCCGATATTTGTCCACCGCACATAGCTTCTTGCCAACTCCTTCGCGCGCACCATTGCTGGTTGCCCGTCATGCAATTCATCTAGGGCAAATTGACGAAACTTTTGTGGTACGACAACTCGCATTTCGAGCATGACACAAACTTGATATAAGGAAAGCTCTACTTTCCTGTAGAAGAATGGTTTCAGGTTTGCAAGCAAGTTAGTCGGCCAGTCTGACAAAATGGGCTGTACTACTTCACGAAAAATTGGATCACTGCAGTTTCTTCTGCGATTTGTTTACTGCAGACAGACATGCTGTCCAAACGCAGCATGTCTTCGGCCACATTCCTGCAAGGTTGCTAAGGTTGCTGAAGTGGAAGACGCGATAAGCAAACAGCGTCCACATTCTGAGCTGAAGGTCGATACTACAAAGAAAAAGAATTTCTGGCGGCTGCTACCGCTGGAATGCTTGTTTTGTGGCCAAATATCGTCTCAAGTGGCTAATGGTCTGTGAGCAAGGAAAAATTGCCTGCGTAAACGTAGTAATGAAGCTTTTTGACACCAAACACAACAGCTAATGCCTCTTTCTATATTTGGCTATAAGCTTGTTCAGCCTTTGTCAGTGTGCGTGAAGCATACACTATTGGATGAACTGGCCGATATGAAATGTGCGACAGAACCGCACCTATTCCATAGGCGGAAGCATCACACGATAGCTGCACTGATCAACTGGGGTTGTAGCGATTCAAAATAGGCTTTGACGTTAGCAGTTTATTTACATGTACTAACGCAATATGACAAGCGGAATTCCATTCCCAAGTTTCTGTATTGCGTTAGAGCTTGTTCCGGGGAAACATTATAGATTACAGATTCGGAACAAACTTTCCATAGTAATTTATGAGCCCTAGAAGCGACTGCAGTTGCTGCTTATCTGTCGGAGTCGGTGCCTTCGTGATTGCAACCCACTTTTCATCTGTCGGCCCAACACCGTCTTTCGTGATCACATGACCCAAGTATTGCAGTTCCTCGCGAAAGAAATCGCACTTCGAAAGTTTCAGGCGCATTCCGCATTCTGATAGCCGTTTCAGAACTGCTTCAAGGTTAAACAAATGTTCGGCTTACCTGATCAGTATGTCATCGAGATAACACGCCACGCTGTTCAGTCCTTTCAGCGCGTTATCCATAATACGCTGAAATATTGCGGGAGCCGACGAAATGCTAAGCGGTATGCGGTTGACCAAAAACAGACATTTGTATATGTTCCGCGTGAGATATCGCTGGGACTCGTCATCCATTTCGACCTGCTGATACGTTCTACTTAGGCCTATCTTCCAAAAATGTTTTCCACCTGCAAGCGCGGCAAAAAGCTTGTCCGCTTTTGGTAGGGTATACCTTTCGATGTCGAGTATGTGACTTTGTAGTCACCGCATAGTCTGACTAACGCCTCCTATAAAGACAATGTCTGGAAAATGAGCCGCGAACTCGCTGCCCTACCCTCGGATTTTTCTCTCCCCCACCGGTCGGTAGACGAGCGCCTCTGACGGGCGATCCTTGTAAACATGCCGGCGCTCGGCGGCCGGGAGCCAAGCAGCTGGCTTGTCGCGAGCAGACGACACCTTGCCGACCGCGCGTGGTTACTGCTGCCTATATGCAGACGATGACACTCATGTGGTTTCTTTATCGCTGTTCTGAGATCGTGCGAGTCACCTTACGGGGCTTTTTGTCGCTGGTCAGTTTGTTTTAGTACAAAAATTTGCTGGAGAGCTGCAAATTTCCGCGCGGCGTCAGCGGCGCTAAAACCTACGCCGACGTTTTTTTTTTTCTCCAGGGACGCCGGCGGGAGCTCGCGCTCTCCGCTGGCGGACAGCACGCTGCCGACTGGCAGTAGTTAGGCGAGCGCTCTCACACGGCGCCTGGTGACAACACGCGGCAGGGACCTCTCTATGGGAAAAAGAGCGACGTTCCAGGCATTGTCTTTATAGGAGGCGTTGGTCTGACTGAACCGTCGCGTTTGACCACTGGCACGACAGGCGTAGCATATGGGCTCGTTTTAACGGGTGTAATTATCCCTAGCTCTTGTAGCTTGGACAATTCTTGTTAGACAGCAGTTTTTAGTGCGAAAGGCACACTTCTAGCTTCGAAAAATTTAGCTCTCACCTCATCCTTGAATAAGAGAGTAGCCTTTTCACCTTTTACTGTGCCGAGTTCGTCTTTGAACAGGTCTTGATAGCGGCTTAGCAAGGACTTAAGCTCAGGCGAATTCTCGGAGCTACTTGTCTTCCCCAGCTGCATGTGGTGAGAGAGAGTGAGAAAGATAGACAAAACTTTATTTGGCAGGGCAAGGAGAGTCGTCGATCCCCGTGCTGGGTGGAACCTTCAGTCAAGGGCCCCACAGGCGGTGGCAGCACTTTCGGCTCTGACCATTGGCTTTTGCTAATCCTCCAGTGCCGACCTGGTCAGCACCATCTTCCACTGCTCGGGCGTTGCGTTTCGATTGGGGGGGGGGGGGGTTATTGGGGATATTTTGGCAGGCCCATGTGGTATGGTAGAGGTTAGCTCGCTCTGTACTGAAAGGACCAAGGCGCTGATAAATGGTGGGGTACATCGCGTGAAGGAGTGCGAGGCAAGGATAGGTGTTTTTCTGGAGTTGCCTCCAGGTCGCGTTTTCAGTTCTGGTGAGGGATGGGTGCGGTGGCGGCATCATTCTTCTCGAAAGTGTCATAGTGTTTCTGGACTGGGGCCTTCTGTCGTCTCTTGCAGTGCCCGGTTGCACTGACCTCGAGCTATCGTGTGTGCACGATGGTTTCTGCTGATGGCTTCATGTGCCGGTGTCCAGATTATCGTGGGGTGGGCTATAATCACTCAGGCGATTAAGAATATCGCATGCTACTTTAAGTAGATGGCCGTTCGCGTAGGCTCGACATGCTGACTGACAGTCTGTAAGAATATATAGTTTATCATTTTGTCTCGATGCCAAGATGGCGGGGGCAATGGCGGCCTCTTCTGCTGCAGCGACGTTCTGTGTACGAACGGAGGCGGATACCAGTTCCTGCTTTCTGTGTCCAGCCACGCTGATTACCATGCCCTCTCCATGTGGGTACATGGCCGCAGCTGTCCAGCGAGCAGTGGAGAGAGTGCCGTATCTACTTTCTATTGTTTTCGCTCGTACTTTTCTCCTACCCAAGTGATATTGCGGGTGCAGCTTACGCGGAATAGGGGCCACCATTATTTGCTTATGTAGGGACTTGGGGAGTACTTGTTGACGATTGGTTGTCGCCACGGGGTATTGCAACCTTCTAAGAGTTTGTCTGCCTGTTCTAGTGAGGTTGACGCATGTGACTTCACATGTCAGTGTGCCTCAATTAGTTCTTCTAAGGTGTTGTGGATGCCCAGGGCTAGAAGTTTCGTTGTTCCCGTTCCTGGCGGAAGGCCGAGGCTTCTTTGTGTGCTTTTCGCAGTAACATGTTTTTTTAGACTTTTTTCTGTTGATGTTAGGTTGAGATAATTAAGGTGTCGCGTACGTGACTCTACTGACGATAAGGGTCTGAGTCAAGTGTAGTAGGTCGTCTTCCTTCATGCCATGTCTGCGACTGCTAACTCTATTGATCATGTGAGCTACGCTATAGGCATTTTGTCTTTGTGCATTTATTGTGTGGTTATTGCGACCACTATCTTGGATCTAGACACTTAATATGCGGAGTGTTTGGACTCTGCGTATAGGTTTTAGTTGAGGTGTATTTCTATGGCCTCTCTACCTGTGCTTTTTCTTCTGGATTTCTTTTTGAGGACGAGGAGCTCGAATGTTTCTGAGGAGCATGCAGACTGCACTTTTTAGCGTATTCGGCGACAGCGTCTACCCCCGCTTGCAGGGCGTCCTACTGTTCTCCATCCGAGCCTCGAGCTGTCCAAATGGTAATGTCATCCGCATATATATTGCTTGTCGAAGGTGCGGAATCTTCTCTAGATGCTCTGGGAGGTTTTTATGTGGTGAAGACCTTGGATTTGCGTCCAATCCAGCTGCACGTACTGCAGTAAATTGCGTCCCAGCAGCGGCTGACCTTCTTGGCGCATAACGCACAAGGCAGGCGTACTCTGTGAGTTGCACTGGACTGCCACAAATGCCACTCGGCCGGGCTTCATAGCCTCATTCGTGTATTTCATAGGCTCATTCGTGTATTCGTGATCTCTCCGGCTGCACCACTTAGCTACGCTAAAGTCGTCGCCAGGCCCCAACAGTTCTCTCCGGCTGCACCACTAAGCTACGCGGAAGTCGTCGCCAGGCCCCACTCCTTCCCTCAAGGTGGGCCTCTCACTTACGCCGACGTCTTTACTGTGCCCCGACCACAGCCCGCCATGCCACCATATCACCAGCCGACCCACGCAACGCGTCCTCCTACATGGACGGGGCCCAACACAGCGAATAGGTGGCGTACAGCTGACAACCGGCCTATCTGTTTTGCGTGCGGCTACGCAGGTCACGTCGCACGCTACTGTAATCGCGTGCAGTCGCCTAGCGCTACAACATACGCACCAAATCGTATGGTCGGTTCTCCCCGCCCATATTACGACGACCCTTCGGCATCGTCACCTACGTTCCGCCCAACGCCCAATACCCGCCGCTCACCTTCTCCACGCCGACGCTCGCTATCACCGATGCGGCCTCGTCCCGCAGCTCGGGAAGAGCAAAACTAATCGTCGCAGTCCACGAGGCAAGGGCTGCGACGCCGGCGAAACGCGAAAGTCCTCAGGGTAGCCCGACGAATGTGATAGACGTGTTTGTTGATGGTGTTCAAACATCTGCACTCGTGGACACCGGAGCCGCCGTATCAGTTATGGACGCCAAACTTTGTCGCTTGATTCGGAAAGTCACGATGCCCCTTACTGGACTGTCCCTCCGCACAGCCGGCGCGCAGCGTATTCACCCGTTAGCGGCCTGCACAGCTCGAGTTCTCATTGAGGACATTGTATACGCGATCGAATTTATTGTAATTTCGTCGTGCTCCCATGACGTTATCCTCGGCAGGGATTTTCTCTCCCGCCACAATGCCGTCATTCATTGCGCCTGGGCCGAACTAGAACTGTCGCCGCACACAGATTTGACGCTCGCCGACAATGCTTCTCTACCGAACAAACTCCTCGTCAGACAGGACACCACCGTTCCTCCCAACTCGTCAGTGGTTGTCTCTATGTACTGCAGCAGCCTCTCCGACGCCGTCGCACTACTGTCTCCGTCTGGCCGCTTTTCCACCCGAAAGGTCTACTGCTACCTTTTGCGACGGTGAACATCACACAGGGCTCTAGTGCTATATTTATTTGTAACCCGTTCTCGCGCCCTGTGTTGCTACTCCAAGGAGAATGTCTGGGCACTGTCGAAGCTATCGCAGACATACAAATTACGGACGTTCCCGAAGACCCATGCTGTGCCCGTTACAGTTCGCTCGTCTCGATTTCTACGTCTGGCCCATTGCCTATAGATGTGTTCGATTCTTCTGTTGCCGATGACCTTACACCAGGCCAGCGATCACAGCTTCTGTGTCTCCTACAAGAATTTCGTGCTTCTTTCGACGTCGGGCAACCTTCCCTGGGCCGGACGTCAACTGTTACGCACCACATCGATACTGGCTCCCAATCGCCATTGCGGCAACGCCCATATCGTGTGTCGGCTACAGAACGTCGCGTGATTAATGAACAAGTGGCCGATATGCTCCGCCGCGAAGTGATCCGACCTTCCCACAGTCCATGGGCATCTCCCGTCGTCCTTGTTACGAAGAAAGACGGTTCTGTCCGGTTCTGTGTTGACTATCGGCGCCTCAACAAGATCACTCGTAAGGAGGTTTACCCGCTTCCGCGAATCGACGACGCTATTGACAGCCTAGAAGGAGCAGAATTTTTTTCATCTCTCGATCTGCGCTCAGGGTATTGGCAAGTACCTATGGCAGATGACGATCGACCGAAGACAGCCTTTGTCACGCCCGACGGCTTATACGAATTTACCGTCATGCCGTTTGGACTTTGTAATGCGCCAGCAACTTTTGAGCGTACGATGGATACCGTTCTGCGCGGCTTGAAATGGCACACGTGCTTGTGCTACCTTGATGACGTCGTTGTTTTTGCTCCGGATTTTTCCACGCACCTTCAACGCCTCCTGCATGTTTTGACGTGTTTGAGCAACGCCGGCCTACAACTGAATTTAAAGAAGTGCCGATTTGCAGCGCGGCAGCTGACGATACTGGGTTACGTCGTTTCTAAGGATGGAATTCTCCCCGATCCAGTCAAGCTTCGTGCCGTCGTCGAATTCCCTAAACCTACGTCCATCAAAGAACTGCGAAGTTTCGTAGGTTTATGTTCTTACTTCCGACGCTTCATTCAAAATTTCGCCGCCATCATATCACCTCTGACGAAGCTCCTTGGATGCAACGGACCCCTTTATTCGTGGTCGTCAGAGTGCGAGGAAGCGTTCGCAAATCTCCGTCGTTTGCTGACGACTCCCCCAATTTTACGCCACTACGATCCGGCGGCCCCTACAGAGGTGCACACAGATGTCAGCGGTGTTGGCCTCGGCGCTGTCCTTGCGCAGCGCAAACCTGGCTTTCCTGAATATGTCGTGGCCTATGCCAGTCGCACCCTTACGAAAGCCGAGACCAATTACACTGTCACGGAAAAAGAATGTCTGGCGATCATCTGGGCTCTTACTAAGTTCCGTCCTTATTTGTATGGCCGCCCGTTTGATGTCGTCACCGACCACCATGCACTATCTTAGCTGTCATCTTTGAAGGATCTTTCAGGTCGTCTTGCCCGCTGGGCACTTCGCCTGCAGGACTACGATATCCGCGTGCTGTACCGCAACGGACGCCAACATTCTGATGCCGACGCCCTATCACGCTCTCCATTGCCTGATGAGAATACCTGCTGCTCACTCTCCCAGCTAGCTGTTTCTATAATCGACCTTGAGGCTATTGCTTCCGAGCAGCGCCAGGACACCTGGATTGCCTCGATTAGAGACTTGCTTGCTGACCCATCACCACAGTCAACCACTCGTACGTTGCGTCGTCAGGCTCGCCATTTCGCGGTTCGCGACAACCTGCTTCACCGACGCAGTTATGCCGCAGACGGCCGGCAGTGGGTGTTAGTAGTTCCTCGCAGTCTGCGCTCCGAAATCGGTGCATCCTTTCACACCAATCCACAGTGCGCACACTCGGGAGTTTTCAAAACCTACCAGTGCCTTCGACAGCGCTACTACTGGCGGGGCATGTACAAGTACGTTCAACAGTTCGTTCGCTCCTGCCCCGGCTGCCAGCGCCGGAAATCTCCACCCCAGCTCTCGCCGGTTAGTCTGCAGCCTCTACCCTGCCCTACCCGGCCGTTCGGGCGCGTTGGAATTGATTTGTATGGGCCACTTCCCTTGACGTCGGCTGGTAACCGCTGGGCTATTGTTCCAGTAGATCACCTAACACGATACGCCGAAACCGCCGCTCTCCCAGCAGCTACAGCGCGCGATGTTGCCTCATTCCTGCTTCGCCGATTCATCCTGCGGCATGGTCCACCCCAGGAATTGCTCAGTGATCACGGACGTGTCTTCCTGTCGGAAGTGGTTGAAGCCATTCTTAAAGAGTGCCACGTTATTCATCGCACAACTACGGCGTACCACCCCCAAACCAATGGCCTGACAGAACGCTTCAACCGCACGCTCGGCGACATGCTTTCAATGTACGTCGCCTCCGACCACACGAACTGGGATGCCATTCTGCCCTTCGTCACCTACGCGTACAACACCGCTACTCAGAGCACCACTGGGTTTTCGCCCTTTTTCTTACTGTACGGTCAGCACCCGTCGCATACCATCGACACAATTTTACCTTACCGGCCGGATGCTTCCGAGGGCTCACCTATTTCTGCCACAGCACGACATGCTGAAGAATGCCGTGACCTCGCACGTGCCTTTACTTCCAATGACCAAGAGCGCCAGAAGAGTACTCGCGGCGACATCACTTCCGCGGTCACCTTGCTTCCTGGCACGCTTGTGTGGCTCTCTGTCCCGTTCGCCGCCCCTGGCCTCTCATCGAAACTACTCCCGAAATATGAAGGCCCTTACCGCTTCGTCGAACGCGCATCTCCCGTGAATTTTGTTGTCGAGCCAGTTCAACCGTCTTCGGACCAGCGCCGTCGTGGACGAGACATTGTCCATGTCGACCGGCTCAAGCCATACTACGATCATGTCATCCTGACGAGCTGTTAAGTCGCCGGACGGCTCCCTTATCACCCCCGGGGTAATTGTAGCGAAGAGAGACGCTAGTGGGTCTAGCTCTAGTCTGCCCAGACTCTAGTGGGTCCAGCGCTTTGGCTCGCAACGGCGCTCGTGCTTGAAAACCGTGGCTCGTTTGACTGTCGACAGTGCGCTGCTCCGATCACTAATAAACCGCTTACAATATATATATAAATATATATATATATATATATATATATATATATATATATATATATATATATCATCATCATCATCAGCCTATATTTATGTCCACTGCAGGACGAAGGCCTCTCCCTGTGATCTCCAATTACCCCTGTCTTGCGCTAGCGTATTCCAACTTGCGCCTGCAAATTTCCTAACTTCATCATCCCATCTGGTTTTCTGCCGACCTCGACTGCGCTTCCCTTCTCTTGGTATCCATTCTGTAACCCTAATGGTCCACCGGTTATCCATCCTACGCATTACATGGCCTGCCCAGCTCCATTTCTTCCGCTTAATGTCAACTAGAAGTATCGTCTACCCCCGTTTGTTCTCTGATCCACACCGCTCTCTTCCTGTCTCTTAACGTTACTCCTAAGATTTTTCGTTCCATTGCTCTTTGTGCGGTCCTTAACTTGTTCTCGAGCTTCTTTGTTAACCTCCAAGTTTCTGCCCCGTATGTTAGCACCGGTAGAATGCAATGATTGTACATATATATATATATATATATATATATATATATATAGCCCACGAGACACTATATTCTTGGTCTGAGAGACAAAATCACTAACAACACAAAACACCATTAGCAACTTCCACCGACACCATTAACACCATTAACAATTATAAGGAGTCCCCTGCACTAATGAGTCTGGCGGAAAAAGAAGCAAACACGTAGCAGTCACCACACCGATGTAGCCAACGCCGGCCGATCCCACCGCTGCCACCACTGTTGCGGAAGCCGAAGGTCCAAGCGGCAACGAAGCGTCCATGGATGGGGCCGTGCCAGGTGCCGAGAGGAGGCGATATCCAGGGAGATTAGAAAACTGTTTTATATACACTGTACATGGTGGTATTTTACAAGAAGGGCTCCATGATATTGGAGCCGTCTGCGGGCATACATATTTGCATGTAGTAGCGCTTACATCTCCGAGTGTTCTACATGCTCGAGCCTCCTCACAACATTCAAGTCCCGCTGTTTTATTCCTTTCGTTTCCCTCTTTCACTCGACGAGGGAATACACTTTAGTTCCTTTAGCCCATGACAATGTTCGACTAGTTCGTAAACTCTCGCCTATGAGCGTCGCCCCCGTACGACCGGGCGACGCCTCCAATCTTGCCTGGTCACCCCTGAACACAGGCAGCGGTTGACACTTTGGGAGCCACATTGGGGAATCCTAGATGCTGGCCCCTTGCAAGAGTCGCCTCTCCGTAGTGGTCAATTCGCGGAAGCCACCATTTCCAGCCAAGAGTCGCCTCTCCGTAGCGGTCAGTTCCCGGAAGCCACCATTTCCAGGGAGGGCGGTGGCTGTTGTCTCGAAAGGGCTCCAGGTTGGCGCGTCACAGTCGGCGTCGGGCCTCGTCGTAGTTCGGGCGGCGCTGGTAATTTCACGGAAACGCACCAAAGGGGACGTTGCCGTTTAGCGACGCATGAGGCAGCCTGAAGACGAACTGCGCATCCATCAGTCCCAGGTGACACTTCCCGGCCGCGAGAACCGACAAGCGTGAAGAGCACTTGATAGCTTCCCCGTCTGTCGATGAGGCCTCCTTTGTCCCGAATGACCGCCAGATACAACAGTTGATACCCGGTGCTGATTTCGGGGTGGATAGCGCAAGCTGGAGAAGCTTGCTCGAGAAGGCAAGGGTCAAGGACTTCGTGAAATGTGTCCAGCACGTCCACATCGGAATCAAATTGGCTTGTCGTCAGGCGTCCCCCATGCATTCGAATCGCGATAATTCGGAGTGGGTTAATGGCGTTGGAGAGCGTTGAAGGTGGCCGAAGGGTAAGTGTCAGGGTGGTTCACAGGGCAGATCGTTTGAAGGCCCACGTTTGCCAGTTCCTGAAGAACAACGGATTGTATAAACAATATTGTAGATTGGGCCTCAATGGGCTCTCCTCTGAATAAATGCGTGGGCGATGCGGCTTCGATTTCGAGTCGAATGATTCGGGTGATTGTCTCCGACCTGGATGGCTAAGTCGTCATACGAACGTCCTCACACGTTGACGTCGCTGCCGTGTTGGGACGGCGGGCGAATTGGTGGGTGATACTGCGGCTTTTAGCATCTTCGAAGCTTTGGCATTCTTTAATGATCTCGTTGACTGTCGTAGAGTTTTTACACACGATCAGGTTAAACGCATCGTCCGCAACCCCTTTCAGTACGTGGGCGACCTTATCGGCTTCTGTCATCTTGGCGTCTAACTTCCGACAAAGAACCAGCACATCCTGAATGTACGTCAAGTACAACTCCGTGGACGCCTGCACACGCAAGGCAAGTTCTTTCTTGGCGGCACGCTGACAGCCTGCAGGTTGGCTAAACAACTCGCGAAGTTTTGTCTTACATAAGCTCCTGCTTGCGAGCTCCTCTTCGTTGTTATCGGACCAGGCCTTTGCAGTTCCCTTTAGATAAAATATTGTTACGCGCTATGCCGAGCATGGAAGAATGCGCCAAAAAGACGGTGAAGACGATGATCTGGACAGCGCTCGTGTTGTTGTTCTGCCATCTTGCCAGCCGTCTCTCTCTCTGTATATATCGTGTAAATATAATTTTCCTATCCCTTTTGCTACTCTCATCCCCGTGGCATTTTGGTGGGAGGTGCTGGGTACCCACACGGTACAACGGAGCTCCGCAGCGGCCGACGCTTGGCTTTATCCACGATGGCGGAAGAAGTGTCAGCGCCCACCGAGGCGGCTGCAACGACAACGGTCGTCCTGGCTCAGCTAAAGGACCCAGGCACATTCTGCGACACTGACAACGTCGACATCGAGGACTGGCTACCCCTGTACGAGCGTGCAAGTAATAATCACTGGGATGAGACGACCATGTTGGCAAACATATTATTTTATCTCAAGGGAACCGCGAAGGTGTGGTTTCAGAATAATGAAGAGGAAATTGGGAGCTGGGATGCATGCAAAGAAAAGATGCGTTCCCTGTTCGGCAAGTCCGCAGGTAGAAAGGCAGCAGCAAAGAAGGAGCTGGCATCTCGTGCACAGACAGTGACAGAGTCATACATGACTTATATACAGGACGTGCTTGCCCTTTCCCGCAAAGCCGACGACGGCATGACGGAGTCTAAGAAAGTAGGCCACGTGTTAAAGGGCATAGCAGATGATGACTTTAACCTGCTAATCTGCAAAGACTGCGACACCATCGATGCCATCATCCAAGAGTGCAAGCGCTTTGAGGCCGCCAAAAGTCGACGCATTGCCAATAATTTCGCTCGACTTCCGAACACGGCAGCAACGTGGTCCAGCGAAGACGTACCTGAGCCGTCGGCACCGCTCACCGTGGAACACGTGAAAAAGATCATCCGACGTGAACTTGACGCTCCGTCTCCTGCTTCTACGTGTGGCAGTACTTGTGCTCATAGGTCCCAGATGGTGCCACTAGTCCAAGCTATCGTTCATCAGGAGCTCTCCAATGCTGGCCTGGACTCTGTGTGCGCCGCAGCTCCTTCGCAGCCGATCGACCGCCGTCCCTCACTTTCGCACGCCAAAGGTCAAAGGCCGCCTTTCCGTAATCGCAACCCAGCCGAGTGGAGGACTGCTGATGACCGTCCTATTTGATTTAACTGCCGTCGTATTGGACACGTGGCCCGCCATTGTAACAGCCGGTGGTATTGGTATCAGGCTCCCTATGGAAACAACCGTCGCCCCGACATGGATTACGGCCGATTTCAGCCCTACCACGAGCATCCCCAAACCACCGCTGAAGACGCTCCCCCCATGTCGTATCGTCGTTCGCCATCCCCACGTGGTCATCAGTCCCGTTCGCCGTTGTCGCGTCGCCAATCATCTCGCTCGCCCCAATTTCGCCGCCCTACGTCGCCGTTTGAACGACTCCCTCGGGAAAACTAGACGATGCAGCTCCCAGAGGTGATGCTGCATCGACGACCCGCCTGCCAAATCCTCTGACCACACTGCAGACCAGACGAAACCTGATAGACGTTAAACTGGATGATGCACATGTTGTCGCTCTAGTGGCCACTGGGACTCAGATATCAGGGATGCATTCGGAGCTTCGTCGCTGCCTTAAGAAGTTTCTAACACCACCCACAGTACCGCTCATTCGTGTCGCCGATGGCGGAACGTTTCCCGTGCTAGGGATGTGCTCCGCCCGAATAAGTGTTGCTGACCGATCCACAAGCGTACTCCTTGCCGTGCTCGAGAAATGCTCCGATGACCTCATTCTCGGTATGGATTTTCTGTCTGCCCATTCTGCCCTTATTGACTGTGGAACCGGCTTGCTTCAGCTAGACCTACCGTGATAACCTGACGCTCCTACTACACGCCAACCACGCTTGTGCTCAGTGGATTACGTTAGGCTACCTCCTCATGCCGTTATGTATGTGAACTTGCGGTCGTGTTCGCCCATTCTCGATGGCGATTACATCTTGACCCCGATCGTTGACGTCGTATTCGCCAAAAACGTCGCTCTTCCTCACACGCTTATTAGAGTTGCAGATAATCACACGTCACTACCCATACTGAACTTTAGCTGGTGCACGCAACTCATCCCAAGCGGCATGACTCTAGGCCACATTGCTTCTATCGATGAGTGTGCTGTTTCTGCATTCGTCACCGACGCTTCTTTATCCTCTGCCCCTTCCTCTTTCTCACACATTCTCGTCGACGGTGATATTGACAAGATGATTGCGTCTGACCTCCTTCCTGCACAGACAGCCGATATGGGCGCATATTGAAGTCCTACCGCGACATCTTTGACTTCGATGACCGTCCTTTGGGACAGACATCTGTGGTCACTCATAAGATCAATACTGGGGACGCCAGCCCAATCAGACGACGTCCATATCGCGTGTCCCATGCCGAGCGAGAAGTGATACAGCGTGAAGTCGACAAGATGCTCACCAAGGACGTCATTGAACCTTCATGCAGTCCATGGGCATCACCGGTCGTCCTGGTGAAGAAGAAAGATGGCAGCTGGCGCTTCTGCGTCGACTACCGCCACTTAAACAAGGTAACGCGCAAGGACGTCTACCCTTTGCCGCGGATCGACGACGCTCTCGACTGTCTACACGGCTCTGCATACTTCTCTTCTATCGACCTGAGGTCAGGCTACTGGCAGATCTCCATCGATGATCAAGACCGTGAAAAGACCGCATTTGTTACGCCTGATGGACTTTACCAGTTTAAGGTAATGCCCGTTGGACTGTGTAATGCCCCAGCCACATTTGAAAGGATGATGGACTCCCTCCTCCGTGGATACAAATGGTCAGCTTGCCTGTGTTACCTTGACGGTGACATCGTGTTCTCACCGACATTTGACAGTCACCTTAGCCGATTGTCGGCAGTTCTTGAAGTTTTCAGGCGAGCAGGCCTTCAGCTGAACTCTTCCAAATGCCGTTTTCGCCGCCGCGAAATCACTGTGCTTGGCCACCTTGTGAGTGCTGAAGGCGTGCAACCTGACCCAGAAAAAATTCGTGTTGTCAAAGACTCCCCTATACCACGTTCCACTAAAGACGTCCGGAGCTTTGTCGGCTTGTGCTCCTATTTTCGACGTTTTGTCAAGAACTTCGCCGACATTGCCCGTCCACTCACGCAACTCTTGAAGAAGGAAACGCCATTTTCTTGGGGTCCCGAACAGGCCACTGCGTTTCACGCGCTCACGACGTTACTTCCTTCACCACCCATCTTGGCCAATTTTGACCCGTCAGCCCCTACTGAACTTCGCACCGACGCCAGTGGACATGGCATCGGCGCTGTTCTCGCCCAGCAGCAACAAGGACGCGATCGCGTCATCGCCTATGCCAGTCGCCTTCTTTCCTCTTCGGAGTGCAAATTTTCGATCACTGAGCGCGAGTACCTCGCACTAGTTTGGGCTGTCGGAAAGTTTCGACCATACTTGTCTGGCCGCACCTTTTCGGTCAACACAGACCACCATGCGCTTTGCTGGTTGTCTTCCCTCAAGGATCCGACTGGACGACTTGGTGGCTGGGCACTGAAACTGCAAGAATACAGCTTTGACGTCACTTACAAGTCTGGCAGACTGCACCAAGATGCGGACTGCCTATCCCGTCATCCAGTGGACTCTCCCGACTTGTCAGCGCACGATTCGGACGCCTGTGTCTTCGCGATATCCGATTTATCCGACATACGCAGCGAACAGCTCAGCGATGCCAATTTACGGTCAATTATCCGCCGTCTACGCTCTCATGACTGTGCCGCGTCCCTACAATTATTCGTGCTTCGTGACGGCATCTTATACAGACGCAATACCAGCTCCGATGACCCAGAGCTTCTACTGGTTGTTCCCGAAACACTCCGTTCCACTGTCCTCGAACAGTTTCATGATGCCCCAACCGCTGGACATCTCGGAGCAAGTCGCACGTACGATCGCGTTCGGCGTCGGTTCTTCTGGCCAGGACTCCACCGCTCTGTGTGCCGATACGTTGCTTCTTGCGAGTCTTGCCAGCGCCACAAGCATCCATCCTTGTCGCCAGCCGGTCCTCTTCAGCCCATCGACATTCCCGGTGTCCCGTTCTACCGCATCAGCCTTGATCTCATCGGGCCATTCCCAACATCTCTGACTGGGAACAAGTGGATTGCCGTCGCTACGGACTACGCCACACGATACGCTATCACGCGGGTACTACCGACAAGCTGTGCCACTGACGTTGCGGAATTCCTACTTTACGACGTTATTCTTCACCACGGCGCTCCTCGACAGCTGCTGACCGACCGTGGTGGCTCCTTTCTGTCCAAAGTCGTCGACGACATTCTTCGTTCATGCTCCATCCGTCACAAGCTAACCACTGCCTACCATCCGCAAACCAATGGGCTTACCGAGCGCCTCAACCGCACGCTGACCACACTGCTCTCCATGTACGTTTCCTCAGACCACCGTGATTGGGACAGCACCTTGCCTTATGTGACATTCGCCTACAACTCGTCACGCCATGACACCGCTGGCTTTTCCCCCTTTTATCTCTTGTTTGGCCGCCATCCCACATTGCCCTTCGAGACTCTTTTACCATCGCCTGTGCACCCTGTTACCGACTACGCTCGCGATGCAGCTTCTCGGGCTGCAACGGCTCGCCAGATTGCCAGGGATCGTCTTCATGCCTCCCAGCTGTCCCAGAAGGCCCGCTACGATAGCCATCACAGAGTCGTTAATTACTCTCCGGGCTCTTTGGTCCTCCTCTGGACGCCTTGCCGCCACGTTGGCTTGTCGTCAAAGCTTCTTTCGCGATACTCCGGGCCTTGCAAGGTCCTACGCCAAGTCACTCCGAGATCGCTCCATTGGACAGTCGCTCATCTGCCGCGTCCGCCACTGATATCGTGCACGTCTCCCTCCTTAAGCCTTATGTTGCCGGGCAAGATCCTACAGCTCCTTAAGCGCCGAGACGGCGCTCTCGACGGCGGGGGTTCTATGTTACGCGCTATGCCTAGCATGGAAGAATGCGCCAAAAAGACGGTGAAGGCGACGATCTGGGCAGCGCTCGTGTTGTTGTTCTGCCATCTTGCCAGCCGTCTCTCTCTATGTATATATCGTGTAAATATAATTTTCATATCCCTTTTGCTACTCTCATCCCCGTGGCAATATGACATTCGCCAGCATCATGGTTGGGTCCCACATGTAATGCGCGCTTATGCATTCATAGAGTCGAATCGAGTCGTCCACGTCGTCGCCAGCAGTGCCGGAAAAGGTCCCAGGGTCACGGAGTGGAGCCAGGATGATGGTTGGTATGGCGACCGCCGATGACGCCGTTTCACCACCGGTAGACATGCCTAGAGTGGTGACTTGGCGGCCGCTGCGGAGCTCCGTCTTTCGTTATACCGCGAGCACTTCCACCAAGATGTTACGTGGAGGCAAACACAGCAGTAAAACGTATTTACAGTATTTTTATAAGGTGATCAATCGTTCAACCATATGGTCGAGAGCGCCCGCCAGATCAACAGCTTCTTCTTCATCGATGCTGCTCTTGAAGAATGGTACCCTGACAATATGTCCAATGTTTATGCGGTGCTTGACAGCGCAGGTTTGACCCAGCGGACGGTCACAAAGACCAAAGACGTCCCGATAAGAGAAGAGGAGGTCTTAGATTGGTACATGCCATCACATATGAGCCATCCGCTGTGGCACGTACACGCTTGATGGTTGGAAGAAGACGATAACGTTTTTCCTTGTCTGGCTCCGGGGAAGACGTGGACTCCTGGCTGGCTGTGTTGTGTCGCCCGTGACATTACTGGCGGAGGGTGCTGGGTAAGTGCACCTTCACTCCCAAGTTTACGCCGTCACTCCTAGCACCTTACAGACAGCCACAACTCCCACCGCAAGAAACAGCCGCCGCGTGCAAAGACTACCACCAGGCACACAGACCCGGCAATGTCCGAGGAAAAGATGGTGCGCCATATAATACGTGGATTCAAGGAACAGCTTTTCGCCCGTCTCGTACGCAATTCACCAACAATCATGACCGAGTTCGTGAGTGAAGCAACCACGATGGAGCGTACTCTCCAGCAGCGGTCGTCCCACTACGAACGCCACAAAATAACGGCTATTGCATGCTCTATTGGGTTCGGCAGCGAGAAGCAGGCCCTCGGCGACTTCATACGAAGTGTTGTGCATGACGAACTGCGGTAACTCCAAGCAGTGGGACCAGTGGGACCCCAACCACCTGTGACAGCACTTGCGGACGTCATCCGAAGTGAAATCAGAGAGGCGGTGCAACCACTCGCAACACCAAGACTTGAGGTCCGCGTTCTAACATATGCGGTGGCAGTGAGGGTTCCTGCGCCACCATCTTCAGGTCCCATCATGCGAACAGTGCTACACCTATGTTCCCGGACGCCCTTTCGCATCCACTACTCGGTTCAAGGTATCCGAACGTACCTGCGTATTTATCACCTGGCTCACGACAGAGCACAACGAAGGCAGTGTATCGGGCACGTCGGATAACCGTCTGCGAAGCGAGCCACGCGTACCGCGACTTTCAGTACCGCCAGCTAGGCATCCAACGCTTCCATCCTAACACGCGGTCCCTACGCTATAGTGAGCGTCCCCGCAAAATCGAAGCGTATCTGACGGGCTAGCCTTCGACTGTTCAGCACCGGCAATCACGGTCACCATCCGCTCGCCGGTCCGGTTCACCAAATTTGCCCTCGTCGTTTTACGCTCCCCTCAGCAACCGATCACCGAGTCCCCACAGGGGAAACTAGGAACCGCGACTTCTGGGCGTGAAGTCGCTTTCCAACGAATATTCAAAGAACTTCCCTCGACGCAACGACCCGATGACTACCGTTCCGGTTTTTCTTTATTTTCCGACACTAATGAGATTTGCCGATATTTGCTCATATTTGCTGACAATCATGCTGAGCATTAGAAAGAAGTTTACTGAAGAATAAAACTGGGTTGGAGTGCATACGGCAGGCATTGTCAAATCCTGACTGGGAGCTTACAACTGTCGTTGAAAAGAAAAGTGTACAATCATTGCATTCTACTAGTGCTAACATATGGGGCAGAAACTTGGAGGTTAACAAAGAAGCTCGAGAACAAGTTAAGGACCGCACAAAGGGATGGAACGAAAAATGTTAGGCCTAACGTTAAGGGACAGGAAGAGAGAGGTGTTGATCAGATAACAAACGGGTATAGCCGATATTCTAGTTGACATTAGGCGGAAAAAATGGAGATGGGCAGGCCATGTAATGCGTAGGATGGATCACCAGTGGACCATTAGAGTTACTGAATGGAAACCAAGAGACGGCAAGCGCAGTCGAGGACGCCAGAAAACTAGGTGGGGTGGTGAAGTTAGGAAATTTGCCGGCGCAAGTTGGAATGAGCTAGCGAAAGACAGAGTAATTGGAGATCGCAGGGAGAGGCCTTCATCCTGCAGTTGACATAGATATAGGCTGATGATGATACAATTTGGCTCCTTTGAAAACACCACTTCAATTCGCACTGTACAAGGGCAATTCATAAAAAATTCAGAGCCCTTCCCCCTGTCGAGGAAATGGGGGTAAGCGAAGCTCGTGGCAAGACGATGCTGTCGCAGGCGTTCCGCTTCGTTTGCCCTGAACTCACGGTCGGTTGCTCTTCGCTGACGTTTGGCCTCAACATCGCGCTCCCGCAACTCGAGGCCCGCGGCTCTTTCGCCTGGGTTTCGGAAGCTCTCCCGCTAGAATCGGCCCGTTGACGACGAGCCCTTTCCCGAGCGAGATCTCATCATCATCATGATGATGATGATGCTCTCACTGCCCTCGTCGACACCCGTGCCGATTATTCAGTTATGAGTGGGGCACTGGCATCTAAATTGAGGAAACTCACCACGCCGTAGCAAGGGCCCCAGTTGCGCATGGCGGTGGCCATCTGTTGATGCCAACTGGAATATGCACGGCATGAATTCGAATCCGTGCGTCGACGTTCACAGGGTCTTTTCTCGTATTACCTGTGAGCTCCCGGCCAATAACCCTTGGAATGGACTTTCTTCGTGAATACAGCGCAATTATTGACCTACGTGAGTTGCTGGTGTTGTTTCAGAAAACTTTTCATTCTGAAGCAGACAACACCCTATTACTGAAGACAGCACTACGTGTGTCCGCAGCAGCCTCTTTTTGTTTGTGGAATGTGTGTGCGAAATGTGAACAGGACGTTCACGACGCTGTCATTGCGGAGGCAAATTTGTATTTCCTTCTTGCACGACAAATATGCGTTGCCCGAGGAGTTATGCAGCCTAGAAACAGACAGGCTCGCCTGCAGGTCATGAACTTCAGCGAGAAGTATCATCATCTTACAAGACGCACCGCCATTGCGTACTTTGAGGAAATCGCCGCCGTTCACGGTCCGCCAATATTAGCCGCTCTTTCGCCATGCGACCATTCTGCCAACGCGGTCGCGAGCACTCTTAAAGTAAACCCGAGCCTACATCAGCACAATGAGAAAGCCTTCTGTATGTACTCGATTCTTTTCAAGATTGTTTCGCTACAACGACGAACGCTAACGAGACACCGCTTGCCTAGCATCGTATAATTACCGAACCTACCAAAAGGCCCGTTCGACAACATGCCTATAGGGTATCGCAAAAGGAACAAGACGCTCTACGTCACCAAGTTCAGCAGATGCTTAAAGATGACGTCATCCAGCCTTCGGCCAGTCCCTGGGCTTCGCTAGTTGTGTTAGTAAAGAAGAAAGATGGTGTCTTACGCTTTTGCGGGGATTATCGAAAATTAAATGGGATCACGAAGAAAGACGTTTATCCTCTGCCCCGAATTGATGACTGCATGGATAGTATACGTAGCTCTCTATACACTTTTCTTCCATGGATTTATGCAGTGGCTACTGGCAAATCGCAGCTGACGCACGTGATCGCGCGAAGACCGCTTTTATTACTCCTTACGGCCCCTACATGTTAAAGGTCCTTCCTTTTGTATTATGCTCAGCGCCAGCTACTTTTAAAAGAATGATGGACACGGTTCTCTCTGGGCTTAACCCTGTAATGCCCAATGTATCATATATGCTACGTCGAGTTTGATGCCTCAAAATGCTTATTGAAGTGCGGGAAACCTAGTACAAAGCCCATAGTTGCGTTTTTGTTAGGCTGGAATGGACTTTCAGCTGTGAATATTGCAACAATTCATTTGCTAATTAATTATTACAGTAATTAGGTTGTAACTAAAAATCATTTCTTGTTTTTTTTTCTTTCCCACTGATGTACTCTCCATGGCCAGAAATAAATGCCGACAATTTGTTCCAGTTTTTCTTGATGTGGAATTGTGTTTGGGCATTACAGGGTTGAATGGCAATATTGTATCATTTACCTAGACGACGTGGTGGTCTTGTCGGACACGTTTGAAGAGCTCGTCCAGTGCCTGCTGACAGTTCTTCAGGCCACTCGCACAGCTGCACTTTCTCTAAAAGCCGAGAACTGTCATTTCGGGTACGAAGAAGTGTAGTTTCTTGGTCACGTTTTGAGCCATGCCGGCATCCGCCCAGACTCGGAGAAAACGAGCGCCGTCGCCGCATTTCCCGTCCCAAACAAATAAATGCTATCTACGCCAATTTCTCGGGCTCTGTGCGTACTACCGATGCTCTGTTAAATTTTTTTTTCTACAATCGCTGAACTTCTCAAGCTCCTTACCAAAGAAGGCGTCCGGTTTGTTTGGGGTCAGGATCAGCGCCACGCCTGCTATACCCTCCGAAACCTTCTCCAGGTCCCACCTGTACTCGGTAACTTTAACGAGAACGCTGACACGGAGCTCCACACAGACGCCAGCAAGGTCGGACTTGGAGCTGTCTTGGTTCAGTGGCAAAATGTACCGCGTGTGATTGCCTATGCGAGCTGAACGTTATCCACTGCCGATAAAAACTACTCTGCAACAGAAAAAGAATGCTTAGCCGTTGTCTTGGCCATAACAAAGTTTCGGCCATACTTGTATGGTCGCCCATTCAGAGCAGTCAGCGAACATCATTCTCTTTGCTGGCTCGCGAATCTCAAAGATCCCTCAGGTCGTCTGGCTCGATGTACCCTTCGACTCCAAGAATTTGACGTCACCGTCACTCACAAGTCAGGACGCAAACACACCGACGCTGACTGTCTCTCACATGGATCAGTCGGAAGGGCCCATGCTGACCTTGAAGAGGACGACAATTTTCTTTCCCCGGAACAGCAACTGACCTGGCTCAACAACAGCGCGACGACTTGGAGCTCAGCCTTCTCACCTGGAAAGGCGCACGTCAAGTCTTCCTCGAAGTTTCACACACTCGCTAGCCTTCTTTTGTTTCCAGGATGGCGTCCTTTATAAGAACTTTGACCATACGCAAGCTACCTACCTACTAGTTGCGCCAACCTCACTTGTGACGATATTTTATGTGCCTGTCACGACCAAGCATTCTCCGGACACCTAGGCTACACACGCACGTTGGAACTAATTCGCCGCCCTTACTACTGGCCACGTCTCGCAAAGACAGTGAAGCAGTAATTTCGAACATGTCACGACTACCAACGACGTAAGACTCCACCTGTTGGGCCAGCAGGTCTGCTACAACCAATCGCAACACCAAAGACGACATTTCATTACATTGGTATGACTGTTGCTGGGGTCATTCCCGAAATCTTCGTCAGCAAATCAGTGGATTGTGGTTGCTACCTACTTAACATGGTACTGCGAAAGAAAGGCACTCCCAAAAGCTACCGCTGTAGAGGTGGCCCATTTTTTCGTGCACAGCATCGTCTTCCGTCATGGAGCGCCTGCGGTCGTCATTACTGATCGTGGGACAGCTTTCACCGTATAGATGCTACAGGAAGTCTTGTTGCTAAGTGCCACTGCACATCGCAAATCGACGGCTTATCACCCCTAAACAAATGTACTCACTGAATGACTGAGCAAGACGATCGCGGAAAGGCTATCAATGTATGTAGCGATTGACCACAAGAACTGGGGCAATATCCTTCCTTACGTCACTTTTGCCTACAGTACCGCAATTCAAGAAAGTACAGCATTCACCCCTTTTCGCTTAGTCCACGGTCGAGGAGTCACCACGATGCTCGACCCCTACTCCTTCCCGACAACTTGGGAATCTTTCACACGGAAGCTGCAATGTTCACCCAGCACACTGAGGAGGCCCATCAACTCGCGCGCTGCCGTATTCACTGTCGTCAAACCGCCGACGCACGCCGGTTACAACCTTCGCCACCGAAAGGTTACCTACAAAGCTGGCGATGAAGTGTGAGTCTAGATTGCCATTGGACAGTGCAGCCGGTCAGAAAAGTTGCTGCGTGGCTACTTCAGTCCCTACAAGGCTGTACGGCGACTCAGCGACTTTACGTAGGAGGTTCTCCAAGGAGGCACCTCAAGAAACTCCCGTCGGCTTCCTCAAACTGAGGTCACTCATGTCTCAAGACTGAAACGGCATTTTTCGCGCCATGACCGGACCGTCGAGTGGCTTCACTACATTGACGACTTAGCATCATTCTTTTTGTCATTGTTATTTTTTGTTCGTTTTTGTTGCGGCCTGTTTTTTTTTCTTTCTCATCTGTCATTCCTTCTTTCACAGCAGCAGATTGCTATTTCGCGTTACGACACATTTCTTTCGTTTATACTATAACCCACATTTGTTTTTACCCTCACATACAGCATCGAGACAATGCCTCTTCAGGATAGAGTTAAGGGCACATGCCATCACGTATGAGCCATCCGCTGTGGTAAGTACACGCTTGGGTTTGGAAGCAGAGAACGTTTTTTTTTTCCTTTTTCGGGCTCCGGTGAAGACGTGGACTCCTGCTTGTCTCTGTTGTTTCGCCCATGATGATATGTATGCAAAAGTTTTATTATTGTATAATTTATTGTAAGTCACGGATGTTGTCACTCCCCCGAGACCAAGACACGGTCAGACTAGTTTCTTCTTTAGTCTTGGTCGTGGGCAATACAATTTTATAGCAACACAATACCGTACATTTCAAATTCTACTAGGCACGGCCGTCCTCATATTTTGGCCTATAGCGGTGTGCTGATTGCTAAATGAAATCCCCGAGTTGCACTTCCCGCATGTGGTCAACCACAATTGAGCGACTTAAGAAATGCTTAATCTCGGTTTCATGGAAGTGGAATTTTAATATGTCATAGCGACGTTTATATAGCAGGCTGATATGCTCACACTGTTATTATGAAGTGCTGCAAGGTCATCTTTGCCTCCGTTTTGTTATACAGGTCTCCGTGAACATAACGTCGGTATACGTGGGTGTTCGTCATGGATATTTTTCAACTTTTTCAAGTAGCATTAGTACAGATCGCTTTTGGAATCACGACAGCATTGCTGTGTGAGTTCAATGAAATATTGTCGCTGCTATAATGTTTACTCGCTTGATTTATTTATTCCTTCCTCAATTGTTACATAAAATTATGATTGGTATAGTTTTCTACCTAGCAATTGTTATGTTGTAAATTATTACTCTTCATTATGTCCATATCATACTAAAGCACAATAAATTATTGTCAGTTGTCCTGGGTAATGTTGAACTAGGTGCTGTGTTAAATGTTGTTTTCGTTATTTACTTCCACTGTGCCAATATTTATTATTTCTTTTATTCAGGCTTTTCTTGTCTAACCACAAACTTATTCACTTTATACGTGTTTTAACAGGAGTTCCCTTGAGACTAACCTTATGAATTACATACGCTTCGTAACGAACTAGTGAAATCCATTTACTGTACCTACACTTGAGTTCATGTTGTGTTTGGTTGTCCAAGGAAATGGTGGCGTTACAGCCGGAGGGGTAGCCTGGAAGCAAATCATGTGGTATTTAAAGATGTGGAATTAATAATTGCTGGAGCTCCTGGTTGTGATTAAGTGCACATTGGCTTGCGTTTACTTTTTGGCGGTAGCTTAATTTCGTACGTAATTGTCAACCTAATGTCAATTATGGAGAAATGGGTTCGTGTAATGCTACAAAAAAAGTATGGTTGATACCTCTTTTAGAGGAATTGGTAGACCAAGAAAGCGAAACGTGTCTTCACAGAAGCTGTTGTACGTTTGCTTCATGGACGAAAGGCGCACCACTTGGGGGACGGCGACCAAGTTGCATGTTTGCGTCGCGCGCGGCGTCCTGTTGGCTAGTCGCGTTGAAACGCGCCAGCCGTCTCAATGCGCTGACTTGCCCGCGAGAAATTCATAAGGGTGCTGTAAGCCGCGCGTCAATGCATGCGTCCGTGGCATAATTGTTTACTGGCAGGATTCTGTACTAGAGGTCCTGGGTTCGAATCCTGCCGTCGGACACTTTAAAGGTGGTTTATTTTGTTATTTATTACACAGTACTTCGTTGAAATGACGAGTTTACGAAGTCACGAAGCCGTTTACACTTGGTTCATTATTCTGTGGCTTCACACCCTTGGAGGCTCCACTGCACTGTGACTACCGAAGCGCTCCCTGTCGGCGCTCGTTAGTGTCACGATCCAGTACTTCGCTTCACAACTGCTAGATGACGGCACGTTACATCCGTTGCAGGAAGTGATTTGTGAACGCGTCAATGCATGCGTCCGTGGCATAATTGTTTACTGCCAGGATTCTGTACTAGAGGTCCTGGGTTCGAATCCTGCCGTCGGACACTTTAAAGGTTGTTTATTTTGTTATTTATTACACAGTACTTCGTTGAAATGACGAGTTTACAAAGTCACGAAGCCGTTTACACTTGGTTCATTATTCTGTGGCTTCACCCCCTTGGAGGCTCCACTGCACTGTGACTACCGAAGCGCTCCCTGTCGGCGCTCGTTAGTGTCACGATCCAGTACTTCGCTTCACAACTGCTAGACGACGGCACGTTACATCCGTTGCAGGTAGTGATTTGTGAATGCCGGCATAAAAACAATTTCGTGTTAAAATAGAAGTCTGCTCAAAAATGTTAAGCGGCATTGGCATGAAAAATAACATTCGCAAATCGTACCACAGACGAAAAGAAAGAAAAAGAAGCTGTTTTTTACAGATGCTGGTAAGGGAAGAAATTACAATCTTATTCAGTAAGATTGTAATGTCATCGCTTACCAGCATCTTTAAATTAGAGCTTCTTTTCGGTAATCGGTAATCACTGAATAACCCTTAATACAGAAGACTTATTGAGGGTTATTCAGTGATTACCGATAAACGTGCCGGGTTGCGCGGCATGACAAAGATCGTTTCGCAAAACTGTTGGACTAAACAAAGAGTATTCACAGGCAAGAGACACATTCTGCTTCACGTTCTACGTCGACACGCAATGAAAGTTGATTCTACCGCAATAATATCTGGTACATTAAAGCGAAACAAGCCACTTTCTATTCGAAAGTGACAAATGAGCATTCGGATAACGTCTGTGGGGCGCATATGCAGTTTACCACGAAGTCCCGAAATTTTGTTTTTCTGAAGTCGTTCCTTTTGAAGCTTTAAATAAGATGGAACATCTAGGGCCGAATTCACAAAGCTGGTCGTTCGTAAGTGATATTTGCTATTGGCTGCCTGCGTTCGTTAATATGTCGAGCATCAGGATTGGCTGGAATTTCTTACAAAAAATTATAGCATGAGAAGGTTATGTGAGTACAGGCCCTAGTTCTGAGTTATTTCAACACAATACAAAATAATAGAGTGACGGCTAGTGCTCTGACGCCCATTCATGCAATATGTGCATGACATATTTTTGTTTACTGTTCATAAAGTTTTCCTAGTGTGCCTCGAGAACATTCTTTGATGCCAAGTAAAAGTGTGGGCTACTTTGTTTTCAGCAATTAGCAACCAAAACAAGCAAGAACATAGCGTCATAGTTTATCCCAAAGTTTACGAAGACCGAGAAGAGGCGTCTCAGAAGCTTCTAGTTATTCAAGAGGACCACGTTCTAACCCTAAAGAAGGCTTCAGTGCTAGCCGCAAGCGTCTTGCTCAGAGAATTCAGAGAAGACGGCTTCGCCGAGAAATATGTAAGCGGACAAGGAATATTCCTACATGCCTAATTTTTTTCTGAATTCGATTTTCTTTTCTCGTTTAAGGCTGCCAGAGTGTTTTAGTAATAACACCATACAGTCTTGCTGCCTTCCTCAAATGGCTGAGAGAGACATTGCTGATTTCATTGGAAAATTTTAAAGCTAGGATTGCGGTAGTTTTGCGAATCCTGTCTTAGGACCAGCTTAGACTCTGTCCCACCTCCATCTTTCTGATAAGTATAAAGTTTGAAACAGAAATATAAAATAAAGTAATTTAGAGCGTACATAAAACGTAATGAATGCAGAAGCAAATTAACAAGATAACTGGCGCGTGAAATAGTTTTTTTTTACCAGCGAATAAAACTTGCACTGCGAACTTTGCTTTTTCTACATTTTCTAGTGAAATATTTTAGGCTACTGATGCTTAACCCAGGCCTCAACGATACAAAATCTGTTTATCATCTTTATAATAAATTTAATCTCTCTAAATATTTACAAATCGTTCCTTTTGAAGCTTTAAAGAAAATGGAACATCTAGGGCCGAATTCACAAAGCTGGTCATTCGTAAGTGATCTTTGCTATTGGCTGCCTGCGTTCGTTAAGAATATGTCGAGCATCAGGATTGGCTGGAAATTCTTCTTACGATAAATTATAGCGTGAGAACGTTATGTGAGTACAGACCCTAGTTCTGAATGATTTCGACGCAATACACTAGTGGTTGCGTTTTGAGATAACATGAACCAGTTCTAAACAAAATGTACTTTATACGCTCATAAAATACGTAATCCTTTCATTGTCTACTCAAACGACATCCCATACACCAGGGAAAGGCCGACGTCGATAACCGAAGGCACTTGCTTTGGATCCCGGCACACACTGGACTGAGCACCCCCAACGAAGCGGCTCACCGCGTTGCTCGAGGCCTTACGCACCGAGCATCATCGGAGGAAGAGCCCCCGCGGGGTACTGCAAACGTCTGGGCGGGGGAGGATCGTTTGACCAGGTTCCACGACATCACGACACACTACCAGTTACAGAGACGCGTATACCCATTCCCTCACGCTAGGTTAGACAGGGCGCAAGCAGTACACTACAGGCAATTACAAACTGATTCTTACATAAACCCAACACTCATGCACGCCATGTATCCAGACCTGTACACTACAAACAGATGCGCATCCTGTGGCGAGGTTGCCACACTTAATCACATGTTATGGGAATGTCAGGACATAACAAACAATTCGGGCAGTGCCGACATCTCCGTCTCTTCTACCGTCAGCCTCCGCACGCGTTGGAAGACCGCACTGCTCAGCTCGAACCAGACAGTACAGCTCTGGGCCGTCCAGCGAGCCGAGGAAGCCGCTTCGAGACAAGGGGTGCTATGCAGGATGCCCCGAGTTTGGCGAAACTCGGGATCTTCACGAGCTCTGGCGACGCCCCAAGATGAAAGAACTAATGGTAACAAGACAAAGTTTGTCCGTCGGCACGCCTCCAGTTTCATTGGTTTATCTAGATTCACTCTGGGTGGCCATCATCCCTTGGGCGTTGCCATATGGGCGGTCGACAAACTGGGGCTCACGTGATCATACGGTCGGTGCATGGTCGTGCATTCTTTCACTTGTTTGTCGTTCCACCGAGTGCATTAGAGGCACAAGCAACTTATCAAATAAATGCATTTAGTACAATGATATTAGTCACATTACCGTAGGGTATAGGTGTTTTAAAGTTTACAAATTGTACACTGAATGTTTATTAGACTAATTTGTAGTTTAATCGTTTCGCGTTATACCACGAGGGCACGCTCACCGTCCTCTTTCTTCCTCTGGATTGGATTGGCGCGGCTCGCTACGTGCTTGCGCTAGAATTTCCGAGCACAGATTGGTGTGCGCTTGGTTTTCGCACTGGGCTTTGAGCAGATCGCTCGTTGCTCTTTCTCTTTCCTCTAGATTTAATTGGTGTGGCTCCCTACGTGCTTGCGCTCCCATTTCGGAGCACAGATTGGTGTGCGCCTGATTTTTACACTGGGCTTTGAACAGATCGCTTGTTGCTCGCGCTAAAGTAAGGCTTCGAGACGAAGGGAGCGTCGGCTAGCGCAGAAGTGGTTTGCCGCGCGCTTACCGTGTAAGCACTCAGGAATGTCGGAAAACACTCATGCAAGGATAAAAAAACTACGCTTTATTTTCTTTTACATTGTGACGCACCTTCATACTGGCTAGCGCCGAGCGATAGCTTCTAACAACCGCAGGAAAGAGTCTTCTAACAAATGCTAGAAAGGGTCTTTGCAGCGCACGTGGCCGTTGAGTGCCACCACATTCATCCCAGGCGGGACTCCAGCATCAGTACAGTTACTCTGTACCCACTGCTGACTAGGTGGCGCTTCACTTTTTGACAATAACTTTCTATTTTTCGCGTGTGAACGCCCGTGTTGGTTTCCACAAAGTGCACGCTGTGGTTAACTGTCTCCCAATGCAGATTAAGGCATAGCCCCGTTAGCATCCACTGAATTTGGGATACATTTCTATGCGGCCAATTCGTCACTATGAATAATGGTCCCCGGTTGAACATTGGCTGAAATAATGGCGCCTAGCGTCGCCGCCTTTCGTCGGTCGACCTTGAAAAGTAGCAGCACCCCTCAGGTCGCGCAGACCATGCCGAAGACCCATGGGCCACCATCTTTAACACCACCGTAATTTTGGCGGCTTGGCGGAACCTTGTCGCCCGTCATTAGGCGGCCTCGATTGCACTTTTGCTCGCCGCGAAGAAGGCACTCGTCAATTTGCGCTGTCTTCCCGGGGCCACCGAGTGGAGCTCGCGCCAGCAGCTCGTCCCTCGCGACCTTACGGGGGTAGCTCCTCTAGTCGGCGATGGCGTGATCCGATAGAGGAAACAAGTCTACGGTCTCTTTCAACATCCATATGTCTACGCTTTTGCTCACGCAGTACGTGAGCCAAATCATTTGCCGCCTGGAGAGGTCGTCGTTCGGACGGCCGAGGTGGTTCGTGTTGGCGCAGTAACTTCCGTCGCCTCTCTGCCCGTGCCGTGCAGCGGTACCGTGTACCTGCCAAAACTGATTTCGGCACCAAAACTGATTTCGGCACCGGAAGGCAGCCCGGCGCCCATTCTGAGTCTTCCAATATAATGTGACTACTTCGCCTGCACAGGTTGGTTGGTCCGGGTTGAACCCCAGGTGCTCGCAGGTGCTCCAGTACTCCGATGACGACGCCGGACCTGGCCTGGGGCTGGGGCGCGGTGGACGAGCTTGCTTGAAACAGGAGAGAGCCGAAGCGATCGCACGAACTATTCCTCCGCAGCCTAGTCACACCAGTCTACGCTGGGAAAGCATAATTTGCCCGCCACCCTATCTCCGCAGATGACGGCCTTCGCCTAACTCGTCACACAGCCAGCGCACTCACGTTTTTGAAAGGCAAAAATGACGCTGAAACTCTACGTCGGACATGTAGGTGAACGGGTCCAGATGGTGATATTGACGCTTTCTGCCGCTGGATGTGATTACACAGGCTGCTGCTGCCGCCACCATGTTCCCGAGTTCAACTCGAGGGGGGTTTCGCGATGTACGAGTTTGGCCCGAGTTCGCGTGTCAATCAAAACCATACGTCACGCCACGCGCGAGGCATGTAACTCTTGTGCGCGCGCCCGCCACGGTTGCGCCACGCCCAACTTATTTTCCGGCAACAGCGACGTGCTGCGGAACTGAGAGGCATCAACAATCTTGACCGCCGACAGAAAATACGCACAGCACACTGTCATCGGTGTTGCACTGTAACTGAGAACCACTATCAAAAACAAAGCGGCGACTTTCGCTGGCTCATGCATCTATCTTCTTAGGCTGTGATGGCCCCACAACATGGTTCATTGTCTGCATTGTAGCGACGTAGCGCACAGCAAATAATTATCGGAACGACACTGTAGCTGCTTGCAAGGCGTCGATGCGCCGTGGTGGATGACGATGCTGAGCAGTGCGTAGTGTTTTCCAACGTAAAGGTATCGCAGCTGTTGTTTGAGATGGCAGCTCTGTCATCAGTGGTGTATCGGATCTGCAGTGTCGCAAACACGGTCAGCGCCGAGATACGCTCGCTTTTTTAAACCCAGTGCGATGGCATTTCTTCATCACCAACACGGCACACTAAATAGTTGCAACCCCTTCCTGCGTTCGAAGTTTAATTTCCTAACTGCACACAGGAGCCATCACCCGCCAAAATGCGATTGCTGCGCTGTCGTTACTATATCTATCTGCGATCGCTGTTAGCTCAACAGCAGAGACAATCGGCAAGCACATTGGAGAGAACAACTCTGCGTATACATGCGAACGGAGGCACCTTCACTAGGCAAGCGATGACAAGCGATCAATTGTGTCACTGGGCAGCGCGCTCTTCTTTGCAATGCATCGGGGAGGCTTCGCGCACGCAGATAAACTGGTGCACTTTCACTGTGCTGCGTCACTATGGACCCTAGAATACCGCACAGCCCTTTTGTAGTGACAACCGTTGCTCCCATCGTTTCAGTTGGTAAAGCGGCGGCCTTAATAGCCGCCTAAGTGAAGCACCTGCGCTGAACAACCATGCCGCAGCGCTGCGTGGCCATTCCCCTAATAGTCAGGAAATGGAAAGATCACTGTCATGGCTGACTTTATCAATGATTGTCAATGACTTTATCAATGACAGGGTGCCTCGATGCGCACGGGCATCAAGGCACCCTATCAATTAAAGCACTGCAGTGCCCCTAGCGACTGCTCACCGTATGAACTCCCTCGTTCGTGCGACGCTCTAAAATGTATCCGCTTGTAAGCTTTCGCCTCACTGTCGCCACTCACGGCAAAAAAGTGCAAAATTTAATAATTCGCTCGATCTCTCTTTGTCATCAAACATTTATGGCATTCCAAACGAAAAACAGATACTTCAAGAAATAAAGTGTTTCTTATTTTATTTGTTCTATTTGAACGTAATCGATTGAGGGAAAGTGTAGGCGCAACAATGCACCGCATGTGCCCTGTTCGCATTCGACGGAGGATAGAAAGATAATGCTCGAAAGAGGAGGCACGCCCTTTACGCGCCCTAGAAAGGCGTGGCAAGTGGCTCACGGCAAGTGTGCAGATAGACAGCGGTACAGTCACGGTATTGCTAAATGGTGATAATACGTTGATAACAATACGCGGCGCTGGAGCGTTTTGCTGCGCAGTCTTCTGTCCTTGAAGCACGGAATCACTGTGCCGCGCAGGGTGCGCTCATGTTGTCATACGCGGCTTTATCGCGACATTTCTTTTTGCCTGCTGTTCTTGCACGTTCCTTGCTATCTCCGTTCACTGACTGCCATCGAGCAAACTCGGGTGAAACTCGTACGAACGAGAAACTCGGCGCATCCTGCATAGCACCCAAGGTCTCGGAATCGCGTCCGCGGCGGGTGCCCAGACCCACTAAAAATACGCCGGACTCAAATCTTATCGATTTGCTAATAAAGTTTACGTTATTCTTCATTGTCGTGCATTGCCAGGCGTAATATTGAGTAAAGGCCTGCTTAAGGAAATAGGTCTGTACTTTATTGAAATGATTTTCTATATTACGTGCTACAGGCCACCTTAATTTGTCCAGAATCCGGTAAAATAGACTTCTATATCGAAGCAAGGGACATTATCGTAGATGTTTTTTTTTTAGTGTCTGGGCGCTAAACAATTGGTTTTTCATTGTTGATAAGTGCGGCGGCGAGGTTCTTGTAGTCAAAGTACTACAGGAGAACGTGAAGGCCGTTAGAGAGAAAGAGAAGAATGTGCGTTCTTGTAACAGTTCGAGACGATCGAACTTTGCACAATAACGCTCTTTTTGAATATTCTGGAAATGGATATCTCGATTGGTCATCACTTATGGTAGAAGACAAGGGTTGACTGATTACGTCGATATAGCCTAAATATTGCTAATGCTAAATAGCTAAAATAGTGAATTAAATTTGTGATCTTCTTGAAGTAGCTACGTGAACATAAATACAGGAAAATTTCGGCAGCAAGTTCTCGAATGAACGTCATTACTGACTTGTCCCCTCCGCCTGCTTTCGAAAAACATGGAAGCAATACACTGTCCACAGCAATCTTTTATATAATTGAAAACCAATTCATCTTAAAAATAACGCACAATTTCCCCATTTTCCATCTACCTTTACAAGGTTGACGGCGCATACCACGAGAGGCACCTCTACCAGGACACATCATTGCAAGCTTCCCTTCTCGTCAAGCCTCAGAGGGAAGGGTACTACCATGTGGTAAAGATTGTTCGCAACAATATTTTTTTTCACTTCTTATTCTCGAGACAATACACTTACCAAACATCGCCTTCTTCCAGATTGGGTTACTGAATTTTACGCATCGAATTCAACCTCTTGTAAACAGCGAACGATCATCAGTTGGGAGAGGAGCGCACAAGATATCTAAAATACCCACACAAATGGGAACATATGGTGTGGCCACACCAGAAGGTGAGCTGCAATAACGTTAATTCGCTCTTTTAGCAAATAAAGCTGGAAAATTAGGTTAACGCACAAGATTGTTCATACAGCAAAGGGAATATAGGAATGGCCTTTTTTCTTTCTAGTTTTATTGAAGCTACCAAGGAACTAACCGGGCTGAATGGAGGGGGGGGGATAGGGGGGAGGCTGCTTGAATCCCAACGGCATTAGAAATGCTGAAAATTTAGCGCTTAATACCCACAAAAAAACGAAGGTAGAGGCGAAACCACGAGCACTTGCTATCAACTAAAGGTTTATTTCGGAAAAGATGTGCATATAGTGAGAACCTGCCCATGTACCGACTTGCGGAGAAACATTATACAGCAAAAAATAGCAGTATCAGAAACAAGACGCATGCTCGTCAAAAACAGGGCTCGATCACACATTTACACAAGACAAAAATCTTTGGCGGTCCCACCGCTCCAAAATCTAAGAAACAAATTGGTGTGGTTTAGCTTTGGTTAATCCTGGTTGATAACGAAAGCTTAACTGCCCTGGCTAGGCCCATTGTAGAGCTGTGCGCGAGGTGTGGTTTCTCAATGATATGCAGACATGTTTGCAATGAATACAGTGTTTATTCATCATTTTTGTTTATGCTTATCAAGACACTTCCGTGATGAGTAAAGTAGTGAGACTTGGTTGCAACTCGCAGCCGGCTGCAACTCTACTGGGGCAACGGTGGCAATGTCTCTTTTCAGTGCTCCGTAAAGGCCAAAATATAGTCCGACGTAGCGTGAACGCCCGCACACGTTATGTCACGATGGCGAGAACAACAGCGGCTATAGTTCGACCGATGGTTCGACGTACTGGGGCCGCCAACGTAACCGGACGCGCGGCCAATCTCTCATCCCCCGCTCTCATCCCCCGCTCTCATCCCGCTCTGACGCGCCACGCGTCTGATGACGCTCGCCCGCATGCTGATAACGTCGGACCATAAACGCACCTTAATACTCTCTTGTGGTGTTACCTCTAGCTCTCAAGATAAAAACTGTTGAGTCGCCGACGGCTGCCGGAGGTAGCGTAATGAAGCTTTCGCTTAAAAAAAAAAACTGCTCTTGCACTGGCAAGAGAGAGCTGACTCGTACATCCCGACTTGTTTTTTTCTTTATATTGATTGCTACGGAGAATGGAGAAACAAGGAATGAAATAGATTTCATACTCTCTGCCGATCCAAGCATAGTGCAGGATGTAGAAGTGTTAGGTAAGGTTAAGCGCAGTGACCATAGGTTAGTGAGGTCTAGGATTTCTCTCAATTTGAAGAGAGAGAGATTGAAATTAGTCAAGAGGAAACAGGCCAACCTAGAGGCAGTAAGGGTAAAAGCAGACCAATTCAGGCTGGAGCTTGCAAACAAATACGCAGCTTTAGAAAAGGAAGATAAAGACAACATAGAGGTAATGAATGAAACCGTAACTAGGTTGATCTCAGAAGCAGCAGTTGAAGTGGGAGGAAGGGCACCAAGGCAACCAGTAGGTAAGCTCTCCCAAGAAACAAAGGACCTAATAAAGAAACGAAAGAAACGGTAGGATGCAATGATTGTACACTTTTCTTTTCAACGACAGTGGTAAGCTCCCAGTCAGGATTTGGTAATGCCTGCCGCATGCACTCCAACCCAATTTTATTCTTCTGTAAATTTCTTTCTCGTGATCAGGGTCCCCTGTGAGTAATGGACCTAGATAAACGTACTCCTTTACAGACTCTAGAGGCTGACTGGCGATCCTGAATTCTTGTTCCCTTGCCAGGCTATTGAACATTATCTTTGTCTTCTGCATATTCATCTTCAACCCAATTCTTACACTTTCACGATTAAGGTCCTCAATCATTTGTTTTAATTTGTCTCCATTGTTGTTGAATAGGACAATGTCAATTGCAAACCAAAGGTTGCTGAGATATTCGCCGTTGATCCTCACTCCTAAGCCTTCCCAGTCTAAGAGCTTGAATACTTCTTCTAAGCATGCAGTGAATAGCATTGGAGAGATTGTGTCTCCTTGCCTGACCCCTTTCTTGATAGGTAACTTTCTACTTTTCTTGTGGAGAACCAAGGTAGCTGTGGAATCCTTGTAGATGTTTGCTAAGATATTCACGTATGCCTCCTGTACTCCTTGATTACGCAATGCCTCTATGACTGCTGGTATCTCTACTGAATCAAATGCCTTTTAATAATATATGAAAGCCATGTAGAGAGGTTGATTGTACTCCGCAGATTTCTCGATTACCTGATTTATGACATGGATATGATCCATCGTAGAATATCCCTTCCTGAAGCCAGCCTGTTCTCTTGGTTGGATGAGGTCAAGTGTTGCCCTGGTTCTATTGGAAATTATCTTGGTGAATATTTTATACAATACTGAAAGCAAGCTAATGGGTCTATAATTCTTCAGTTCTTTAACGTATCCCTTCTTATGGATTAGAATAATGTTGGCATTCTTCCAGCTCTCTGGTACACATGAAGTTGTGAGGCATTGCGTATAAAGGGCCGCAAGCTTTTCAAGCATGATATCTCCTCCATCTGAATAAATCTACTGTTATTCCATCTTCGCCAGGAGCTTTTCCCCTGGTCATGTCTTTCAAGGCCCTTCTCACTTCACCGCTAGTTATAGAAGGAGCCTCTGTATCCGGTTCATCACTATTTTGAATGAAAGTAGCTTGGCTGTTTGGGCACTGTACAGTTCAGTATAGAATTCTTCCGCTGCTTTTACTATGTCATCGAAATTGCTGATGATATTACCATGCTTATCTTTCAGTGCATACATATTGCCTTGTCCTATGCCAAGCTTTCTTCTTACTGATTTAATGCTGCGTCCATATTTTACGGCTTCCTCAATCTTTCCCACGTTATAATTTCGAATATCCCTTACTTTTTTGTTGTTGATTACTTTTGACAGTTCAGCGAATTCTATCTGATCTCTTGAGTTGGACATTTTCATCTTCTGTCGTTTCTTTATTAGGTCCTTAGTTTCTTGGGAGAGCTTACCTACTGGTTGCCTTGGTGCCCTACCGCCTACTTCAATTGCTGCTTCTGAGATCAACCTAGTTGCTGTTTCATTCATTACCTCTATGTTGTCTTTATCTTCCTTTTCTAAAGCTGCATATTTGTTTGCAAGCACCAGCCTGAATTAGTCTGCTTTTACCCTTACTGCCTCTAGGTTGGCTTGTTTCCTCTTGACTAATTTCACTCTCTCTCTCTTCAAATTGAGAGAAATCCTAGACCTCACTAACCTATGGTCACTGCGCTTAACCTTACCTAACACTTCTACATCCTGCACTATGCTTGGATCGGCAGAGAGTATGAAATCTATTTCATTCCTTGTTTCTCCATTAGGGCTTTTCCAGGTCCACTTCCTGTTGCGGCGCTTCCTGAAGAAGGTATTCATTATTCGGAGCCTATTCCTTTCCGCGAATTCTACTTACATCTCTCCTCTTGCATTCCTAGAATCGATGCTGTAGTTGCCAATTGCTTGCTCACCAACCTGCTTTTTTCCCACCTTTGCTTTTAAGTCGCCCATGACTACAGTATACCGAGTTTGCAACTTTCTCATTGCTAGTTCAACATCTTCATAAAACTGCTCTATTTCTTCATCATCGTGACTAGAGGTTGGGGCATAGGCTTGTACTACCTTCATTTTATACCTCCTATTCAGCTTTATTACGACGACTGCCCACCCTCTCATTAATGCTGTAGAATTCATCAATGTTGCCTGCTATGTTGTTGTGCAGTAGAAATCCTACCCCGGATTCTTTCTTATCTGGAAGACCTCTGTAGCAGAGGACGTGGTCGTTAGTCAGCACTGTGTAAGCCTCACCAGTTCTTCTAACCTCACTAAGGCCAATAATATCCCAGGAAATGCCTGATAATTCTTCAAATAGTCCTGCTAAGCTAGCCTCACTCGATAGGGTGCGCGTGTTGAACGTTGCCAGGTTCAGTTTTCATTGGCGGCCTGTCTTGACCCAGAGATTCTTAGCACCCTCTGCCGCGTAGCAGGTCTGACCGCAGCCTTGGTCAGGTGCTCCGCAGCCACTGGGAACCGAGGGCCATTGGTTAATTGTCGGAGTCATTAATTGTCGGGCAACTGCTATATGGTACAATAAAGGTACAATAATGTGCAACCGCAATGAGGAGAGTACCCGTATCGACTCTACGTGGCGCGCATCTCACATCCTCGCGCACTAGGCCGTGTAGACACACACACGGCGTTTGCTGCAGCAGCTAGCAAACGCCGGCAGTGGCGCATTGGTTGAGTTGCTGACTCCCGCGCAGAGAGCCCGGTTTTGATCCCGCGGGAACTGGGTTCTTTTTAATCCTAGCGATATTTGCGACGGACGCCCGTCGACATCGCCAACCCGAACAGTTATCGGAATAATCCCATAACAGGTTACGCATTAAAAAAGTGCAAGCTGAACATTTATCTAGAAATTGGATTGCGCAACATTTTGAGGGGACACACAGAAGAGAAACAGAACACGCACAACAGCGCTCTGTTCTGTGTGGTTATCTTCTGTGTGTCCCGTCAAACTGTTGCGCACTCCAACTTCTAGTATGCATACCAACACGCCCAGTCTTCAACCTTAACAAAAGTCGTTGCGTACCATTTTTGCCATAGCAAATACACTTTGTGGCGTCTTAACTCGTTTGGTCGTTGCTGCCTTTCATTTATATAATTACTCGGTCGAGCAAAACCAAGTACGAAATATGCAAGCACCTCCAGTTGAGGAGTGCAATTATTTTTAGAGACAGCATGCAAGAAAATTAATATAATGCTTTTCAAGGAGATCGCTGCTGTCGCAGTAATTGAGTTCGAAACCGAAGAAACTGTTGGGGTATTCTGCTTATATCGGTTCCCATTTTCTGGCATATTAACCGACACAATTTTCCCGCACACCTCTCCGACGACCTGTTTTCGCGCTTTACGGGTAGAAGAAAATAGTGGGTGAAAATTAGTGTAGCTTGCACTAGTGGCGCAAGGCTAAAAAAACAGCGGAGCTGATCGGCACCTATACTACCAAGTCATCCCCAGCATTTTCAGGAATTTTTTTATTATTGATCTATTATCGACTAGCTATTCATTGGCTATCGATTGGCTATCGCAATGTTTTGGCCACGTATTTGGGCTAGGCTTAAACACCTTCGCTAGTTCACAGAGGTATGTGCCATTGCGCTTGCACCCTTTCTGCCGCCTGGATCGACCCACATTTTCTGTTCGCTTTGCAAGGACTAACGATCGGCTTAAACAGCTCCGCTGTTAAAATATGGCGCGCTTTCCAGATCACCGCGGACTCGCGCAGTGTGCAAGCGTTTGCTATAGGGCCATTTCGCCTGCATCCCTTTGTTGTGGGTTAAGCATAAATCGTGGAATTTTCGGCTACCTAAATGCTTAACACATATTCGGAATTCACTAAAAGCAAGGAGTTAACTAACCTAACAACTTTACAAAAAGGTTAAAGATTTAACTCTAACTAAATATTCCTGTCTTTAAATGTACCTCGACATGGCAACGAAGCACGGTATGCAGACAATCAGAAGTGAAGAATGTGTAGAATACTGTCACGTAGTAGTGACGCTGAAGTAAACTGTCGTAAAACTGTGTATGACAAAACTTATTCTTTATTGGGCGAACCTGTGCCCACAAAATCAAGCTGCGCTCGAAGCACAACGAAAGCGGCGAACGCAGTCGGCGATCGTCGAAATCTGATCAGCGGCGAAACGCGTTGGCTTTTATACATGAGTCATCGAATGTTCCAGGTTATTCCCTGGTGCCCACGTGTCTTCCAGAAAATTCTAGACAATTCGCGTCGGTCATGCAATCTGATAACATAAGCGTCGGTGAATACAGACAACGGAAAGAAGCATCGATAACGTTCGAGAAACGTCCGATACATGTAGGCGCGTCCTGCGCCGTGCGATAAACGGTTAACATCTGTGAGCCGGTGAGGAGCTGTCACCGGTGAAAGATAAGTACACGTGGCAATACCATGTTGCACCTAATTACCGCGGCAGAAGCAGTCACCTAAAAGTAAATGACGAAACAACCGTATCGAGTAACAATTGAGAAATTTTGTAATTTGGGCAAGTCCAGTGAAACCTAATTGCAAATTTACTGGTCTTGTCATCTCGCTGAAATAAACATTTCGCGCTCCGTGGTCTATGTCCGCGTTCCATTCTAACTCCATACGGAAATTTCGGGCCCGCTTCTCATTTCTATTCCATCTACCAGGCTGGTGCCGTCACTCAATTAGTAATCCATTCCGGGTCTTTGCAAAAGTGTAATGATTCTGGAATCATTCCAATTCCGGAATTGCCGCTCCGCAACTCTACAGCATATGCAGCTCTAGTAGCGACTTTGACTTTTATAACTGACGATTAGACGTAGCGTCAGTCGTCACTTACCACCTTAACACCGACAACAGTGACTCTGTGAATCACCGGCTGTATCGTGTCTCTGCTGCCGAGGAAAGAATTATTCCACTCGAGGTAAAAAAGGCGATGTCCAAACATATAACTGAGCCTTCGTCCCATCCTTGGGTATCCCCTGTGGTTCGGGTAAAAAAAAAGAAAGATGGTAATCGGCGTTACTGCGTATATTATCGTAACCTAAACCAAATCCCCAAGACGGACGTCTACCCATTACCTCCTATTGCTGATGCGAAAGATCCAATCCTATCATATTTGAGAAGGTGTCACTGGTCCCATGGCCCCAACGTGACCCTTGACTGCCTCTAGAGTTCCAACTACTTTCTTTTTTCAGCGAAAGCTGTACATGGATAGGCGAAACGAAAAAACACCTTTCTTGAAATCCTCAACAAAACACCGCTTTCACCGAGTTCGTCACACGCCTCCCAACGCCGCCTCTCTGCCTATTTTGATCCAGCCGCCCATAGCGAGGTGCACGAAGGCACCAGTGTTCACGGCATTTGAGCGGTGTTGGTTCAATAACAGCGGGACCTTGACGATGTTATAGTATGCGCCAACAGTTTCCTTTCTGCGGCAAAACGTAACTATTCTATTATAAAGCGAGAGTGGCTTGCCCTTGTCTGGGCTGTTGTCAAATCCAGCCCTCTCTTATACGGTCAGTCTCTTTCCTTGCTTACTGAAAATCATGCCCTCTGCTGGCCGACATCATTGAAAGACGCCAGACGACGGCTCGTTCGGTAAGCTTTTCGCCTTCAAGGGCATTCGTACTCAGTGACGTACAATTCCGGCAGCCTTCATCAAAACGCTTTCTGTTTGACGCGTTACCCCTTTGGCAAAGCTGACGTTGTAGACACTGAGCTTGGCGACGGCGTCTTGTCCATTTCAGAGCCTCTCCACTCTGGCAATGAGCGACGTCGTGATGCCGCCTTGCGGACCTTCATACACCACCTTCCACTCGTACCTCCTGACTGGTACATCCATGTGCATGTTCGTTCTCCTGGATGGTGCACTCTACCAAAGCAACTTTCTGCCTGCCCACCCCGTCATACAGAAGAACCTGTGTTTTGGGTGAACGGCATGATGCGCCCACCCCAGGACATCTGGCATTCTTCCGTACTTATGACCATGTTCGCCATCGCTTCTTTTGGCAAGGTCTTGCCCGCTCCTGTCGGTGTTATATTGCCGCTTGCGGGTAATTCCAGTGCCGTAAGACGCCCGCGGCCGTGCCTGCCGGCTATCTAGGCTACAGCCAATAGGCAACCCGACCAAACCATTTTTCTTATTGGTGTGGATCTCCTTGGTCCTTTCTCGAGATGTACCTCAAGAAACAAGGCGGTCGCTGTAGCTACGGATAATCCCACCAGGTATGCCATTACCTGATCGGTCCCTACCAGCTGCGCCACCAACGTCGCTGATTTTCTCCTCAACGATCGTATTTTGCATCATGAACCTCCGCTTCACTTACTCACGGATCACGGTCGTACCATTTTGTTGCGATTTATCGAAGACATCGTCCAATCATGCACTATCTAGTACAAACTGACCACGTAATATTATCCGCAGACCATCTGATCAATGGAGCTCCTGAATCGTACTTTGACCGAGATGCTCGTCGTGTACGCCTTCGCTAAACATACTGACTGGGACCATGCCTTCCCGTATGTAACGTTATCCTATAACTCCTCTCGGCATGACACCCCTATACTCCATCTCAGAAGTTCCCTTCAGCACTGTGAAGGCTACCGGGCCCTCATCCAATAGGAAGGGCGACTAGCCCCTGCGCATGTATCCCTCCGCGTCGCGTCGTCTGCTCAGCGTCTCCACGGCATCTGCTCACCGTGCTGTCGATACGCGCTCATTGCAGTTATTGTGGCTGGCTTATTAATCTAAAAATACTAGAAAACAACGAAACAAGCAACTACGTCGGAAATTCGAGGAAGTGTGGCAACTTTAACGTTACTAATAGTGTTGCAACGGCACAAATAAGACATTTTCTGCAAAAAAAAAAACGCAGTGCATGCTCAGTGTGACTTATTGTACTGCCGAAGATCGCTAGGCGCTCATTGTAGACAACCTAACTCTTTTGCGCTTCACTTTATGCCTTCCAAAGCACTTTATGCCTTTTCACTTTATGCCTTCCAAAGCATAAACTGAAGAGGAGTATAACGAGTATGATACACCGGATTCGTCTTGGTGTTGCACTCACGAGGTGTTATACGCATATCATCGGCTGCAGTGACATTTGCCCCTACTGCGATCACTGCCAAGTGCCAGAAACACTTGAGCACTTGCCCAGCGTACGGGCGAGAACGGCAGAGCCTTATTTCTACTATTTAACGAGTGACTAAAAGACCAGTATCTGACGAGATTGTATTAGGTCCTTGACCTGACGCCAACAGCGCAGCTGTGGTCATCGGAGCAATTATAGCCTTCCTTCAAGCCTCTGGGCTCGACGCACGACCCTGGTATGACCTCAACGTGATGGACATGTATATACGCACCTCCTTATCTTATCATCATCATTCATCGCTCTTCCTCCCCCCCTTTCCCAGTGTAGAGTAGTAGGCCAGAGCAACACTCAAGCTGCCCTCTCTGCCTTTCTTCAAATAAACTTCTCTCTCTCTCTCTCTCTGTGGTGCCGCCGCCTTCAACCGCTTTTCTTCTTCCAATAGTGCAGCGCGCTCAGCGCTGCACTTTTTTTTTCCTGTCGCGGACTTCTGACGACTCACAGACCGCTGGCCTTCACAACAGCACAGGCAACCTCTCTATCGGCCTTTTGAGCGTCGCTATTGGAAATGCCAAGTAAAACTTCAGCGTACTGGAAGTTACAGCTTGAGTGATATTGTGAACAAACATTAGGAAGAAATCGGAATCAATATTTTTTTAAACTTGTTTGGGAAGTATCTAGCCTATGTAATGTGGTCCTGTACAAAGGGTTGGGGTCCACAGACCTCATTTTCTTCAATTTTGACTGGTTGCCCGGATGACCTCGTTTTGTTCTCGCAAGATGCGCGGATTTTCTGGCTTGAGTTCCCGTATAGCAGCACCGGCTTTTGTCTCAATGTCACTTGAAGGTCGCCGACAACGGGAGCTAGAAGCATTTCATGCTTAAAACAGTTCCCTGAATGCGCATGCACCTCCAAAGAATACTAATCGTATTTACATACAAGTGTTTTCTGTCTTAGAAAGAAATTCTTGTTTACGTTCACGGATTTGTGTCTGGACACCTGAAATGTTTTTGGGCGCAAAAACATGGACCACAGCTTCTTTTCGACAGCGGTGTGGTGTTCATCACGTTCTGGGATGTGATGAACACCGCACCGCATCGCGTGCGCAGCTGCCACACACAAACGAATGCTCGCAAGGCGCAGGCAGTTGCTGCGCTTCCACTAATGAGGTGCATCCGCGGACTCAGTTTGTAAAAGGAATACCGTTATCGTGATTCTTGGATTAAGATATTTTTCCACACTTTTAGTTCTATGATGCCCGTTTTCTTTTTCCAACTCATGCAAGATAGTGAGTACGCTGCGTGGTAACCATCCCAGTTGACACAGTGGAGTTGGTTAGCCCAATTGCCGGAGAACCAGTCTTTGTCTCTACATAGTGCTACGGTGATTCGACTTCCGTCGCTTTGCAAGCCGTGGTCACATCCACGGTACCTTAAACGTTGGCATGCCTTTAGAACGTAAAGCCTGATGAGAGTTTTGTGCTACCTGTCTCAAGGGATTCGGACAGCACGCCGCAGTCATTTGTTATGATGAGATGCTGTGTTGGCATTTCATTGTCTCTTAACATTAATGACATGTTGTGCTTCCCAGCCTTCGAGTTTTCTGCTTCGGTCAATTTTACATAGCCTGCTTCGGGAAATGACTCGGGCAATGTTAAGAAAAGGATGTGAGGTCGCTGTTTCGGTATTGTCGGAAAGCGACTGACAGTTAGGCTAGTTTTATTGCGATAGCAATTATATCGAGACACCAAGCGGATTTCCGCCGTCGGGCGCCGCCATCGTCGCCGCCGTGAAGTTCCGTATAAAGTCCAAGGGCGATAAAATTGCCGCCGCGCGCCGTATGCTGCAAGTGCAAGTTAGGGAGCCTACATGCAAAGCGTTGCATGTAGGCTCCCTAGTACAAATCAAAGCGCGCGAGGGACGCGCTCTTTCACGGAGAGCGAACGCACGGCGGAGAGCAAACACGACCGTCGCCCGAAAGGCCGTGAGGGGATGGGAGGGAGGGAGAGAGGGGGGCGACATTGTGCTGCGGCACCAACGGCGCAAGAGGAACTCGCACGCGAAAGGAGGAAAGCGGGAAGGCATCGCGGGAGGGAGGGGGTGCGGCTTCTACTCTGCCTGCAACTGCATACCTTGCGCGGCGGCGGGCGCTCGCGCGCACCGTATCTTGAAAGTAGAGTATACTAGAATACGGTTTTCTAGTACACTCTACTTGAAAGCGATCTGCAGACGGCTCATAGCTTTCTATGCGCTGAGCTTTCGCGGCTCAGTTTCCGTTGAAGCGATAGACCGCACGAACATTCGCTCGCTGCAACAGCGCTTGCTCACGCCAGCGTTTTGACAGCGGTTATCTACAGTCGTCGAGTGGTATCTATTCATGTTTGCATGTGCGCGCTGACACCATGCTTGTTAATTCAGTTAGTAAGGGAATGTGTCCAAGTTTATACAGCCGATAAATCTACTATCCTTACTCCGTATAGCTCTCTACTAATTTGCTATCGCAATTGCTGCTTTGCCTTTCGGGCGCAACTGTGACATTTTCGTAGGCAACTTATCAAAAACCTCAAGTAGGACGTCACCGCTTGTCATATTGTTATGAGCCAGTTGTGCGGCTGACAAAGAAGATGCTGAAGCGTAGAGCGAGACGAAGAAGAGGTGAAACTGTGGTTCGCCATCTTTGTTGTTGCTGGCCAACCTTTAGTCTCCTTGTACATATTGTAAATAAACCCCCTTTTCTGTAAATTTCCCCGTAACATCTTGGTGGAAGTGTGGGGTACGTCACCAGCACATCACGGAACCTTGAAGCGGAAATCTCGTGGGCCCTTCGACCATGCCGACTGAGAGGCCCGCTTCTTCGGCTTCGGCTACCACAGCACCGATTGTCTTCACCCACCTCCGGGACCCTGGCGCCTTCTCGGGCACTGACAACAAGGACGTTGAAGACTGGCTAATCGAATACGAACGCGCCAGCAAGAGCAACCATTGGGACCCGACTATAATGCTCGCTAACATCATTTCTTACCTTAAGGGAAAGGCCCGTGTTTGGTTCCGAACACACGAGGAGGAATGGGCCAGTTGGGACACTTGCAAGCAAAAACTGCAGGAACTCTTTGGGAAGCCACTTGGCCGCCAGCGAGCCGCCAACAAGGAACTTTCGTGCCGGGCCCAAACATCTACTGAACCGTACGTTGTGTACATTGAAGATGTATTAGCACTCTGTCGGCGGGTCGATGACAAGATGCTCGAAGCTGACAAGGTCAGCCACATTCTTAAAGGCATCGCAGACGACGCCTTTATTTACTTGTATACAACGACTGCTCGACGGTCGACGACATTATAAGAGAGTGCCGACGCTTTGAAGAAGCAAATAGCTGTCGCGTCTCACAGCAATTCGTTCGGCTCCCTAATACCGCCGCTAGCTTATCGTGTGAAGACGTCCAGCCGCCTGTTGCCGAAAACGTACTGCGTCTTGTCCGGCGCGAGATTGAGGCTGCGTCTCTGTCGGTTCCCCCGATACGTTCTTACGACGAGTCCCGCCCGGCAGTATCTCTGATTCAAGCTGTCGTACGCGAAGAGCTGGCGAACGCAGGCATCCGTCCGATCTGTTCTGTAAGTAGCCCTACGGTCGGCAATTTCTATCGAACTCCACGCCCACAATCGACCTACGTCAGATACCGCGACCCAAACCAGTGGCGCACACATGACGACAAGCCAATATGCTTTAATTGCAATGGAGTAGGTCATATTTCCTGCCATTGTCGCTATCGTCAGATTTCGTCTCCTCGTCCCGCGTACGCTTACCGCCCGGAAGACAGCCGGTCCTCGCCTTTTCATGCCCGCAATGACCTGCCGCACTGTGATGTTGCTGCTCCGATTCCACACTACGACCACCGCTCGCCGTCCCCACAGAACCGGCGTTCTCGCTCACCGTCACCATACCCTCGCCGTCCCTCTTCCGATAACTGACCGGTGCAGCTCCCGGAGGTGATGCTGCATTGACCAACCGACCCGGAAATCCTATGTTGACCCTGACCACCGGACAAAACCTTTTGGAAATAGAAGTGGACGGCGTGCCTGTTTCGGCACTCATAGACACAGGGGCGCAATTATCGGTTATGAGCGCTCGCCTTTCTCGTCGTCTCCGCAAGGTTCTGACGCCCGCGGCGTCGCCTGTCATTCGTGTAGCCGACGACGGTACATCTTGCGTCGTTGGGATGTGCACTGCGCGTGTGAGCTTCGCCAGCCACCTAACCTGAGTTCTATTCGCCGTTCTGCAGCAGTGTCCACATGAAGTCATCCTCGGCCACGACTTCCTGAGTACCCATTCTGCCCTCATCGACTGCTCTTCTGGCCTTCTCCAGTTGGAACGTCCTTCTGTACCCGATCTCCCCACCGAGTCACAGCCGCGTTTATGTGTCGCTGAGTTTGTTCGCCTTCGACCAGCTGCCGCAACGTATGTCACACTGACCTCAGATTCCGCCAGTTGTTACGGCGACTACGTCATCTCTGCTTCCCTAGACGCTCTTTTAACAAGTCAGGAAGCCCTCCCTCACTCCGTTGTGACTGTTTCTGTGAGCCGGGCATGTATCCCTATTCGGAACTTTGGCCGCACTCCACAGTTTCTTCCCGAAGGTATCACGCTGGGACGCATACCACCTTCAGACGCACACGACCCTGTGGCCCTTACTGTACTCGCGGACAACTTTCTGTGGCAATGAAGGGAAAGCTACGGGCGCGTGGCTGCTGCACATGTGTTACCGCGCCAAGTAGTCCGGCAGCGTTCGACAGTGCTTTTGGTTGCTCGGAACAGACGCTGAATCAACGCAGCTTCCACGTGCGACGGTTTCGCGTCTGCCCAGACGCGGAAGGGAAAAGCCGCAAAATAAGTGTATTTTTACACTCAGCAGCGTGTTCTGTCTTATTTGACTGTTGCTAATAAGCTGTTGACGTCTTCTCTTCCCCAGCCTAAACCAACGTGGATTAAAACACGGGACTCTTTTCAGAAGCGCTCTCACTTGGGCGCGCTTTGCCTCCGTAGCCTTCCTTTCATTGCCACAGAAAGTCCGCGAGTATATCGATGCGCCCCTGTCTTCTGGAAGCCCTGACACTGGTACTTCGTTTGATGCACATTTTGACGCCATGATCGCCCCCGACCTTTCGGCTGCTCAGTCTGACGACCTTCGTCACTTGCTAGCCGCTTACAGCGACGTTTTCCATTTTGCTTCGCCCCATCTCAGCCAGACAAAAGTTGTGACTCATCGCATTGACACCGGCAACGCCAGTCCCATCCATAGGCGTCCTTACAGAGTGTCTGCGACTGAACGGCGCGTAATTCAAATCGAAGTCGAAAAAATCCTTACAAAGGACACCATCGAACCATCTACGAGTCCTTGGGTGTAGCCTGTGGTGCTTGTCACAAAAAAAGACAACACCTGGCGGTTCTGCGTCGACTATCGCCACCTAAACAAGATGACTAAAGAGGACGTGTACCCTCTGCCGCGAATTGACGATGCCCTCGACTCCTTGCATGGCGCACAGTACTTTTCTTCTATAGACCTTCGGTCCGGCTATTGGCAAATCGCCGTTGACGAAAAAGACAGGGAGAAGACCGCCTTTATAACACCCAATGGGCTCTACCAGTTCAAAGTTATGCCAGTTGGCTTGTGCAATGCCCGCGCAATATTCGAAAGAATGATGAGACTCCCTTCTTAGTGGTTTCAAGTGGTCTACTTGTCTGCGCTATCTCGATGACGTAGTAATTTTCTCGCCCACGTTCTCTAGTCATCTAAGTAGACTCTCGGCTATTCTGCGCATCCTTCTCAATGCAGGTCTTCAACTTAACTCTTCCAAATGCCGCTTCGGTCGCCGCGAGATCACTGTACTTGGCCATCTTGTCGATGCTACAGGTATATGGCCTGACCCTGCCAATGTTAGCGCCGTTGCCAACTTTCCGACACCTCGCTCTACTCACGACGTCCGTTCCTTTTTCGGCCTGTGTTCTTATTTTCGGCGGTTTATGAAAGATTTTGCAGCACTAGCACGGCCGCTCACCTGCCTGCTTAAGAAAGACGCGACTTTTTCTCGGGGTCCTGCACAAGCGTCCGCCTTCTCACAACTGATTGGAATACTGACATCACCACCAGTGTTGGCTCACTTCGACGAATCTGCGCCCACAGAAGTCCGTACCGACGCCAGTGGCCATGGAATCGGCGCAGTTCTAGCCCAACGTCAGCATGGTCAGGACTGCGTTATTGCTTATGCCAGTCGCCTTCTTTCCTCGGCTGAGCAAAACTATTCGATCACAGAGCGAGAGTGTCTCGCTCTAGTTTGGGCCATCGCCAAGTTTTGCCCTTACCTCTACGGCCGACTCTTCACCGTTATTACTGACCACCATGCTCTATGCTTCTCTCAAAGATCCCACTGGTCGCCTTTGTCGTTGGGCACTGCGACTTCAAGAATAGTCGTATACCGTTGTTTACAAGTCTGGCCGCTTGCACCAGGATGCCGACTGCCTCTCCAGATACCCCGTAGATCCACCGGACGCTGCCCTGAGCGACTCCATCCTGTGTGTTCTTTCCATCTCTCAACTCTTCAACATCGCTGCCGAACAACGCCTTGACGCGTCTCTACGCAAGATCATCGAAAAATTGCACTCCCATGCTCCTGATCCTTCCCTCCGCCTCTTTGTACTCCAAAACGACACGTTATATCGTCGCAGTTTACTCCCTGACGGTTCTGAACTGTTGTTAGTCATCCCGGCTCACCTCCGTTCCACTGTCCTGGCGCAGCTTCACGACGCACCAACGGCGGGACATCTTGGCGACCGCGCACGCCGCCATTTCTATTGGCCTGGGATGTCCCGCTCAGTGCGCCGTTACGTGGGCTCATGCGACCTTTGTCAGCGCCGAAAAAAGTTGACTATGCAGCCTGCAGGCTATCTTCAGCCTCCGGACATTCCTTACGAGCCTTTTCACCGCGTCGGCCTCGATTTACTTGGTCCATTTCCCCTATCCACCTCTGGTCGCCGTTGCCACAGATTATGCGACGCGGTTTGCCATTGCGCGTGCACTTCCCACTAGCTGTGCCACCGACGTTGCAGACTTCTTGCTGCATAACATCATACTCCAGCACGGAGCTCCTCGGCAACTGCTCACTGACCGCGGCAGACAGTTCCTGTCCAGGGTGATCGATGACATTCTAAGATCCTGCGCGACGCAACATAAACTGACTACAGCCTACCATCCATAGACGAATGGCTTGACAGAACGCCTGAACCGCACCCTTACCGACATGTTGGCCATGTATGTGTCTGCCGACCACCACGACTGGGACGTTGCACTACCCTTTGTGACATTCGCGTACAACACTTCCAGGCATGAGACCGCTGGTTATTCGCCGTTTTTCCTCTTATACGGTCGAAACCCTACATTGCCCATGGACACCCTGGTGCCTTCTTCTGGGTGCCCACCCACTGAATATGCTCAAGAGACTATTGCACGTGCCGACCATGCACGTCAAGTTGCTCGCACTCGATTGTCTGAGTCCCAAATCCACCAGCAGTCTCGCTACAACAACCACCACAGGACCACCCACTTTGTCCCTGGATCGCTCGTTCTCCTGTGGTCCCCAGCACGACGCGTTGGCTTATCCGAAAAACTGCTCTTCCAGTACACCGGTTCATATCGCGTGTGCCGCCAAGTGACTGATGTCACTTATGAAATCGCTCCACTGCTGCCTTCGTCATCCTCTGCTCCTCTCCGCAAGGACATTGTACACGTTGTCCGTCTCAAGCCCTATCTTTTCCCCGGACACCCCTTAATACCTTGTGTGCTATTTTTTTTCATGTACCCTTCGTTCACCTGGGCATATAGTGTCACACTATAAAACCTAGAGGGAAATGTGGCGCTGCTGCGCTGTGGTATGCAAGGGAATGCCGGTATGTTGTGGATGATTCGGATTGGCATCGTTCTTGGAAAGCCCGAACGCCTGGCGGAACGTGCCTGGCTAGCACCGTTCCGTCTGTCACAATGATTCATTTCCTGCTAAAATAGGACCTAAAAAACTGCTTTAGCTTCATTATTGCACAAAAACATGTTTTTTTTTAATTTTGAGGACATACTATTGAATGCACAATTCTATGAAACGTAAAAAGTATCAGATGGCCGCTAAAGTTGGAGGGAAGACGACAAGATTCTCGCTCGGTTTGGAACAACTTGTCGTCTGTTCTTGCTTTTCTTCGCTTGATGCTGCATTGTAGGTGAGTAAAGTTTATTGAGAGATGTAATATGGGTGAATGAAAGCCTTTTATGTAGATTTTATTTTAAGAACGCGTTATTCGTGTAGCCATATCCACGTTTTAGACGAAGCCTCGTACAACACCAGCCAACACAAGCCTCGCAGACACATATCCCGTCATTCCCATGAGGGCACGGCAGCCCTTTAAGAAACTCGCATAGACGGTAGCGCCAGTTTACCCTCTAGGTCTTATAGTGAGAAACTCTATGCACACACCGAGTCGGTGCTTTCGCCGCCGGAGGGTAGTGTTATGAGCCAGTTGTCCGGCGGACAAAGAAGATTCTGAAGCACAGAGCCGACGAGACGAGGAAGAGGTGAAACTGTGGTTCGCCATCTTTGTTGTTGCTGGCCAACATTTAGTCTCCTTGTACATAGTGCAAACAAACCCCCTTTTCTGTGAAACTCCCCGTAACAATATTGTTACCTTTATACCCAGGTCCAATGACTTCTGTCAGAATTTTGCTACAAGGAAAGATGAGATGAGTAATACTTGTTCTTCAGGTTTTTATCTGTGAATGACAACGTATGATTGAAACGATTCTTTCTGCTGAATAAAAAAAATTCAGGGAGTCTTCAGTGCGTAAGCGCTTTGATGTGGTACAGTCGGGTAGCAAGGGGAAGTGTTATTTATGCATGTTGGGTGCAGTTACTTTGGAAAGGATGGCCGCATACCATCACGGAGTTCGACAAAGGAACGCTACAAGCTCTGACGGAAGAAATGACTTCATCACGCAAGACTTCATCACACATCATCTCTGACGGAAGAAATGACTTCATCGCGCATCGCTGCTATAACCCAATGTACCACGCTCAAGCATAGATATACCACGCCAGTGCAACCGAAGCCGCCACAGAAAGACAGCAAATTTCAGAGGATAGGAAGCTATTGTACAGAACACAAATTCGACACGCAGGTAAAGATTGGGAAGAGTGGTTGGATAACGCGAACAGCCGCTTTCTTGCGAACTAGTCAGTCCGAAGGTGCCGTCTATGTGAAGCATATACCAAGGAAAAGTGTTGCTTCCACTGAGGGGCCTAAAACGACCTAACACAGAGCATCGGCTCAATCCACACGATCCCTCCATTACTCAGCAGTACAGTCCTACCACCGCATGCTCGGGTACATGGTGCACACACTAAACGCCCGCTAACGCCTCTGGTGGGTGGAATTGTACTTTCATGCATGTTATCAGGTGGTCCTTAATTTTGTAGGCCGAGTGGGTGGTGCCTAGAGCTCCAGTATTGCGTCTGTGCTGGACTATCGATATGTGTCAAGCTACGTCGATCTTTATGAATGAAACAACCTCATCAAGCGTGCATGTTTGTGGGGAAAGGGGCGATATAATAATACACGCGGCAGATTCAGAGGCGGAAATGAGAGCAAACGACGCACCTGACCACAACATGACGAAGAAGCTGAAGGGTAGAAGACTCGCAAAGTGGAAAAACAAGAAATATCGACCGCTCGAACGAACGGCAATCAATCGAACGTAGCCTGACCGGGTTGGCACGGCTACAGGGGCAGCCGATGCATATATGCTCAAGTGGCTCAAAACTAAGGGCCCGCTTACAGGACGGCGACCGGCTCGGGTGGTCGCTAGGCACGCGACGTCGGAGCAGCACGACCAGACGTCTTCAATGGGCCTCTACGATTATCCGCCTCTGACAGTCCCGGACTGCCCGAGAAGCTGGACACGCAAAGATCATTGGCTGAACGCACTCCTTCGGGCAGTCTGGGACTGCCAGGGACGGATAATCGAAGAGACTCACTTATACCTAAGCCTGATTCAATGATTCAAGCCTGATCCAATCATTCGCTCAAGCTCGCTGTTGTTTGCATGGCATAACGCCATCTTCCATTCCTACTTTTGGCTGCTTCTCTCTTCCTCGTCGGTCCTCACCACTCCACACGAGTAACAATTCCACACTAACGGGCACCGCCAACGTCGGAAGCTCCCGGCCTTGGCGCAACACAGCGTGTAAAAACTACGGCGTTTCTTTATTTGCTAACATCTCACATTTGCCTCAATCTTAGTGCCTGAGTGCTGTCTTTGCATAGTTTTATGTGAGGAGACTAACTTTTCGCTAACTCAGCTAACTTCCGCGCTTCACAGGCTTCCAAACTACCTATCCTAATTGACATGATGAAATGCGCTGCACATCTTTGGATTTCTTACAACTGGTTATTATGTATACTTGATGAGGCCTACAAATTCAGCAACCGAGCAGTCCGCCTTGGTGTCGGAAAGAAGCGATCGCCGCCATACTATTCTGCCTTGTATTCAATCTTAAACTTTTTTTCGCCTTACTGTTTCATGGCATAATGTTCCAGTAAGACAATGCACAAAGCAAGGTTTCATCTTATACATATAAAAAATTTCAATGTATCAACGGCTAATTTCTTGATGTATTCAAGCCAAGTAAATTACTAGTTTAATGGTGACGCCTAGGTAACGATGCGATTCAACTGCTGCTATAGTTCCTGATTTCAAGGAGTAGGGAAGTTCAGTGTTTGCGTGTTGTTTCCATAATTTGCATTAGCTAATGTTAAACTTCTCTAAAATGTTAGAGTGCGAGCTTTTGGTTAATTTTAGGTCTTTTTGTAGTGCGTCTGCTCTCGGAAAGAAGTTATGACTTGTATGGCCATGTGAAAAAAATGGATTGCACTACTCATGCAGAATGGCTTGCGCTGCACCTTTGAATTGTTTTAAAAGGGGCCACCAGGTGTTAATGCACTCACTTCAAGTTTGTCATTCTGTACGTGCCTGTGTACTTGCATGTGCATACATATCTGTGCATGTGCACGAGTATACGTGTGCGCATGTTGTGCGATTGCGCATGTCTGAGTGCGTGCGCGTGTCTGTGTGTGTTCGTTTGTGCGTCTGTTTTTGTATACCGCCTGCCTGCTCAGTCTTTTGCGCGGCTCCTCCACAGCACAATCGCAACCCATTTGCCTTGCAACTTGAGGTAGTTGCTGCGCGCTTAGACTTCAAAGTTGTGAGCCTTGTGTTCCACAAGACTTCAAAAAGAAAATCTACCACACAAAGCTTTTTTTCGCGAAAGTGAAACTAATACGGATGATGACTCTCAGTAACAAAGGCCAAAAAGAATAGAGTGTACAGAGAATTCCTGAAAACAGAAATAATGTGCTTCAGACATTACAATTAAACGTTTTATGGCGTGAGAATAAATTGTATTAGTCGTATTATGCATTACTGACGTTCGAATTAACCTTCATTTCCCGGCGACAGCAGTTAAAAGCTGAGAACTGGGCTGGCCTTCTCTGTTCATTCTTTGTCATGTCGTCCTCCCCAGGTCGCTTCCTTATCCACAGTTTCAACCTGAGCTTAGTCCGAAGAAAAACATTCACACACAACCAGTTTTAGGATTGGCATTAATATGCTCCTGCGGCATTACGCATTTGAAAGTTGGACGCGGTAATCGCAGCGCTTTGGCGCAGCGTTGCAACTTGGGTATTTATGCCGGACTTGATGGCCCAAAAATGCTAGTAGTGTGGCGCGACCCTATAAAGCCAACAGGCAGCGAAGACAAGGAAAGCATAGGGGTAATTACCTCTGGTTTAAATCAAAATTTTACGAAATAATGTAGACAAGGGAAATAAATGTGGATGAAAAGATATTGGTTAGCGCTAAGGACCGAACCCACAACCTTGGCATTACTGCAGAGCCCCTCTCCTTCCCTTCTCGTCAGAGGTGTGGTAGTGTCTGTGAAGTTAGATGTATTTCATCATCATCATCATCACCGTCAGATTATGTTTATGTCCACTGCAGGACGAAGGCCTCCCCCTGCGATCTCCAATTAGCCCTGTCTTGCGCTAGCGTATTCCAACTTGCGCTTGCAAATTTCCTAACTTCATCACCCCATCTGGTTTTTAACCGACCTCTACTGCGCTTCTTTTCTCTTGGTATCCATTCCGTAACCCTAATGGTCCACCGGTTATCCATCCTACGCATTACATGGCCTGCCCAGCTCCATTTCTTCCCCTTAATGTCAACTAGAATATCGGCTATCCTCGTTTGTTCTCTGTCCACACCGCTCTCTTCCTGTCTCTTAACGTTAGTCCTAAGATTTTTCGTTCCATCGTTCTTTGTGGGGTCCTTAACTTGTTCTCGAGCTCCTTTGTTAGCCTCCAAGTTTCTGCACCATATGTTAGCACCGGTAGAATGCAATGATTGTACACTTTTCAGCGACAGTGGTAAGCTCCCAGTCAGGATTTGGCAATGCCTGCCGTATGCGCTCCAACCCAATTTTATTCTTCTGTAAATTTCTTTCTCATCATCAGGGTCTCCTGTGAGTAATTGACCTAGACAAACGTACTCCTTTACAGACTCTAGAGGCTGACTGGCGATCCTGAATTCTTGTTTTCTTGCCAGGTTATTGAACATTATCTTTGTCTTCTGCATATTCATCTTCAACCCAATTCTTCCACTTTCTCGATTAAGGTCCTCAATCATTTGCTGTAATTTGTCTCCATTGGTGCTGAATAGGACAATGTCATCTGCAAACCGATGGTTGTTGAGATATTCGCCGTTGATCCTCACTCCTAAGCCTTCCCAGGCTAAGAACTTGAATACTTCTTCTAAGCATGCAGTTAATAGCATTGGAGAGATTGTGTCTCCTTGTCTGACCCCTTTCTTGATAGGTAACTTTCTACTTTTCTTGTGGAGAACCAAGGTAGTTGTGGAATCCTTGTAGATATTTGCTAAGATGTTCACGTTTGCCTCCTGCACTCCTTGATCGCGCAATGCCTCTATGACTGCTGGTATCTCTACTGAATCAAATGTCTTTTCATAATCTATGAAAGCCATATAGAGAGGTTGATTATACTCCGCAATTTTCTCGATCACCTAATTGATGACATGGATATGATAAATCGTAGAATATCCCTTCCTGAAGCCAGCCTCTTTTCTTGGTTCACTGAAGTTAAGTGTTGCCCTGATTCTATTGGAAATTACCTTGGTGACGTAATAGTTCAGCGGAAATCCGCTAGGTGGAGATAAGTAATTAAAGGGAAACTGAGTTCCCTTTAATTACTTATCTCCACCTAGCGGATTTCCGCTGAACTATTACGCTATACACTTGCCTTTGCTTCGAGTTGTCGACAAATTCGACTTCGCCCTGCCATCTGCTAGCCGCCTGGTTAGCTCAGATGGCAGAGCGGCTGCCCCGGAAAGGCGGTGGTCCCGGGTTGGAGTCCCGGACCAGGACGAGTTTTTCTTCAACTGCGAGGCTTTTCTTTCGAGGAACCCGGTCGGGTTTTCATTGTAGCAATTGCTACATTTGGGTGGATGTCTCAGTTTCGCTTTAATTACTTATCTCCACCTAGCGGATTTCCGCTGAACTATTACATCATACACTTGCCTTTGCTTCGAGTTGTCGACAAATTCGACTTCACCCTGCCATCTGCTAGCCGCCTGGTTAGCTCAGATGGTAGAGCGGCTGCCCCGGAAAGGCGGTGGTCCCGGGTTCGAGTCCCGGACCAGGACGAATTTTTTTCAACTGCGAGGCTTTTCTTTCGAGGAACCCGGTTTCGTTTCCATTGTAGCAATTGCTACATTTGGGTGAATGTCTCAGTTTCCCTTTAAATTACCTTGGTGAATATTTTATACAATACTGAAAGCAAGCTAATGGGTCTATAATTCTTCAATTCATTAACGTCTCCCTTCTTATGGATTAGTATAATGTCGGTGTTCTTCCAGCTCTCTGGTACACTTGAAGTTGTGAGGCATTGCGTATAAATGGCGGCAAGCTTTTCAAGCATGATAGCTCCACCATCTTTGATTAAATCTACTGTTATTCCATCTTCTCCAGCAGCTTTTCCCCTGGTCATGTCTTTAAAGGCCCTTCTAACTTCATCGCTAGTTATATAAGCAGCCTCTGTATCCGGTTCATCACTATTTCGAATGAAAGTAGCTTGGCTGTTTTGGGCACTGTACAGCTCATTATAGAATTCTTCCCCTGCTTTTACTATGTCATCGACATTGCTGATGATAATGACACGTATACATGTTTATCTTTCGCCGGTGGCCGCTTTCCACCGGCTAACAAATGTTAAACGTTATCGCTGGGCGCAGGACGCACCTGCTTCTCGAACGTTATCGATGCTTCTTTCCGTTGCCTGTTTTCACCGATGCTTATGTAATCTGATTATATGACCGACGCGAATTGTCGAGAACTTTCTGGGCTGGTATTTTGTAGCGATGCCTTTAAAGTAATAATGCCTTTTCGCGCTTATCGCGCTTTGTCAGTGGTCAGAGCGACGGTCCGCTCGCGTTATCAACGTTGATATCGTGAGCGGACCGTCGCTCTGACTAAAACCCCTATATATAAAAAGTAGCGCACTCACCTCCTCCGCCTTCCTTCCTCCTCCTTTCTCCTCTCTTTCGCGCTCCTTTTTCGACCGTTGCGCCGCCTACACCGCTTGAAACACGTGCACTTGTTTATCTTTCGCCGCTGATCAGATTCGACGATCGCCGACTGTGTTCGCCGCTATCGTTGTGCCCCTCGCCAGTCGGTAGACGCTTCTCGGGCGAAAATGGCGATGGAGCGTGATCGTAAACAAACGCAATCAGCGCCCGGGGACTCGACTGTCCACGTGATACCATTAGGCCAATACCGACGCGGCGTCGGCCTCGGACAGGGTGTGCGAGGAGGCGGCGGCATTCTTCAAAGCGTGACGCTACTTTTTCGATATAGGGGCTTTGGCTCTGACCACTGACAAAGCACGATAAGCGCGAAAAGGCATTATTACTTTAAAGGCATCGCTACAAAATACCGGCCCAGGGATTAATCTGGAACATTCGATGACTCATGTATAAAAGCCGGCGCGTTTCACCACTGATCAGATTTTCGACGATCGCCGACTGTGTTCTCCGCTATCGTTTATCTTCGAGTGCAACTTGCTTTTGTGGGCACAGGTTCGCCCAATAAAGTCCGTTTCGTCATTCACAGTTTTGCGACTGTTTTCTTCACCGTCACTACTCCGTGACATTATTACCATGCTTATCTGTCAGTGCATACATCTATCGTTGTCCTATGCCAAGTTTCCTTCTTACTAATTTAATGCGGCGTCCATATTTCACGGCCTCCTCAATCTTTCCCACGTTATAATTTCGAATATCCCTTACTTTCTCCTTGTTGATCAGTTTGGCAATTCAGCGAATTCTATCTGATCTCTTGACTTGGACACTTTCATGTTTTGTTGTTTCTTTATCAGGTCATTTGTTTCTTGGGAAAGCTTACCTTCTGGTTGCCTTGGTACCTTACCTCCCACTTCAATTGCTGCTTCTGAGATCAACCTAGTTGCTGTTTCATTCATTACCTCTATTTGTCTTTATCTTCCTTTTCTAAAGCTGCATATCTGTTTGCGAGCACCAGCCTGAATTGGTATGCTTTTACCCTTACTTCCTCTAGGTTCGCCTGTTTCCTCTTGACTAATTTCACTCTTTCTCTCTTCAAATTGAGAGAAATCTTAGACCTCACTAACCTATGGTCACTGCACTTTACCTTACGTAACACTTCTACATCCTGCACTATGCTTGGATCGGCAAAGAGTATGAAATCTATTTCATTCCTTGTTTCTCCATTAGGGCTCTTCCAGGTCCACTTCCTGTTGCTGCGCTTCCTGAAGAAGGTATTCATTATTCGGAGCCTATTCCTTTCCGCGAATTCTACTAACATCTCTCCTCTTGCATTCCTAGAATCGATGCCGTAGTTGGCAATTGCCTGCTCACCAACCTGTTTTTCCCCACTTTTGCATTGAAGTAGCCCATGACTACAGTATACTGAGTTTGCACCTTTCTCATTGCTAATTCAACATCTTCATAAAACTGTTCTATTTCTTCATCATCGTGACTAGAGGTTGGGGCGTAGGCTTGTACTACCTTCATTTGTACCTCCTATTCAGCTTCATTACGACTACTCAATAATACTGTAGAATTCATCAATGTTGCGCTATGGTGTTATGGACTAGAAATCCTACCCCGGATTCTCTCTTATCTGGAAGATCTGTAGCAGAGGACGTGGCCGTTAGTCAGCACTGTGTAAGCCTCACCAGTTCTTCTAACCCCACTAAGGCCAATAATATCCCAGGCAATGCCTGATATTTCTTCAAATAGTCCTGCTAAGCTAGCCTCCCTCGAGAGAGTGTGCGTGTAGAACGTTGCCAGGTTCAGTTTCCATTGGCGGCCTGTCCGGGCCCAGAGATTCTTAGCACCCTCTGCCACGTAGCCCCTTGGTCAGGTGCTCCGCAGCCACTGGGGACTGAGGGCCATGGGTTAATTCTCGAAGTCATGAGGGAGGTAGTGGCCGATTACTGCACCAGGGAGGCCAATTCCTGTTCTGGTGAGGGAGTGACTTTCATGAAGTTTAGTGGGCCTTCCTAGTTTGGTTGCACCTGAACTAGTATAGCCCCACTAGCTCTCAACAATATATTTTTTTTCTTTTCGGTGTCAGGTACCGCCCCATGCCTGAAGATGTAGTGGACGGGACTAGGATTCAAACTTGCGACCTTCAGATTTGAAGTCGCGTATTGTACCTATGCTCCACGCCACCACTTTGTTTTTGGTATCCCACAAATGCAGCGATCAAGCAAGGCTTTCCGTGCATCATCAAGAAGTCATTTCAATGTTGGCGCTGTGAGAGGCGGCCCCTGTTCCAATAAATGAATTCACGGCCGGAGAAGTTGCTGACGGCAGCAGGTTTTCTAATGTTGCAATTCGCCGGCATCTAACCCATGTTCCACTACTATTGGACAGTCTACAGCCTGTTACGTTGTTTTAGGGCGAAAGCCTTATATGCCCCATGAAACGGAAAATCCGGCGGCCGTCCGGCGTTAACATCCGATCGCAAAACCCACGCTACCGAGTGATGACGTCACGTTCCTGGCGCTGGACCTGAGGTAGATTCAAGTGAGAGACAATCAAGTTTTCAAGAGAATCAACTAAAAACTTACAGATAAATATACAGAAGGAGGTCTGAGAGCACTAGGCTGCAGGGTGACCTCCCATCTAAGGTTATAAGTGAAGTGGCTAATGTAAAACAGCATTATAACAGTAGTAAAGGTAGTTGAAATAGAACAGCAAAATTAAAGCAGATAAATATAAAAATACGAAGCGAGTACTCTTAACAACATTATTGTGAAGAGATGAACATAAACCTAATAATTACCGTAAAAACCAGCATATAGGTCGAACTTTTTTTCAAAAAACCATTGCGAAAAGTTGACCCTCGTCTTATATACCGGACATTGGCGGGAAAACTAGGGAAGTCTTGCAACAATGGGCAGATGAAATAAACAGCCGCCTTCGCCATCGCATTCAGGCTGCTTTTTCATATTTTGTTTAAAAATGAGCGGAAGCCGACGGCAATTCGCCGTCGCCTTCAAGAAAAAGGCGACTGAGTACGCGGAAGCCTACGGCAACCCACCAGGTTGCCGTGGGATTCGTATCGTGCGACCTTCGACCAGCGTGTTTGTCAGCACCTTAGCATCACGGCACGGAGCAGCATTTAAATAAATACTGCCACCATTGTGCAACCAGCTGAGTCGCATTTGTTTAAAGGTGAGGTTTTTGGTGACGCATTTAAGGTGAGGTTTTAAAGGTGACGCATTTGTTTAAATGTAATGTAAATGTCTTTCGGTACTTTTGCCATTGAAAAAGATTTTTCTCATTTTTAGAATTGGTTAGTTGGGGGATCGACCTATATTCCGGTTCGACCTATAGTCCGCTTTTTACGGTAAGTAAGAAAGCAATTCTTTTTTAAAAGTACCAAGTGTTTGCAATAAGTTCGCACAGTGTTCCAAATAGATGAAGCAGAAAAATATGCGGTATGTCTACCATATTTAGTACGCATTGCAGGTAGTAAAATATTCCCATCTGACGCAAATCTAGTAGGATTAGTGTTAAGAAGATGAACAGTACGAAATGGACTTGATGGTATACGATGATTCAATGACATGAAAAGGATAATGGCGAGATGGTACACACATAGACTAGCAATCGAGAGTATATTCAAACTATGAAGCAACGAAGAGGCACTGCTGTGATACGAACTGAACGTTATTATTCTAATGGCTTGGTTTTGTATGTGCTGTATAGAGATAAATGAGTTAGGTAACTAGTGCCCCATGTCGTGATACAATAGTCAACTTCAATGGAAGTAAAGGCATATTATAGTGTAATTAACGTGGGAGTGTTAAAATGATGACGTGCTCTAATTAAGATTTTTATTGAATCAGCTAGTTTCCTTCGTAAGTGCGCAACGTGGTTAGTGTATTTTAAAGTGACATCAAGAATAACACCCAAGAAGGAGCATTCGTTAACGGGAGCAATGAGCATCTCATTAAGTTTGAACGTAGGGTAATGTAAAGGAACCTTGTGATTTGATTGGAAAATCATGAACTTAGTCTTTGAAGGATTATTAATGAGAGAGTTACATCGGCACCAGGTTAAAATGTTGTTTAATTATGAGTGTAGTTTTACAGTCAAAGAGGGGATGAATTAGTAGCAAGTATAGATGCATTATCTGTACAAAGAAAAGGTTCACAGTTATTAACAATCTGAGGAAGATCGCTTATATAAATCAAAAATAAAAGTGGGCTGAGTATTGATCCTTGAAGAACGCCTTTATGAGTAGTCATGAAATTTGATAGTGCTGGACGAATGTAGACAGCTTGTTGCCGATTAAATAGGTACCTACAAGTTAGTGTTAAAGGAGGTCCAACAATTCCAATAACTTCAAGTTAGATCTAAAGGTATTGTGGTTAATAGAATCAGAAGCATTTGTTAGATTAATGAATAAGGCTGCAGCCAATTTACCAGTATCAATAGCTTTTTAAATCGTATCACTAAAAGTGAGCAAAGCAAGAAAAGAATAAAAGGTAGGCATAAATAACTCATGGGGAGTTAAACTAGACAATTTATATAAGTATTTAGTTAAGCGTTTCTCGATACACTTCTCAATTATTTCAATAAAAAATGACAGAATAGCAGTAGGGCGATAATTTGAGCTGCATGTTCTGTCGCCTTTCTTAAACGCAGGTACGGTGGCTAGATGGGTAGGTGTGCCGTCCGCCGGGTACGAAGCGTAGTTCAGCGCTTCTCCGCATCATGATGACAAAATTGGCGCTGTGGTCGGGGGTTTGTCGCAGGCGGCGCGCGTCGTCTGCTGCTGCGGCCACGTTACATTGCAACTGCGGCATATTTACCATCGTATTTGAACTGAAAACCACATTCACAGTGGCATCATAGACAGTTACAAATTTCTGAACGCAGCAGAGCTCTGTCACTTGCGAAGGTAACGTACTTGCCTTTTCCGTCACCTGTTTGTTTCCCCGTTTGAGGTCCAAGAATATAACAACTATTAACGCTGTTTAGTTCGGTAAACACGCTAAACTTGAGTCTACGAGGAGAAGAACAAATTCTGCATGGACGAAATATGCCTTCATCAGTTCTTCTAAAGCTAGAAATGCGAAGTTTGCTTTGCAGAATAGATATGTACACAGTAGTACGTAGGGGCTGTACGCGAACGTACAGGGCGTATTCTTATACCACGGAATGCGCAAGAGAAATCCTTTCGCTTGAAGGGATGTAAAACACAATGGCATAAATATTGATATTTGTACAACTAAAATCCTTTGGTTCAATTTCCTTGACTGTATTGGGGTTATGATAAAGTTATAAAATATATTATAAACTTGTTCGTGATGAAGAAAAAAAGTTCTTACGTTGGGCGATTATGTATGATCAGAGCAGTAGCTTGTAGCATGAAAAATCATAGTTTGGACTCGTGAAGATCGTATATATGTATATTTTAATGCAATAATAATTTAGGTAATCCTTTGGTCACACACGCAAACCATGCAGCAACGCACACCAAGCTTTTATTGCAACTATAGCTTTAAATTAAACACTGCACTGCATCACAGCGCTCAAAATGCACATAGCGTAGCCGCAGCGTAAGGTGCTTTTTCTTTTCTGGAGTACGCCCAGGAGCCGAGTTTTGGTCGTCACAAGGAAGTGCAGGCGAGCAATGTATTAGCTTAATGATGCTGTTCGTAATTTCGATTTTATACAGCTCACAACCGATGACTCCTGAACGCTTCAGCTGGCTAAAGGAAAAAAAAATGTCGCAGTTTCGCCCGAAAGGCGAAGCATCGATTGCGATAGCAAATTAGTAGAGCGCTATTCGGAGTAGGGATAGTAGTTTTATCGGATGCATAAACTTGGACACATTGACTTACTAAATGAATTAACAATCGTTGTGTCAGCGCGCTCAAGCAAACATGAATAGATCACACTGAATGACCGCAGCCAACGACTGTCAAAACGCTGGCAGCAAGCGCAAGTTCGCGCGGTCTATCGCTTCAACGGAAACTGAGCGGCAAATGCACAGCCCATACAAAGGTCAGAGACGTGTGGAGATAAGAGATGGTGCGGGCGACCGCCGGGCAGAGAAGTTGTTGGCAGAGGAGAAGCTGCCCCCCCCCCTCCCTCCCTCTTCCCGTTTCTTGCTTTCGCGTGGGAGATTGAGTGGTAAGATACGCCTTTGGCGCCGGAGCACAGCGCCGCCCCGCCTCCCTCCCTCCCATACCCCAACTAGTACACTCTACCCCAACGGCCTTTCGCGGGACGGTCGCGTTTGCTTTCCGCCGTGCGTTCGCCCTCCGTGATAGCGCGCGTCCCCCGCGCTTTCGCTGGCGCATACGGCGCGCGGCGACGATTTTATCGCCCTTGGAATCTATACGGAACCTCACGGCGACGGCGACGGCGACGGCGACGCCGCGGCAGAAATCCGGTTGAAGTGTCCATATAATTGCTATCGCAATAAAATGCCAGCGGCAGGGCATATCTGCCAGTCGTTGCGTTGTAAACCGCGGCCGCTGCACTTGAAGCTGATTATTTTGCGCGCACAAACATTTCGTCGGCCGTCTTTGAGGAGGTTCATTTCTTCACTTGTCTACAAATACTCATTCTTCTCCTGTAGAACACGCGATATTTCCATTCGCATCCTATTTGCTTGGAGCGTGTAAGTTTGGCCAATGTCTCCAGATGAGGCATTGGTTTGGCTCGCTGTCTCTTGCGCATTATTTCAACGGCCGACATGCCGTTGGAGCCTCGCTTGTTCTTTTTCTAGAAATTTTCTTTAATATGTAAGGCGCAGCGTCCGGTAGCAACGAAGGAGGTGTCACTATAACATACGTACGCCATCGTAATCTGCACAATCTTCCTGCCGGTCATACGCTCGATGACATGCTCCTTGAAGTGACGCTGACACATGACTAATGCGGTTGAAACATTTTGTCAGCACGCGAAGGGCAAGCTCACGTCTCTCGGAAAATTCTGGGTCTCAGCGCATCGAAACCAATGATTCTTTCGCGCGTGGCTTGCATGTTTGTAGCCGAACTTACAGTTTGGCACAGAGCAAGTGGTGCCCTTCAGGCTTGTTTTCTTCTGTGCAGGAACACTTTCACTCTGTCCCGGAGTCTCACGAGCTTGGTATTCACGTTCATCACCCACAGTCTTCACTTCGCTCCTTAAACGTCTAAGGAAATTACAAGACCTCGGAGGACTATCGTGACTGCGAGCGCAGTGCTCCGTGAAGTGAGCGTGTTAACAGACGATATAAATGACCGCTTTTGAAAATTACTCACTGCCACAAGAAACTGTTAAGCACTCTCTCAACATAATTTAACCATTTTCTGTTAGGTTTTACTGTGAAAAACCTATTATCTTAAATATAACAGGCGCGCAATGACAACACTCTCAGTAGCAGACGACGCGCGCTTCACGGCTAACTTCTGACCGTAGCGCCAATCCTGCTGTCATGATGCGGAGAAGCAGTGAACTACGCCGGTCGGCACACCTACCAATCTAGCCACCGAAACGCAAGGATAACTTTAGCCATTTTTACTTGTGATGGAAATGACCCAGTGTTAAAAACTAAATTGATAATGCGCGAAAGGGGAACAACAATGAGGTGAGCAATTAATTTAAAGTTACTCGAATGCATTTCATCAAGCCCAGCACTAGTGATATTTAGTTTATTTATAATGTCCATTATTTCATTAGGGCTTGTGGGAAACAGGTAGAAAGACTGTGAAGAACGCGTGAAAGATTGTTGAACAGTGACGGGAGGACTGGGGATCTGACTGCAAAAGGATGAATTGAATTCGTTTGCAATGTCAAAAGGCTGATCGAAAACCCGGCCTGAGGACGGAAGTTCAGTGACGATGACTTCGGACGTATTATTATTAAAAAATGAGCTAATTATTTTTCATTGTTCTTTGGAGCTATCACCAGCACGCGCTATATTTGCTCCATAAGAATTCCTTTTAGCTACTTTCAATAGTCTATTAAGTGTGTTAGAGTAAAGAATGTAACGGGATTTCAACCTAATGTGATAAGGACGGTGCTTGACTTTGTTATAAATGTGTTCTTTCTGCCCATACATTGCAAAAGGCTGTTTGTTAACCACCGATTGTGGGTGATTTTTCTGAGATTTCACAATTTTAGAAGATTGAAAGAAGCAAGAAAATTTATGAAATACAATGCTTCCGTCGGTATAAGTTTGAACAAAACACCAGTCAATGTCGGTTATACGTTAACCAATTCATGTTTGTTTATAATTGATTTTGTAAACTTGAAACCACGATTATGCGTAAGATGTCCATAAAAAACGGGATAATGCTCAGTGATATTTACTTCAAGTACACCACAGTGGTCAGGTGATGAGAAATTCGAAGGGACATGATCAATGAGTGTGCTACTCTGTCCAGTAATACATCAAGTAAAGGCCACTGCCCTTTGGCCGGAATTCGAGCTGGTGATCTGCGCAAATCAACGCAGTTGATCCATGCTCCACACAGGATAGCGGTCAATGGCTCTCCTGGAAAGGACGCGAGGCAACTGGCTATGGTTGCGCTGCGAATTGCCACAGTGAACATCCACGGTAACGGACGGACGCCGTGGCCCACACCCAAAGATTGACTTGGCCCAATTCAAAAATTAACTTGGCCCACCTCCAAAATATGAAAGTATGGCTTTTTAGGCTAGTTGGTTAGATACATCAGAGGGGGTCATAGCTCTAAAGGACACGGACAAGAACTAGGGAACAGGACGGACGCTAACTTTCCACTGACTGTTTATTTCCAGAAACAACCGTATTTATAGGCCCGCACACGTAAAGGGCCTAAACACCGCACATGATACCGGCCACGCCCAGGAACGCAAATTCATTTGTAGTCAGAGCAACTGAAGGGGAGCTGATGCAGCTATCAACGGCCCTCGCTATCAGGATGGCTTCAATAACCTATCGCGTAACTTTATTTACATTTCTATACAAAACCCCTACTTCTTGAACAAGGGTTTGCACCCATACTCACTACAATGCACAGAAACATGACCATCTCGGTATCGGTTAAATTTTTGTTTATATTCCCTTCACCTATCATTCAGTCATCTCCCAGACTGCCCAATGCAAACCTTCCCGCACAATAACGAAATGCGATACACAATACTCTTTACGCATGGCACCAGAGGGGGATGATGTTTCTTTTTACAACCTGCGCGTTTCTTGGCAAACGAATCCGTGGCACTGTACAAGCTGAGCAATTTCTGCGGAGCGGAAAGTACTACGTCTCCTTTAACCTTTCGACAAGCTCCTATCCCCAAGCACCGCATCAGAACCGACGAATATGTCCGCCCACTCCATCATAGCCCATACCGAGGTTAGTCGGGCGAACGCGAGGCCCTAAGGCAAGAAGTCTACGAAATGCGACGCAATGACATCATCCAGCCGTACAAGAGTCCGTGGGCGTCCCCCGTGGTGTTAGTGAAGAAGGATGGAACCCTGTTTCTGCGTCGATTATCGTCGCCTCAACAAAATCACGAAGGACGTATATCCTCTCCCACGAATAGACGACGCTTTGGATCGACTCTACAACGTAAAGTACTTCGCGCCGATGGACTTCAAAATCGGCTACTGGCAAATCGAAGTCGACAAGAGGGACTAGGAAAAGACTGCCTTTATAACACCAGATGGACTGTTCGAGTTCAAGTCCATGCCGTTTTGTCTTTGCTCCGCACCTGCGACTTTCCAACGCGTCATGGACACAGTATGGGAGGCTTTTAGTGGCAGACTTGCCTCGTCTACTTGGTCGACGTCGTTCAGTTTGCCTCAAGCTTCGAAGAACACCTCCGACGCCTTCAAATAGTTCTTCAAGCAATCAAGACCTCCAGACTCATGTTGAAGCCAGAAAAGTTCAGCTTCACATACGAGGAGCTCTTGTTTTTGGGCCACGTCATCAGGAAGTCTGGAGTGTGCCCAGACCCTCAGAAAACTGCGGCCATCACTGACTTTCCTACGCCCGCCGACAAGAAGGCAGTGCGTGGATTTCTTGGACTGTGCGCCTATTACATGCGCTTCGTCAAGGACTTTTGACGAATCGCTGAGCCAGTGACGTAAACCTCACGAAGGCCGACGTCGAGTCAAGGGGGAGACGCCACAAATCTAAACATTTGAAGAACTGAAGCGACGCTTGCAATTGCCGCCAATACTTGCGCTTTTCGACGAAAACACCGATATCGAAGTCCACACCGGCGCAAGCAGCGTAGAACTCGGTGCCGTGCTTGTGCAGAGGATGGATGGACTAGAAAGCGTTGTAAGGAACGCTAGCTGGTCGCTGTCGAAGGCGGAAGCAAATTACTCCACAACATGAAAGGCGTGCCTCCCCATCATCTGGGCTACGTCAAAGTTTAACCCCTACCTCCATGGCAGGCCCTTCAAAGTTGTGAGTGACCACCACGCCTTGTGTTGCCTAGCTAACTTGAAGGATCCTTCAGGTGGCCATTGCTCGATGTAGTCTTAGACTTCAGGCGTTCCACATCACTGTCGTTTACAAGTCCGGGCGAAAGCAATCTGACGCCGACTGCTTGGCTCGCGCCCCCATCGCACCCCCGCCACAGGACGACCAAGATGACGACACTTTCTTTGGACTCATCAGTGCAGAGGAATTCGCCGAACAACAACGAGCCGACCCGGAACTAAGGAACATTGTAGATTACCTGGAAGGCAAGACCGTCGTTGTGCCGAAGGTGTTCAGGCGAGGATTGGCGTAGTTTTTTGCAAAACGACATTCTCCTAAAGAAGAATTTCTCGCCACTCCGAGCCAACAACCTCCTCGTGGTATCCTCAGCATTGTGTCCAGAGGTTCTGCAAGATCTCCATGACGACCCAACGGCTGGACACCCCGGTATTTGCGGCACGCTCGCGAGGATACAAGAAAAATACTATTGGCCTCGCCTCACTGCTGACGTCGCCCATTACGTAAAGACATGCCGAGACTGCCAGCAAAACACCGACGACAAGGCCAGCTGCACGTCTACAGCCGATCGAACCACCTCTCCGACCGTTCCCGGAAATCGGGATGGGCTTACTGTTGCCTTTCCCGACGTCAACGTCCGGGAATAAATAGATAGTAGTAGCTACGGACTACCTCACGCGCTACGCCGAAACAAAAGCCTTGCCCAAAGGCAGTGCCGCCGAGGTAGCCAGATTCTTCGTTGAGAACATCCTCTTGCGTCATTGTGCCCCAGAAGTTCTCATCACCGACAGAGGTACAGCCTTTACGGCAATACTAACTCAAGCCATTCTGCGATACAGCCAGACAAGCCATCGCCGGACCACCACCTACCACCCGCAGACGTATGGCCTCACTAAGCGCCTAAATAAGACCATCGCCGACATGCTGGCCATGTACGTCCACGTCGAACAAAAGACGTGGGATGCCATCCTTCAGTACGTGACTTTCGCATACAACACGGTCGTGCAAGAAACGACGCACATGGCTCCGTTCAACCTGGTCTACGGAAGGAACCCGGCAACGACGCTTGACACCATGCTACCGGACGTCAACGACGATGACAATCTCGACGCTGCCACCTACTGGCAGCGCGCCGAAAGAGGTCGCCAGCTCACCCGCCTGCGCATCAAGAACCAACAGTGGACCGATAGCCGACACTACCATCTTCGACGACGCTACGTCGAGTACCAGCCCGGCGACCGTGTTTGGGTCTGGACTCCGATACTCCGACGAGGACTTAGCGAGAAACTGTTACGACGCTATTTCGAACTTTATAGGATCATCCGACGTATTGGCGCACTGGACTATTAGTTTGTGCCAGACGGCATTTCGCAATCGCAGCGGCGCTGCACATGACCTGATGTCATCCACGTGGTGCGTCTTAAGCCTTTCTACACCAGCTGACGAACTTAGGGACTTTGTTGCTTTGCTGTTGTTTTTTAACACGAAAGTGTTTTATGCCGGGGTCCACCAAGACTTCACTGACGTATTTCCGTCACGGATATGACGTTCTTACAATGTACACGAACATAATACAAAGAAACAAACCAGAAGAAAAAGTTCCCCAAACATGCAAAATTCGGAAATCGAACCCACGACCTCTCGGTCCGCGACGATAGATCGCCGAGCGTTTAACCCATTGCGCCACAAACGCATTTGCAGAGAGCTACACAGACGCGCCTTATATATCTAACACTCCTCCGTGTACCCGCGCTCTTGCTTGGGGCGGTGCCGCCGCCTACGAGCAGAAAAGAGAAGTACTGCATTATGACACTAACGCGCACCGACAGTGAACGCTTCGGTGGTCTCAGCACTACGACGCCTCGATGCCAGCATTCGAAGGGACGCTGGCATCAAGAAGCACTACCAACGCCACCTAGGTGGCGTTCACCGTACTCAGCACAGCGGAGCGTGGCCTCCGCAATTAGCTCTGAAAATGTTTCTGAAGTTGATCGCGGAGGCTGCAATTACGACGCGCTGTACGCGCTGATTTGACTCGGTGACGATTCAGTTACGTGCTTTGTCTTGCGCGTTGTATTAGTGTCCCTAGCAAAAATTCTAATACAAAAACTAATAGCCTATTAGGTTATTGACACTAATACAGTCTATTAGGTCTATTAGTGTATTAGTCTAATAGGCCTATTAGTCTAGTAGGTCTATTAGTGTATAAGTCTAATAGGCCTATTAGTGTATTAGTCTAATAGGCCTATTAGTGTTAGTCTAATAAGTGTATTGCTGTGAAAGAAAATGTTGCAATGCACCAGATAACTAAAAACAGGTAAAATTTCTAGAAGCATTTATTCGCACAGCATATCTTTTTACAGATTCCTCTTTCGAGATCTTCGTCAGGTCAGCAATCTTGATTGAGAGAGCTTTTCGTTGACTTCGACCAGAGGACGTCCTTTTGATGAAGTGGTTAAAAAAACCTGGGTACAAAAATACACACATATAGAAACAGTTAAAAGCAGGGGTGCTAGTTCTACCACGAAACGTTTAAGCTGGCAATATTTGCTTCCAAATTAGAATAAATGCGGCTCGGCAATATTTTAGGACAGCTGATATATGCTAGCTCAAAATATTTATAACAAACAATGACGTTACCTGACGTGACAGGACAATTACAAAGCACACAAAATCAACATAAGATGTATGTTCCATCGAAACTGTAGACAGATATAAGGAACTCTAGACAGAAATCTTGCACAGCGTTGTCGGAAACAGGCATGTTATTGCTGCAACGCACACAGCTATCGGCCCGACAGCACTGTACTTACGTCCACCGTCAGGATTAAAAAAAAAAGAAAACGCTTCATACTGTACTACAGAGGCATAAATAAGAAGTATAATTACCTCGAAATGGCAAATCGGCGCCGGGGAAAACGCTGCACAACGATGCACGCTGATAGATCCACAAAGCCGCGAAGGACAGGGGTAAAACCGTTGCCTTGCGTTGTTTTGAAGTATTAACAGCATCCGTAGATAAAACTATCCAAATATATTACTGCACGAATGAGATTGCGCAGGCGCTAACACCACGGGTTCCTTAAAAACACATCGTTCATTCACTAACACGCACTCCTCGCGTGACGCCTCGCTACCGTAGCCTCGCCTTGACATGGCGGCCGCCATTGCACACGTGCTGTGCGCAACTACGGCTGACTACGGTCGCAGTTTTATATCCTTCCCAACCGCCGTGTTCCCTTCTCTGCGATACTGCTCTTTGATGTCAATAAATATTGCGGCCTTTTATATGCGGTATCAAGTCAGTAATTTAGATTAAAAGTTTTTACATGTACTTCTTGCGCACTTCAACAGAAAATACGACACTAACGAAACTTCAGCCGCGATTCTGCCTTGCAGATTACAGCTGGTAATTCGTTTTTTTTTGTTTTTTTTTTGTTTTTTGTTTTTTTTTCGTTTTTTCATGGGGAAGTATTCGCTGTGCTGTAAACACTAGCTGTTTCCTCAACGACTCATCGCGACGAGGTTCAGTGAAGCAAAATTGGCAAGACCATGTTGGCGCACGTCGCTTTTGTGTATGTCGCCGAGAAATGGCCAGTTTCACTAGCTTAGTGCGCTGAAACTAATACAAACGTGCGAACGCAGTCTGCTGCACATTTATACAGCAGGCCTGATATTTAATTATTCAGTGATTAAATAGAAACACTGCTTCAATTCATACACAACACAGGCCTCACAGCACACATATAATACACATATACACTTCAAGAATTATGCCTTAACGGCAAGTCTTTATCGCAATAAAAAAAAAAAAAAATAGAAACACCTCTCCATGCAAGCAAGGGGTCCGTTAGTCTATTTTTTTCATCAACTTTCACCAACAAACACGAGCTGTGGAATCCAGCAATACATGTTGTATCAGACCAGCAACAATCTGCATAAGACTAATAGGACCTATTAGTCTAACAGAGATACTAGTAGGCGCGCTACACTGTTTGCATAAGACTAATACAGGGCCTATTGGTCGTGTAGGTAAATCAGTACGACTAATAGAAATTTCTATTGGTCTAATAGAAAACTGATACAACTAATACAAAACTGTATTAGACCAATACAAACTTCTAATAAATTTCTATTAGTCTAATACAAAACTAATACAACTAATACAAAACTGTATTAGACTAATACAAACTTCTATTAGAATTTTTGCTAGGGGTGTCAGTTACGTGCTTCGTCTTTCGCGTTGTGCTAGCGTGTGCAGCGTAGTGCAGCTTCCATATGCACGACGGTTGCTCATGGTCATCGACGTTGGTAGTCATGATGGAGGAGACGTGCCACCAGGCGTCAGCGTGGGTGCATCAACGCCTAAGGGCGCTTTAGCCACAAAACACCAATAGACATTATATATCAATGTGCAATAAACATTACACTACTTCTGTGAAGACACGTTTCAATTTCGTGTTCTATACCGATTCCTATATAAGAGGGATCAACCACATTTTTTATTTTTTCTTTATAGCGCCTGGTTTTTTTTTTCCGATTTCGTGTTTGTAGCATCGCGACGATGTTTTTATATGGGGAGGGTATTGACACGTGTACTTGTTTATCTTTCACCGGTGACCGCTTTTCACCGGCTAACAAATGTTAAACGTTATCGCTCGGCGTAGGACGCGCATGTATCGCAAGTTTCTCGAACGTTAATGACACTTCTATCCGTTGTCTGTTCTCACCGGCACTTATATAATCCGATTGTATGAACGATGCGAATTGTCTAGTACTTTCTGGAAGACACGCGGGCACCAGGGATTACTCTGGAACCTTCGATGACTCATGTATAAAAGCCGACGCGTTTCGCCGCTGAGCAGATTTCGACGATCGCCGAGTGTGTTCGCTTAAAACCCCTATATTTATAAAAGTAGCGCCATTCTTAGATCTTGCCGCCACCGCGCTCACCCCGGCGCTTCCTCCTCGCCCTCTCTTAGCCGCCTCCTGTCGCCCCAGCCTCCTCCGCTCCCGCATTGGCCAATCCGTGCCACGTGGAAGTTCGCGTCGCGCTTTTGTATATTTTTTTTCTTTCCAGCGCGCTCCGACTGCCATTCTCGGGCCTGTGCGACGAAAGTGCTGTACGCACAAACGGATCAAACGTGTTAGGGACAAGAACTTCGTTGTGATTGCATGCTGCTGCGCCTTAAGTTGCCGCAACCGACAAGGCGAGGGCAAAAGGCTTTTTTTGTTTACCATCCCGAGTGCCCAAACGCTTGCTGCACACTTGATATTTGCGCCGTCTCGCATCGTCGCGTTGCTACTTCCAAAACGGCATTATTAAGACCAGTTACTGACTGACGAAGCAAAATCGCGCCTCAAAAACGTCTCCGCAGGGCGCGATCGAAGTTTTCCTCGGATTTCCTCTGGTAGCGCGTTAGCTGTCGTCTGCCACGGCAGGCCCGACGCAGGCGGCGCCACTGTCGATATCGCGCCTCGATCGCGCTGGTCGCGCCGAGCGCGATAGTGGAACGGAGGAGGAGGGAAGTGGATGGCGCTACTTTTATAAATATAGGGGCTTTATGTTCGCTGCTACCGTTGCGCTTCGAGTGCGACTTGCTTTTTTGGCCACAGGTTCACGCAATGAAAGGTCCGTTTCGTCATTCACAGTTTTGCGACTGCTTTCTTTACCATCACTACTACGTGACAATATATTGCACCTGCGCAGCGCAGAATTTTCTTGCGCGTCTCCCATAGATATTGCCCTGGACATACTCGAATGTTTAAATTAGCTGATATAGTGTCATCTTTTACGTGGGTTCTTCATGTCTCTGGTAAAATGTGAGTGTAGGATAGGTTTTCTGGTTCCACTAGCTTTTCTTTTTTACTCTAAGCTATTATGTGCGCATGTTTTGCGTATTTACTTACTGTGAATCCATTACATCTGTTTCAGGAACGAGTCTGCTGACATCATCCAGCAACCTTGAACCAGGTCTGTTTATCACATGCTGAGGATTATATCAGAGATGTCAGCTCTTGGTCACACTTAATTCACTGAAAAAAGTGCATGCCTTTTTTATGCATGCTGTGCTCCAAACCCTTGTTTTAAAATACGCACCTTTCGTAACTAATCAGACTTTTTGCTCTCGGCAGAGTCAAGAGCACCGTCATCATCTTTCACTATTGAAACATTTGTTACTTCTGATTACAATCACACCGAGTATTTTCATAATAATACAAGCGATCGTGTGGACTACATCGTAATACTCATGAACTCGGTAAGTGTTTGCATGGGACTGACTAAAGCTGTTACCGTATTTAATGCCAACGCTTCTACTTTCCGTGACTGACAACGCATAACTTCATGCATCTTATAATTTCTCCCATTAAAAACAGGATTCTGTAACAATTTTAGGAACATTTTTATAGTTACCCCGTAACTCTTTTACGCTTTGACATAGGGCAAAATATAGACCCTAATATTGGTATGGGAATCAGAAAGATTCGTAGATATCTAGTGTGGCTGCAGCTTCTGTTAAGCTTGCACTCAATCGCAATCACTCAGCAGTAGTTGTCTTTTTATTGCGATAGCAATTATATGGACACTCAAAAGCAGATTTCTGCCGTCGGCGTCGCCGTCGCCGTCGCCGTGAGGTTCCGTATGACGTCAATGGAGATGAAATCGTGGCCGCGCGCCGCCGAACGCTGTATGTGCGAGTGAAAGGGCGCGAGGGACGCGCTCTTTCACGGGGAGTGAACGCACGGCGGAGAACAAACGCGCGTTCTGCGCCGTGCTTCCTTAAGGGCTGCAGAAGTAGGCGTCTCTTTCCTCCTTTACAATCACCATATATGTAGAGCAAACGCGCCTTCTTCCGATGCGCGAGAGGCCGTGGGGGAGGGGGGGAAGGGGGAGGGAAGGGAGGCGACGTTTAGCTGCGGCACCAAGTGCCTATTTATATCAGAGGCTCCGGCAACAGTCACCAACGCCGCACGCATTTTGAGCGAACGCGGGCAAAATGCCGACGGCGTCGACAACAGTTCGGCGCGTTGCCGGTGCTGCTGCATGTCCAAGTTTATACAGCTGATAAAGCTAATATCATTACTCCGTATATCTCTCTACAAATTTGCTATCGCAATTGATGCTTCACCTTTCAGGTGAAACTGCGACAACTTTTTTATTGCGATAGCAATTATATGGACACTCAAAAGCAGATTTCTGCCGTCGGCGTCGCCGTCGCCGTCGGCGTCGCCGTCGCCGTCGCCGTGAGGTTCCGTATGACGTCATTTGGAGATGAAATCGTCGCCGCGCGCCGAACGCTGTATGTGCGAGTGAAAGGGCGCGAGGGGCGCGTCTTTCACGGGGAGTGAACGCACGGCGGAGAACAAACGCGCGTTCTGCGCCGTGCTCGCTTAAGGGCTGCAGAAGTAGGCGTCTCTTTTCTCCTTTACAATCACCATATATGTAGAGCAAACGCGCCTTCTTCGGACGCGCGAGAGGCCGTGGGGGAGGGGGAGGGAAGGGAGGCGACGTTTAGCTGCGGCACCAAGTGCCTATTTATATCAGAGGCTCCAGCAACAGTCACCAACGCCGCACGCATTTTGAGCTAACGCGGGCAAAACGCCGATGGCGTCGACAACAGTTCTGCGTGTTGTTGCTACCAAAGCCGCTCACCTTACTTCGTATGACATTGCTGTGTTGCTATCGCATTCATTGCTTCGCCCTTAGGGCGAAACTGTGACATTTTTTTTTATTGCGATAGCAATTATATGGACACTCAAAAGCAGATTTCTGCCGTCGGCGTCGCCGTCGCCGTCGGCGTCGCCGTCGCCATCGCCGTCGCCGTCGCCGTGAGGTTCCGTATGACGTCAATGGAGATGAAATCGTGGCCGCGCGCCGCCGAACGCTGTATGTGCGAGTGAAAGGGCGCGAGGGACGCGCTCTTTCACGGGGAGTGAACGCACGGCGGAGAACAAACGCGCGTTCTGCGCCGTGCTTCCTTAAGGGCTGCAGAAGTAGGCGTCTCTTTCCTCCTTTACAATCACCATATATGTAGAGCAAACGCGCCTTCTTCCGATGCGCGAGAGACCGTGGGGGAGGGGGGGAAGGGGGAGGGAAGGGAGGCGACGTTTAGCTGCGGCACCAAGTGCCTATTTATATCAGAGGCTCCGGCAACAGTCACCAACGCCGCACGCATTTTGAGCGAACGCGGGCAAAATGCCGACGGCGTCGACAACAGTTCGGCGCGTTGCCGGTGCTGCTGCATGTCCAAGTTTATACAGCTGATAAAGCTAATATCATTACTCCGTATATCTCTCTACAAATTTGCTATCGCAATTGATGCTTCACCTTTCAGGTGAAACTGCGACAACTTTTTTAATGCGAAGTATTTCCTGGCGAACATTTCCGACTTCGTCAGCATCCATCTAACTATCTATACAGCTGCCTACGCCTTGGTACTCTCATGGTTGTTTCATTAACTTGGTATTTACCAAAATTGGCATAGTATGACAGGAGTGTATGACGCAGATAAATGATATGTCGTGACATAAATATCACGACATGTGTGTTACGTAGGTCATGAAACAGCCGCCTAAGTCCTGATGCTCTCATAGTCGTTTTGTCAACTTGGTAATTACCAAATTGACATAGTATGACAAACGTGTACGATGAACATAAATGATACGTCATTACGTAAATATTATGACATGTTTGTCACGTAGGTCATGAAAGAGCCGCCTTCGTGTTGGTGCTCTCATGGTCGTTTCGTTTACTTGGTATGTGCCAAAATTGGCGTAGTATGACAGGAGTGCACGAGGTCTGTTAGAAAAGTGCCGACCTTATTTTTTTTGTGAACACCTGATGAATATGAAACAAATGCGCTTGCATCAGGCGACCTTGAACCTTCGTGCGCATGCGTGAATTTTCTCCTGCTAGCAGATAGCGTCAGTCGCTGGGACGCAGCGTTTGAGTGAGGTAGTGCGCAGTGCTCTCGTCCGTTTTATTGCGATAGCAATTATATGGACACTCCAAAGCGGACTTCTGCCGTAGGCGTCGCCGTCGCCGTGAGGTTCCGTATGACGCCAACGGCGATGAAATCGTCGCCGCGCTCCGGACGCTGTATGTGCGAGTGAAAGGGCGCGAGGGACGCGTGCTTTCACGGGGAGCGAACGCACGTCGGAGAGCAAACGCGCGTTCGGCGCCGTGCTCCCTGAAGGGCTGCAGAATTAAGCGTCTCTTTCCTCCTTTCCATATATAGAGAGCTAACGCGACTTTTTTCGTCGCGCGAAAGGCTGTGGGGGGACGGGAGGGAGGGAGTGGAGGTGACGTTTAGCTGCGGCACCAAATGCGTATTTACATAAATAGGCCGCGCGCGTTCGGTGCGAACGCGGGCAAAACGCCGACGGCGTCGACAACAGTTCTGCGCGTTACTGGTGCCGCTGCATGTCCAAGATTATACAGCTGATAAAATACTATCCTTACTCCGTATAGCTCTCTACTAATTTGCTATCGCAATTGATACTTCGCCTTTCTGGTGAAACTGCGACCATTTTTTTATTGCAAGGAAAATGACGGAGCGACTGGAGCAGTGCTACTGCATCAAATTCTGCCAGAAACTGGGGGGCAGCCAAGTGGAAACGATTCGGAACATTCAGACGGCTTTCGGTGACGATGCTATGAGCAGCACACAGATTAACGAGTGGTACAACCGGTTTAAAAACAGCCGCACATCGGCGGAGAGCGAGCCATTCTCCGGGCGGCATTCAACAAGCGGAAATGACCAGTTCATTGCCGAAGTGAACGTTGTGGTGATGTGGGACCGTCTTGTGAGTATCCGAGAAATTGCAGAAGAGGTGGGCATCAGAACATTTTCGTGACATTCCATTATGACCGAAGATTTGGCCATGAAGAGAGCTGCGGCGAAATTCGTGCCAAAGCTGCTCACGGTGAAGCAAAAGCAACTTCGTGTTGAAGTCTCACAGGACATGCTGGATCCCACAAACAGTGACCCCAACTTCATGAACACCATAGTTACTGGTGACGAGACTTGGTTGTACGGCTACGACCCGGAAACCAAATTCCAGTCGTCATAGTGGAAGCATTCCACGTCACCAAGACTAAAGAAGGCCCGCCAAGTGCGCAGGAATGTCAAAGTGATGCTGACTGCTTTTATTGCGATAGCAATTATATGGACACTCCAAAGCAGATTTCTGCCGTCGGCGTCGCCGTTGCCGTGAGGTTCCGTAAGACGTCAATGGAGATGAAATCGTCGCTGATGATGATGATGATAAGTGGTTCTTGAGGGAAAGGGACCCAAGTAACACAGAACGTAGCGTAAACGTTGCCTGATTGTAACAAATGTCAGGCAACGTTAAACAGCCAACCTCAACGTTGAATGTACGTTGCCAGCTGTACGTTCAAGTGATGTCACAAATAAATGTCACAGCAACGTCCCGACACCCACGTTGTGTCAACGTTGCATGTAAACACCAATTTAACATGTAAATGGTATCAATGTAGCAACGTTACAAAACAGCACGTTCCCAGAACGTTGCTGGATATCACCAATATTGACATTAATGTGATGCAAAGCTGCTGCAGCATTTCGCATGTATACGTTCATGCAACTATAAGATACCTTCATTTTCAACTGAACATTCATCTTTATCATACAGTGAGGTATGGAGCTGTATAGTGGTTATGCAGTAATTAATATCTTCTAAGGAACATCATGTTAAATTATGTTTATTATGCTTCTCCACAGATAAGATCTGCTACAAATTATATCAAATGGCAGAAGCGTTCACATGGAAAAAATGCTAATTGTTGCAACGGTTCACCTATAGTAGACAAAGTTATGCATAAAAGTATTCCCTTCTTCCACACCAAATGCACAAGACTGACTGCTTGCACGCCACATGCTTCTAAAAGTGGAAACATTAAGCAAGGGCCATCAGGAATAGGCACAAGCCCCATGATACGAGCTGCATAAAAATGACGAACACATCCACACTGCACAGTGGATACACACAGATCATATCTACTTGTCCATATGGAAAACAGTGCATTTTGTTCAGTTCACGTATGGTTTACATCATAGAAACGGCACTAGAGCAAAGGACTTTAAGCCACCAATATGGCTGCAAACACATCGTACACCAGCGCACAGTTGTTTCACACACCACACAGGACACATGCACGCTGCAGACATGTTTTTTTTTTTTTTTTAGGAGGAATCTTCGCGAGCCGCACGATACACAGAAGGTACGGACGACAGGAGCAAAACCCGCGCACATTCAACACACCGACACGAAAGGAAATGCGGACGATACGGGTGTAACCTGCGCCACACGAGCTATCAACCCTCGTGGATTTGATCCTTTCCGACTGAAACAGTCACAACGCGCACGGAAACATCGAACACTGCACATCTGTACCTCCGATAACGTGTCAACAATTCCTGAGGCTACAATTCATGTTGACGACATCAGAAAGTTATTTAAAACTAAGTGATGGCGTAGGAAAAGTAGGCAGCATCGCGAAACCTCATGGATTGGCTTCGAGACAGCTTCGAGACAGCCCAAACCGTTCAAACCACGCCACAGCGACTGCTAGATAAAAATAATGTTAGCTAATCTCAAAGGCTATGCTTTTACTGGCTGCAGACGGCGGAAGCAGTTCAAAGGTAAAAATACGTGATATAATTTCTTTCTGCGCTAAACTATAGCGTAAAATGTAGATTTTTCTATAGTTAATTTGTCTTGCAACATCTATACGTAGTTGGGCGCAACCGAGCACAAAATTTCAGCGTGTGAGTGTACCGGTTAATATTTTTAGCATCACAGAGGCCACAACAGTCTCACAAGTATGCAGGCGGCGCTGTTGTTTTTCCTCTGTGTTCTGTGATGGCGGTCGCATGTGCGGGGTGCTACGAGCGTCGCGTTTGCTTGATCGTGTGTTTTTGTGTTTGCTGTTATGAAGTGGGTCGCAGTTGGCGTGCACAGAAATGCCTGAAGATACCTTGTGTCATGCTGCAAACTCGCCGTATGCGTGGCGCGCCAGGCAAATGTGGCCCAACGATTTTATGCCGTGGAGTGCGACCCCTTTGTTCTCGTGGAAAGTTGGGTGGACGTCGCAAAGAAATATTGTGTGTTGGCGCGCCTCAGCTCGTCAACTACGCAGCGGCATGTATGCGGGAAGTAACATCGTCGACGGAGCACCGGAAACTTGGAGAGCGCTTCGCGACCGCGTCGTACCATTCAAAAGGTAAGTAATCGTGCTGGCTAACTACACGCGTGTTGTGTGAGCTTCTCGTGTGTGCATAGCGTGCGCGAGCGTATGAAATAGAAGTCCCGCGACAACAGTGATACCTGTGCTGATGCTTGCTGAACGCTGGTTGTCAGCACTTAGTTACGCAAGTTTATTGCTTCGATGCGAAATTGAAAATCTTGATAAGCGTTTTCTTCGGATGGGAAATACAACGTTCGAAAATAATCGTGTTCATCATGTGCGTGCTGCGCGTGAGCTCCCGCTTTTCTGCTGAAGTTGCATAATAACGATTCATTTGCCTCTTCACCGATTCTTATTGCAATGACGTTTCCTTGCTTATAAATGCCTCGACGTTGTAAATAATATCTGCTTACGAAGTTTTCGGTTTACGACAGTTTTAGAGAGAAAAAAATTAAGCAATCACAGCTTGCCACTAATCCAACTTACTTTTTAAGACAAGATGTTTTGACATACCTTATACGTAACTAAACATGACAGGGGAAAGTTAAACTGAGTCATGAAACAAAAAAATGAATTGTTTTGTAAACAAACATTTCTTTGCTATGTGCTGCTGCGTGTCAATAATTTTACTGTGATGAAATGGCCCCCATTATCAAGACATTCATCAGTGACTTCTACTTTGGGCTCTGTTGCCACCCTGCAATAATGCAAACATTGTTTTTGTGACTATATTTAGATGCTCCATGCATGTGTAGAAAATTTGACAGCTTTATAAAGCTATGTGCCACTGCTATAAGTTAACACAGAACTTATTTTATAGTGGAGAGGTTGTGACCCATAACAGTGCCCACATAACGGAACAGCCACCAGGCCCCTTGGCTATGCCTGCCGTAGTGCAACGTGTAATCTGGATGGTCGGGTCAGGTATGTATGTAGTGTACGTGTTCCAAAAAGTAGCATCTCGGTATCATTATCATTCGTGGATAAGTTAAACGACATTAATCAACAGAGCTTACTAAATAGGCCAAATATTTATGCAATTTGCTGTTTATTTGTGTTCATAGCTGTTATGCACACCTTATTGTGTTCTATATAAAAGTAGACCTAACCATGACCATGTCCTGATGTTAAGTATTTTTTCTTGCCTCAGTTTTAAGTTAGGTAGGCAAATATCTATAGGTGTGTATACTTGTGCATATACTTTCTACATATTGGCTAGTGTTTTAGCTACACGAAACAGCCTATGTTGTCACTACTCTCAAGTCATATTTATGGTTGATGCGCCGCTTGTTTTTGTTGGGCACTTACACTTCTGTGGTGTCTTAAGCATTGTAGATGCCTGACAGCTGAAGTATTGCAGCAGTAGACAGTTTTAAATAGCGAGTCATCACTGCGCATGTGCAGAACGCTATCCGTATGCACGCTATTTCTCAGATTTAGCATTACCGTCTGGGTGTGGTCTGCATAGTTTACGTTAAATATGGCGGCGGTCCCCGCTGCCCACTTTGAATGGAATTTGGCGTGGCTTTTGCAGAATTCGCTTCGTTCGTAGCAAATGACTGCATAAACAGCTTTCGCTTACCCTCAGGCTGCTTCGACAACAGTGTAATATGGTTAACCTTGTGGAGTTTTCGAGATCGCTTCTCGTTTCGAACGACACGAAGCCTAACGAGGGAAACCTTCGAGATATGTCAGCGCCACCTGTCAGTGAAGTTGAGAGATAGGTGCGACGATGGCATATGACCTCTGAGATCGGAAGATCTCGCAGGCCAACTAAAACTGTAATAAACGTGTGCTGTTTAGCATATGCTGTACTATAGCATATAGGCGTACGCTATTAGTTGCATATGCTATACTAAAACAGTCTAGTGTCGAAGCTAACTGGCACTTACTATTGCCACAGTATGCCAACAGATACCTATCACCGTATTTGTGCATTTTCTGAGAACCAGCCGTGTTTGCTAGGTGAAATTTGTAGTGTACTTATGAGTTTGCTGGTCAGTTCATCTAACTTTTCAGGATATAATTTACATGGGGAGGAAAAGGGTAGCATACAACATGATTGCTGCTAGCTGACGATTTATTTTGATGGAAGGATTAAAAATAGCAACACTGCATGTGTGCTTATGTTGTGCGCAATTTCTTTCAGAGGGAAGGCGTAAGTTGTAATATAAAGGCATAAAATCACAATAAATGGTATTTGTGTAAAAAAAAAGTAAATATGTGCAGACTAACTTCAATCACTTGTCATCTAGAAAGGATGCCTTTTATTTCATGAATTGATCATGGGGTCTGGCTCGCATGTCTTGTTTATGTGGTATGCCTCACTGATCTCTCGTGTCAATTTTTCACCGTAGGTGAAAACAGATGATCTTATTCCAGCCTGACTGGACGAGCATGCTGGTCTTTTGAGTGAAATATGGGAATTTATTTGGCACATTTAGTTACCGGCCAGTCTGCTCTGTGTACATTTGACCAGGTGTGAAAGGAATACAGTACACTGCCTCTCATACACACGAGACAAATTTGGTGGTATCTTTAACCAAGCAAACCTCCCTTGCCTGCTCGCCTTTCCCAATTCACTTGTGGACTGTCGTGCATATCCTGCCTACTTTATTTTTCACTGGAAATGTGCGTGCATAGCAGTCCACATGAGAATTGAGGCTTGCTGAGTTAAAGATGCAACCCAATTTGTCTTGTGTTCGTCAGGGGTAGCATAGTTCTTTTGATCATGTATATATTCGGTCAAATGTACATGGGGCAGACTGGCTGGTGCCTCAACATGTGCCCAGGAGAGCACCATAATTCACTCAAGGGAGAAATATGTTCGTGCCACTTGATGATGCACTGACGCGACTGGTGCTGCGTGCCAGATTTCGATTGTTCATCTATGGCAACCAATTGACCATCAAAATCAGTGACGAATACCACATTAAGGAAATGGGACATGTGTCAGTTGTAGAGATACAAGCTCTACTTTGGCTATCACTAATTGCTGAGAGGGTGATTAGAGACAGTTACTAGGAGAGCTCTTCATCTGGTTGGCTGGCACAAACTGTACCTGTTTCTGCACTGCAAAAAGCTGAAAGCCTCTACTTGGGCTCACTGAAACTGCTCTTTAAAATAAATTTGAAACGGGGTAAGCTATATAATTTTGTGTGCAGCTCCCACACTAATGCCACTGGACGTACCTGCCATTTCCGGCTATATTTATCGCACGGTTAGACATACTTCTTTTTGCTACCAGCATTTATTGACATAAAACCGATGGCCTATTGCACAAGCAATAAAAGCACATCAAAACGCTTGGAGTGATGTCAAATTTAGGTAGGTTCATGTAAAAAAGCAAATTAATTGCTTTAATAAGAAAGTTGTGCAGGACTAGGTGGGAATAGAACCTGGAGTGTGAAAGGAGCACGCTTCCCTTATGCCATGGCAGCTCCTTAGTTCTGGCTGACTTAAGGTGTGCCTAGTGCACAGGCTGACACGCACGTCACATTGCAGCCATTTGGTTGACTAAAGGTGCTTTCACGTTCCCCCACGTAAGCAGTCTTAATGTGTCTCTGCCATCTTTTATTGCAGGTACACCTAGGAAATGTTTTATACATTGGCAACGATAACTGGGGCCTGCTCCAGTGCCATGGCCGGGACTCAATGTTCTGCAAAGAACTGGCATAACTGATGTGGGGAGCCCTGGCGCTCGGCGTAGGAGCGTCACAGGGGCTCCTCGTCGGTGCTTGAAGGTTGGCAAGGCTGTTGAGAAGCCGACATTGACCCCCGATAAATTGGAAGCTGTGGGTAGTAAGTATCATTAACATTCTTTCAAGTTTGTTTTTGTAATGTTTGTAACAATTTGTAATGTTTGTAACAATGTTTGTAATGTTTTTAACTTTTCAAATTCATTTGATGCATATCTTTCGAAATGTGGTGCCCCTGAGGAGTAAAAATAATCTTTTCATGCTTGCTTTTGGCCGAGCGGTTGAATCGAGTGACAAAGTTTTTTGCGTTTAGGTAGCCCAAGAAACACTATCGTCTTTAAAAAGAAGCAAAAGCAGAATTAACAAACCAGCTTATTTGTGGCTACTCATGAGTTGCATTTCTTTGTTTAAAAGTGCCTGCAAAGGCGCTAACCTACTTATAAGTTCCAGAATTTTCGATTAACACTGCTTCCAAAAGCTTGCGTTCTAATTTGGTTTTTCCACGGCCAGAACTTCCGTATTCGGGTCATCCGCGGATAGCAACGACAACTTTTGCAGTGTAGAGCAATATTCAACCCTTCTCCCGATATGCAACACCTGTAGCGTAGTCGTGGCCGGTCGTTCAGGCACTGGCCGGTCTGTCCCAAGTAAACATGACCACTGTGGCGCATGGATCACACTTATGCAAGTGTTTTGATGTACAACAAATCCTTTCCTGACTACCCGTGATGCGTTTGCACAGTTGTACCAACCTGCATGACGCAGAGAACACAAGATCCACTCCTTACTTCCCTACGACTTTCCTTAAGTTGTGCGAAACCTTGTGCACATAGGCACAACCGCGAATAAACACCTCTTCTGCGGGGTACCTACAACGTTTACTGACGGCTCTTTGCTCAGCTGTTTAAGCAGGGTTTCTGAAACGGCATGAAGGAGCAGATGTTGGAAACCGGCCTGCTGTAATGCTCTTGCTGCAGGAAATTTTTTCCCAAAAACATTCGCAGTTGACAGTAACGCTTGTCCCGTCCGTCTCGTCTCACTCTGTCCCGTCTTTTGCGCTTCACCACACTCAAATATGCATCACCAGCGGGTCCAAAATTCCACTCTTCTGACTACAATTGCTATTCTTGAGGTGAACAAATGAAAAATACACAATTATGTAATCTCAAAAAGACCATAAAAAAGTATTTCATCTTTGCACTTCTGGTCTACACACGCCAGTTGCATGTAGCTGCCTCTGCTGAGTGTGGCCTCCAAGATCTTATAGAATTCTGAGGGTTGGTTACTGTATACGTAGCACTGTCAATGCAACTGAGTGTGTTGATGCGCAGTAACAGGTACAGTCGCCTCTGCTAATTGACGTTCGCAGGACCCCAAGAGTTGGTTGAATTATCCGAAAGATGAAATTAACAATGGCAGAATAAAAGCAGGTATTTTAGATCACCCGAGGTGGTCTGTAATGTTTTCCTGCTTGCTCTTGAAGCACAACTCAGCTGACAGGCATCAACATGCGCCAACATGCTAAACACTGCCTCAGTGTTAAACTGTAAGGAAAATTTAGGTTGTGGATATTTTGAAAAATAAAAGTAAAGGAAAGGCAAAGTAAAACAGCTTCACACCAAGGGAAGCAGTAGAGTTGTTTCTTGAATTTCTTGTTTTTCAGACCTTAGCTGCCGCTGCTCGCATGAGGGGACACTGTAGAGGCTGAATTCACCAAAGCGACATGCTTGTGCATTCGAATAAGTGTTTTGTTTCATAGCAATATGTGGTTTCTTGCTTGGACATTGCAGTGCGTTTGAAAGTAAAAAGTGAAATTAACCGAGGTCAAGTTACTGAGAGTTGACTGTATATATGTGTCAATTTTTGTTGTATTGTTGTGAAGGTAGCCGGCATAAAACTGCCTTTTGCTGTTCTTTTTCCGCTAAGGCACGCCCCAGCTATGCTCTGATAAAGTACGGGCTTGCCAAGTGGCATCTTTTCAAGAAAATCTTACGCCATAACATCTTGTACTTCTATAGTGAGGAACCACAGAACTAGATCATGGAAGTCTACAAAGCTGAGGACTTGCCAAACTAAGATGCAAGTGTTACAACACCAGTTACCTGCTCGGCATGCCACTCAGGCACTTGACTGATGACAAAACATATATTTTGGGAGTTTCGCAGGCTATAAAGACATTGTGTAGATATATCTGAAGAAGAACATTAGGACTTTAAAAAAAAGGACAATGCCCAATAACAGCCCACGCGGCACTACAGTCCTTCACTACAGTCGACACTACAGTCCACGTCTACAGTCTACTTCGGCACTAGAGTCCACACGACACTTCACTCCTTGTCTGTCGTACTCTTTTCGTCCCATCCTAGCGCTGTTTGTTCCCGTCCTAATGATGTACCAACCAGCCCAGACCAGCACACTCCGCCTGGGACTTCATACACGAGGCATACATGGACCATTTTTGTGATTTCTCCCTTTCTCCGCTATTTACCCCATTTCCCTATATAGTCTTTCAAGCCAGTAGTTTCTATGCACGTACAAATTTATCGGTGAATTGCAGTGCAGATGTAGGCAACGACAGAGGAGTCAAGGCGAGAGACATGCGGCAACTCTTTAACAAAAAGCTTTATTTTTGCTGACCCATGTTTATAGCTGTCAGTCACTGCATTGCACATGCGCAATTCGCACCCTTAGGAAGAAAGTAAACTCTTTGTCTGACAAGTGTATAGAAGGTGTGCGATACACACAGAGCCAAGTTGCGAAATCTTTTCAGCCTCAATTATTTTACGTGTTAGTTGATCACCGCTTCTGCTGGAAACAGTACACGGAGCAAACGACGGTTCACAGTCACACGAACTGCAATGACATTCAAGCCTACCATCACGCACATTTTTCTTGACATTGTATGAGTGTTCTCTCAGCCGGTGATTGATACACCGTCCCATTTGACCTATATACTGTTTACCACAAGAGGGATACAATAAACCACGTTGCTAACACAGGTGACAAACGGAATTTGGTGTTTTGTTGCATATGTGTGGCGTGCTGTGACATTGCCTTTTATTACACAACTTTAGAATGATATGCAATTTTTTTGATATTGTGAGAGCTTATGAATGTAGGGTATGACGGCCAGTTTTATGTCTGTCAGATGCAGTGACCACATGACCTCTACTCTGAAAAGCACATGCACCGAGGTTGCCATGTGATCACTCCATCTGACAGACTTAAAGTGGCTGTCATACCATACATTCATAAGCTGTCTCACAGTATCGTGAAAACTGCAGATCGTTCCAAAGTTAAAGGTGTCTTCTTTGCACCTCAGAAGCTTATAAAGTTGTGTAATCAAAGGAAATGTTTCAGCGCAGCACACAAGTGTAACAAAAATCTGTCCGTCACCTATTTTAGCAACATGAATTACTGTACCCCTCTTTCTTGTGGTAAACAGTACATAGGCCGAACAGGACACTATCAATGACCAGCTGAGAGAACACTCATACAATGTCAAGAAAAACGTGCATGAGAGTTGGCTTGCATGTTGTTGCAGTTCGTGTGCCTGTGAACCATTGTTTTCTCGGTGTACTGTTGTAAGCAGAAGCGGTGATCAACGAACACAGGAAATTATTGAAGCTGAAAAGATTGTGCGAATTGGCTCTGTGTGTGTCAGCATCTGTACACTTATCAGACAGAGTTGACCTTCCTAAGGGTGAGAATTGCACTTGTGCAATGTGATGAGTGACGGCTATCAACATGGGTCGCTGAAAATAAAGCTTTTTGTTGGAAGTCAGCACACGTCTATTGTCTCGTCTTTTCTGTCGTCAATATCTGTGCTGCAATTCACGAATATGTTGTACCAACAAGTCAAATTTATCACTCACTCATTGGAACTTTCTTTCATCACGAATGAAATGTGGTTTTGGTACCGTGGTAGAGCATTCACATCATTTGTTAATTTTTGTTTTCTTCCAAGACTGAACTGGATGTAACAAGCAGCCGTGGCATTGCAAGGAAGCTTTATGTTAAAGGAATATATTGATACTAACGTCTTAACTGCTTAGCGCAATAAAGGAAGTTGTGGGTATTGTTTATTGTGCTTTCCTTGCTCTTGTGTCCAAACTTGTGGCTATAATGGTTAGGTTTTACTGAAATTTGCTTTTGATGTTTTGCATTATTCTCCTGTGTAAAGTCACTGTTGTTTGTTTCACAGTTATGCGAAGCTTAAGTTGTTTGTAAGCATTTTTATAGCCTGTTTTCACAGTAAACATGGCTTACTTCAGTGTTTCAGATGGCACTTTATAGTTTGATGTAATTGATGTCTCTGCAGGTTACCGCATTATTGACTTGGAAACCAGTGAGGTCTGGATGCAAGAGAAGCTACCGAGGGAGGCATGTGTGCATCACTTGTGCTGCTGGCCATCCTCTGCAAAAGTGATGGCTGGCTGTCAGTGCTTGGATGACTTTCTGTTACTCTACGCCTTGGGCTGTGTTGACTACTTCACACTTGCCATGTCTGCAAGCTTAGGCAAAAAGACCGGCTGGATGCTTGGCAGGAGATAGTATCCAACCGCAGTGTAACTGTGTTGTGTTGTACATTACAAAGTGAAGGAGGACAGTATTTGTGCGGTTATTAAGAAGTATAAATTGTGTTCTGCCATTGAAATAAGGGAACTCGACAAAAAGCAAAAAAAAATCGAAGTATGACCTACATGGGAAGGCAAAATATATTGTGTTGTAGTTGTAGCTGTTAGTAGAGTCTTAATATGCGATAGAAAACCTTGATGTTTAATAGAAAATATATTTTAAGTGTGTTATCAGTGTGTTATCAGTTTTTAAGTTACTGTTATATAAGTGTCATTTGTTTGCCAGGATGATGTAAGCAGACGGTAAATAAATGCATGGTTTGACATTATAACCAGGTTTGTCTATGACATTCACTATTATTTAAGGTGGACCAATGCATATTCATGGGTGCATATTCAACCACCACATGTTCCTCCTGCACAAACAATTCCTACATACTAGCATTCTTAGCAGCTGATGTTGGCCATTATGCAATTTCTTGAAAGCACATGCAGCTACCAACACATGATTTTTAGAGCAGTAAGTCGGAAGCAAAGACTGATTTTTTCTGTGGTCTAAGCTTAAATGATATGTTTAAAGAAAATGAACATTTGTGGAATATATTTACTTTCCTGCTGTGAGAACCTTTATACGAGAACCTCTTCACATTGGACGTGCATGCTGCTTCTCTTGCTGTTATAGCCAAAATGAAAAATTGCTCTTATGAACTACTTCGCTTTGCATTGTGCACCTTTAGTTGCAGTTAGCATCTATATGCTGTGCTATGGACAACAGCAACGCAAGTCAGGCAAACCACCATGTGAAACACTTTAAAGATTCTGGCTTAGGGCGAGTTGGTACTATATATAGTGCAAGACAGATCAGCTGCCCGTACAGCAGTGCTGTCAGCATTACACGGCTGACAGCACTGCAAACTCATAAATTTATATTTGTTTGACAGATAATGCATTCTAGTAGTTTTCATGTCGTATATGCATGAAAATGTAAACAAGAACTGGTGAAAAACAGCATTCTTTTACGTATCTTAGTGTATCTTTTACGTATCTTTAGTGTATCTTACCACAACGTAAGGTACACAGACATCTTGGTAAGCTACACAAGATATATACAAAAAAACGCTGTTTTTCACAAATTCTTTAACATTTTCATGCATATACGACATGAAAACTACTAGAATGCATTATCTGTCAAGCAAATATAAATTTAAGGGTTTGCGGTGCTGTCAGCCGTGTCATGCTGAGAGCACTGCTGTTATGTATGTCTACAAATACTCTGCGATGTCAGTTGAGTGTTGCTTGAACGTCACATACGTACATTGCCTGAAAGCTCAAGTGACAAAAGGCAACATCCAAATTACGTTGTCAGGAAGTTCTGTTAACGTTATGTTAACGTCGTGAATGGCGGCTCAACGCTGCCACAACGTTGCGGCCCAACGTTGTCTGGCGATCAAAAAAGAGGACATTAGCAGCATGTAGGCAACGTTATGCACCGACATTTGTGCACATTCAGAGAACGTTATGGCAACATTTTGCGTTACTTGGGGAAAGGTTGGCGCTATCTTCTGCAGCCCTTGAGGGAGCACGGCTCAGCGCCAACGGGGAGGGGTAAGTGGGAGCGAAAGAAGGGATAGAGTGGAGTCGCCATGGCTGGGCGAAGCAAAACCGGCAGGCATAGGCGGCACGTATCAGGCCGAGATGGAAGGCCTTGGTGTGCTGCAGAGTCTGCAGGGGTGTTGTGCCAGGCCGGTCAGGCTCGGGGTGGGGTGGGAGGCCGTGAGGCCTTCCCGCTTGTAGAAATGTCCTTAGAGGCGTGCGGAGAGCCCTGACGAGTCAAGGAACTCCACGACGCCTCGAAGTGCAGAAGGGTGGTGTCGGCCGGGGAAGAGGAGATCTTCCTCCTTGCCAGAGGGGAGGCCCAGGCGGCGGAACTCCTGCAGGAGTGGGCCCCGCTGCTGGAGGTACGCCGGGCAGGCCAGCAGGAGATGTTCGATCGTCTCCGGCTCCCCGCAGGAGCTGCAGGCCGGGGACGTCGCTCGTCCCAGTCGGTAGCTGCGTGCTGCCGTCCAGCTGCAGCCGATGCGGAGCCGGAGAAGGAGCGAGGTCTCCCTGCGAGCCAGGCCTCGCTGGGGGAGTGGTCGTGGGGGGCATCCCAGTGCCACCCGTTTGTCTGGGTGGTGGGTCGCCAGGTGTCGCCGCAGCCTCAGTCCAGTGAAGTCGCCCTCCGTCACGGCCCGACTGAGGGGCACAGTGGTGTGGTGGGCGTCCTTCGCCAGGGTGTCGGCTGCCTCGTTGCCCGGGATCCCTACGTGGGCGGGGATCCAGTGCAGGGACACCGGGTGGCCTGCGTCCTGCAGCGCTGTCAGCCGGGTAGACAGCAGTGCGACTCCAAGGCTGGCGCTTTCTGGCCTCTGCAGGCCGAGGAGGGCTGCCTTGGAGTCGCAGAGGATGGCCGCTGGTACCCCAGGAAGCTCCTCGGAGAGTAGGTCGACGGCCAGGTGGAGGCCTGCCACCTCCGCTGCAGTCGAGCTGGCGTGTCTGGGCAGTCGACACTGCCTGCTCTTCTGCAGGGCTGGTGCCGTGCAGGCCGCCGTGGCAGAGCCGGTGTCCGGTACCACCGAACCGTCGACGTACACCAGGAGGTGGTCTCCGAGGGTCTCGTCCAGGAGGCAGGCGGCCGTCTGCTGCAGGGCGCAAGCGGGCGAGCGCCTCTTCGAAATCCCGGGCAGCTCCGTGGCGATGGGGACAGGAGGCCTCTGCGGTGGGGGCAGCTGTACCGCATTCGGCGGTGGGTTGCCAACCACCTCCTCGTAGAGGCGGCACAGCTGACCCATCCTTGAGGAAGGCCGGGACTGGAGGCGACGCAGCAGGCCTCTGCCATCAGGAGCATGGTGGAGGCGGTCGACGTGCCTCAGCCCCTGCTGCAGGAAGAGGAGCGACAGGGGCCATGCTCCAGCCTCCGCAAGGGTAGCGGCAATCTGGGAGCTCCGGGGGACGCCCAGGCAGAGTCGGATGGCCGCCCGGTGCTGCAGCTCCAACTTTTCGAGGCGGCGTGGCGGCAGCGCCACCAGCGGGAGGGCGTACCGCAGGCGTGATGTGGCCGCCGCCTCGTAGAGCCGCAGGGCCCACTTCACCGAGCAGCCCTCTCCATGAGCAAGGAGCTGCGACACGGCCTTGCGGACTCTGATGGTCTGGGTCTGCATGGCCCCGACTGCCGGTCGCCAGGTTAGCCGGTGGTCGATGCGCAGCCCAAGGTACGACACAGTCGTACTCCATGGGATGCGCACGCCTTCCAGCTGCAGCCGGGGAGCTGAGCGCCGTGCCGCTGCTCTCGGGTGGACGAGGAGGGCCACCGTCTTCCCCGTCGAAACCGAGAGTCCGATGCTTCCCAGGTAGGCGGCCGTGGTGTCCAAGGCTCTCTGGAGGGCCAGGCACACGTGGCGGCTTGACTGCGGCGGTCCCCGCACCCACAGGGCGATGTCATCCGCGTAGATGGAGCACTCCACCTTGTAGTGAGGGTCGGTCGGCAGTGCAGCAGGCAACCGGGCCAGGGCGAGGTTGAAGAGAAACGGGCTCACCACTGACCCTTGTGGTACGCCTGCTGCGACCGGACGGGGAGTGCTCCTTGCATGGCCCACGCGGACCCTGAGGGTGCGGTCGTTCAGGAACGATGACAGGAACCGCCGCAGGTTGCCGCCAATGCCCAGGAGGTCCAGAGCCTGCTGGACGACCGCATGTGGGAGGCCATCGAACGCCCCCTTGACGTCGATGAGGAGGAGCATGGCGAGGTCTCCGCTGGCCCTGGCGTCCTCCAGGGTGGAGACGACGTCTGCGATGGAGTCCGCAGTGCACCTTCGGCGCCGGAAGCCTGTCTGCTGGTCCGCGAGGAACCCGCAGGCGCGGGCCACCCATTCGAGCCGTGCCAGAGCAATGGCCTCCATCACCTTGCAGGCAGCGGAGGTGAGAGAGACCGGTCGGTATGAGGACAGCTCGTTAGCCGGCTTATTGCTCTTCAGAATGGGGGCCACGATGGCTGTGCGCCAGGCCTCCGGCACCTGTCCTGACCACCAGATGTTGTTGTAGCAGTCGAGCAGGCGTCGTTGTTCACTGGTGGCCAGGTTGCGGAGCATCTAGAGTGTCACTCCGTCTGCTCCCGGTGCACTGCGACGCTTGCCCCTCCTCAGGGCCGTCTGCAGCTCGTGGAGAGTCAGTGGGTCCTGGCAGATGGCCGCGATCTGGCTGGTCGCCCACTCCGGATGCAGCTCCAGCAGGCAGGTAGGCGGGTTGGCAGGGGGAAGTCCGACCGGCAGGATGGCCGCAGCGAGGGCAGCCGGGGGGGCGAAGTGGTCCGCTAGCAACTCCGCCAGGGCCGCCTCGCTGATGCCCAGCGAGATAGCCACCGCGAGGACGGGGTGGCGGTTGACTTTCCTGCCGGTCAGGGACTTTAGGAGGCGCCAGGCCAGGGGGCCCCTGGAGCGGTTCTCGATGGTGGCGCAGAGGCTCCCCCAGCTCTGGCTCCTTCTGCGCCTGGCCTGTCGTCTGCAGCGGGCATCCGCTCTCCTGTATTCGGTCCAGTGCTCTGCATTGCCCGTCCGGATTGCTCGGCGCTCCACGCGTCGCGTGGACGCACGGAGGTTGAGCAGGAGCAGATCCGGGGCAGGAGTATCGGGCAGAGCAGAGCACTGGACTGTGGCTGCCTGGGCGCACTCCATGATGGCACTCAGGAGGTCACAGCCATCTTCCAACTCACTGCAGCGCTTCCTGAACAGGGACCAGTCTGTGACGTGGTATGTTCGTGACCTCGGCCTTCTCCCACACCCGGGGGTGATCAAGATGGGGAAGTGATCAGATCCCCAAGTGTCGGGAGTTGTAGCCCAGTCATAGGAGCGCTGCTCGGTGGTAAGGGAGAGGTCGATGGCTGTGCTCACCCCACGGCGGACGTACGTGGGTCCTCCTTTGTTGAGTACCACCAGGCCTGCTCGGCTGATGGCGTTGCAGAGGTCGTCGCCGTTTGCCGAACGCTGTATGTGCGAGTGAAAGGGGGCGAGGGACGCGCGCTTTCACAGGGAGTGAACCCACGGCGGAGAAAACGCGCGTTCTGCGCCGTGCTCCCTTAAGGGCTGCAGAAGTAGGCGTCTCTTTCCTCCTTTACAATCACCATATATGTATAGCACACACGCCTTCTTCCGACGCGCGAAACGCCGTGGGGGGAGGGAAGGTAGGCGGAGGGGGAGGGAAGGTTTAGCTGCGGCACCAAGTGCCTATTTATATCAGAGGCTCCGGCAACAGTCACCAACGCCGCACGCATTTTGTGGGAACGCGGGCAAAACGCCGACGGCTTCGACAACAGTTCTGCGTGTTGCCGGTGCTGCTGCATGTCCAAGTTTATACAGCTGATAAAGCTACTATCATTACTCCGTATAGCTCTGTACAAATTTGCTATCGCAATTGATGCTTCGCCTTTCAGGTGAAACTGCGACAACTTTCTTTGATTCCTGCGATGTGGTGCACCACGAGTACGCAGCACAGGGTCCAACAATCACCAAAGAGTACTACAGGGATGTCCTCCATCGCCTATGTGACGCTGTGCAGCGCACGAGACCGGAGTTGTAGTCAACAGGAAATTGGCGAAATTGGTCAACAGGAAATTGGCATCCATCACGACAATGCTCCTGCACATTCGTCGCACTTGATTCAGACTTTTTGACGAAAAACCAGACTGCTGTAGTTCAACATCCTCCTTACTCTCCTTATATGGCCCCCTGTGACTTCTGGCTGTTTCCCAAAATCAAGTGGCCATTGAAAGTAGCGCCATTTCAGACATGCGATGACATTATGGCTGCAACGACAGCTGAGCTAAACTCCATTCCGAAAGAGGCCTTCTCAGAATGCTTCCAAGAATGGCAGCACCGCTGGGAGAAGTGTGTGGAGTCCCAAGGACACTACTTTGGGGGTGATTAGGTTTCGAACGCTCCAGTTATGCCAGTTTTTTTTCTTCGGCCAAAGGTCGGATACTTTCCTAACAGACCTCGTATGACAAAAATAAATTATAGGTCTTGACATGTGTGTCATGCAGGTCATGAAACAGCGGCATACGTCTTGATGCACTCATAGTCGTTTTGTTAACTTGGTAAGTAGCAAACTGACATAGTATGACAAGAGTGTGTGACGAACATGACTGATCGGCATGACATGAATATTATGACGTGTGTTACGTAGGTAACGAAACAGCCGCCTACGTCTTGGTGCTCTTATGGTCGTTTCTTTAACTTGGTATGTACCATAAGTGGCTTAGTACCACGAGAGTGTATGATGAATATAAATGATAGGGCATGGCATGAATTTCATCAGATGCGTGTCATGTAGGTCATGAAAAAGCTCATGGTCATTTTGTTAACTTGGTATATACAAAAATTGGCATAGTATGACAAGAGTGTATGATGAACATAAATGATAGGTCTTGACATGAATATTATGACATGCGTGTCATGCAGGTCAGGAAACAACCGCCTAACTCTTGATGCTCTCATGGTCGGTTCGTTAACTTGGTAGGTATCAAAGTTGCCATAGTATGACAAGAGTGTATGCAGAACATAAGTGATAGGTCACGACAGGAATATCGTGACATGTGTGTCATAAAACAGCCACCTGCGTCTTGGTGCTCTCATGGTGGTTTCGTTAACTTCATAGGTACCAAAAGTGGCATAGTACGACTAGAGTGCATAATGAGCATACATGAGTGGTCATAATATCATGACAGGTGTGTCGTGTGGGTCACGAAACAGCCGCCTACCTTTTGGGACCCGCTGGGGTGGCTCGGTCATCTAAGGCGTTGAGCTGCTGAGCACGAGGTCGCGAGATCGAATCCCGGCCCCGGCGGCCGCATTACGATGGAGGCGAAATACAACAACGGCCGTGTGCTTGCGTTGTAGTGCACGTTAAAGAACCCCAGGTGGTAATATTTAATCCGGAGCCCTCCAATACGGCATGCTTCATAATCAGAACTGGTTTTGGCACGTAAAACCCGCGAAAGAAGAAGGACCTCTTGGTACTCTCAAGGTTTTTTCGTAAATTTGGTAGGCTGCTTCGCATAACATCGATTACCACAGGGCGTCCCTATCAAAAAATCCTTGAATAGAATTATACGTGCCACGCATTCATTCTTACGTGCCACGTATTCGTTCTTACAAGCCACGTATGCATTCACACGTGCCATGTGTACATTCTGCGAGTAAGGTATCTGTTCATACGTGCCACATATCCGTTCTTATGTGCCACGTATCCGTTCAATATGTGGCTGGTACTGAATAATACTTGCCACGTATAGTGGCAAGTATTATTATAGTGGCAACCATATTTGACATGTATAGAACCAAATGTGCCTGGTATCCACTCATTGTGCCTTAATTGTAGATTCATGTGTACCTTGTATGTGCTTCTGTGAGGCTATGTCTGGCCCCAAGTGGATGACATGCAACCAACAGGCCCAAGTAGCTACCTTAATGCAAACTTATTCGTGTCTTGTAATAGCTTTAAGTCATATCTGCATGGTACAGATGTTTCTATCCATATTGTACAATTAACTTTGAAGGATCACTTGAATAGCTGTGTTTGCAAAATATTTACACAGCCAAAGTTGTTCCTTGAGTCATACAGTAAGCGTACTGGTGACGTTAACAGTGCACAGTAAAATTTTATGAGAAATATAATTACAAATTAGGTCTCTCTCCAGTAAAAATTCAAAACGTGTATTGTTGCTTCAATGTTATTCTGCACTAGTTTTCCGAAGCAGACATATTCAGTCAGGATGATGTGAAGTGAATGTAGGTCTAGCAGTTGTGATGAAGCTGCTGCGTACAGGAAATTGTGGAGAGGTAATCACAGGATGGGAAATCTTCAATGACTCAGTATGGCGACAGGAAGAGAGAGATGTAAGATGAAGATTTTAAAGATGGGAACCATTACAATAGAAACCACTGCAAGAGATCTGTGCCTGCAACTTAAGACAGAAAACGTGAGCTGAATTATGACATCGTGTGCATTAACACAAAAAATTCAATGACCACGGACGGACGGATGGACAGACAGACAGATGGACAGCCAGACGGACAGGCAGACCGACCGACCGACCGACAGACAGACAGACAGATAGACAGACAGACAGACAGACAGACAGACAGACAGACATCCGATGCCCGAACAGACAACTTCGGCATTACGTACGTCACATTGGCACGTCCCAATTCTGAGTCCATCTCCTTTGATACATTCTCAAACGTGGCACAAGGCGCATGCCCTAAAAGCCACAACCACAACAGGCACCGCCACGTCGAGCACAATCACTTGATGGATACCCAATGCTACGGAATTGCAGTCCCGATACTTAGGATATTACGGTGCAGATACTGCGGTGAAGTGATTACAACAGAAGATTGTTGCGGCTCACTATAGACAAGGGCGGAGAGATATGTTGATCTGAGAGAACTAGACTAAGGTTAAAGTTCAGCCTTCTACTTCTCTTGAAACTCGCTCGCACACTCGCGGACGTAGTCTTCGTCACCAGCGTCGTTTGGCTCAGATACGGATGCGGCGATATACTGTGTTGTATCATTTGATAGTATGGTTGACATTAACAATGTCACATCGTGTGCCTGCTCACGTGCCCATTAAGGTATGAGGATTCACGGGTGGCATGGATATATGCAGCAAATGACACAACAACGCCATTTCTGAAATTCGCAATCATCTCTGATGTTTATGCCACGGTTTGTTGCAAGAATCTAATATCACTCTCGCATTCGCTACAAATAAGGCATAAGCATTAGATGGGCAATGGCGCTCGCTTTCGTATGAGGGATATTTGCCTTGTTTCTGTGAAGCCAATTTAACCTCGGCTTTTTAACAGACATTGTTAGCGTGTGTATTCCTTTTCAGATGCGAAATTATATTAACACGAATGGACTGAATGTGGTTACCTTGTATTACAAGGCGTGCATCTTTGTGAGAAGCCACGTCCATTTGTGAGAACTTGCTAAGCTTTATTTTCAGCTTTTGTTTTGTGCACCACACTCTTAGGCACTGTTCGGAATTTATTACAACACGATTATCGCAGTAGTTTTTATAGAGTAACTGCAGCGACCACTTCCAAATTCATGCTCTTTAATTGCATGTCAAATCGTGCCTTCGAAACCTTTTGTACGGTGTGACATATCACAGCTACCCAGGTCTTTTTTTCAAGGACAAAGCAAACATAAACCTCCAGTATCTGTCTTTTCTTCTTCCTGGTCATTATGCATCAGTCTCTTGGTTATATTGTTCCACACAATACCTAATGTGCCACATTACCAGCTCCCTCTCATGGTATCTGAAGTATGACAAGAAATACCACAGTGCACAAATCGCGAGGGCACAACCTTCAGCTGGCTACTGTGAGAGGAATTGCTACCTAGTACAGGAATTGCTCTTAGATGAAACGGGGCAAGGCCAACACTATCGACTACCCGAAAGAGCCCAGCAAACCGGAGCAACAAGTTCTGACAACGGCAGGGTATACGCTGGACTCATTCAAGCATCACTAGGTCCGCTTAAAAGAATGACTGACGGTCGTTCTCTTACGAGGACAAGCGTAGTTTTCCCTTGATGGTTATTGCCAGCTGAGTTGGGAGGTGAGCTTTTGGAAGCTCCACGATAGTTGTACCAGAGGGGCGTCGGTACACTGTTGTGCCGACGCCAAAGAACCACTCTTTCGGATACCCGGAGTCCTCCCGCTAATCACTTTAAAGGTGATTCCAGTGTGATTCCTTGTTGGGACATGTTAAGGGTGAACACTCATGTGCCGACGCATTCGTTCCAATCGTCAAGATTGCGTTTACTTTGCAAGACAAAACCTTTTACAGAATGGTTCACATTCTCTACCGACCCGTTTTTCTGTGGGTTCAGAGGGGACGCTGCTGCACGCTGAATTCCATTGTTCATCGCTAGGTTGCTAAATGTGCGCGAAATGAAAGCTGTGTCACGGTCGGCGATCAGTAATATTGGCGTGCCATGTCGAAAAATGACGCACTCGTTCATAAAAACCAGGACATAGTGTCGTAGAGTCGAGCACAGCGTTCACTTCGGCCCACTTTGGGAGGTAGTCAGCGGCAATGAAGAGCAACCTGTTACCGCGTGGCGTGCGGAAAAACGGGTCAGTCAATTTTCCTTTTGTTCCTCCACCACCGGGTTCTTCTTGTTCGTTGTTTTCGTTCGTATTCGTTGTTGGCTCTACTTGAGCCGCTGCCCTATTTTCGTGCTTCGGTATTCCGGGAATCAAAATCGTGAATGTGAATAATTTGAACTGAATTTAATTGCAGGCAGACATTAAACATTACACTGCGAGTACATAGTCAACAAAGAAACCAAATGCACATGCTTAATGAATGCGGCTGAGGAAGGCCTCGGGACAATCCGTCGCTCCGATCGTACGCTGAGGAGATCGGTCCGTTGTCTCCCAAGTCTCAGGCAACACTCTCCGCTCGTCCGTGCACTCTCGCACCCCCAGCCACAGGACCATGCGGCCCCGCAACTCACAGTAGCGGGAGCCGCCCTTCGAACCACCCGAGCCGCCCGCACTGCGTCGCCCTCGACTTAAACACTCCCCAAGAACTCCCTTCTCCAGATGACGCTAGGTGCGCGCTGCGCGTTTTGTGGTGTTCTCAAGAACCAGTTTGCAAGTACCCCCTGCCACCCCGTTTTTCGCCGAGCCGCGTCCTGCCACCACCTTCCTAAAGCAGGCGTTCTCAGGAAGCCACTCGGGTGCGAGCCAACTGCACAATATTATAAGGAAGCAAGTCCACAAACAGAGAAATCACGCCATAGAAGACGAGCGAGCACGCATTTGAATTAAACAAAACGAATGTATACACGAGTTAACCAAGGCAAACATTCACAACGACCTTACATGGCCCAAAAGAACAAGTGCTACGACGTCAAAAGGAGTGTCAGGTGGAGTGATCGTGTGCGGGGTGACCGGTGGTAGATTTTAATGGCCTCCCGTGCTTGACAAACGGTTCTCGACAAAATGTAGCTGGTCACGTCATTGGAGAACGTCATGCTTTGCTGCGCGGACCATACTCACAACTCCATATTGTTTCTCAACGTTACGGGACCCTTGCTAACTTGCAATACTGGGTGGCACAAGGTGCTACTGAGCGCCGAATGAGAGTACAGGCGAACTGGCTTATATAGCCCTTGTGCGGCTCACCAGAGATCCCCACCTCTGTTCTGCGCAACAAAAATAGCTTCTGAGATAATATTTAAACATACAACGCTGGATCACAGGCACATCTAAAGCACACAGATCTGGTAATGGGATGGTGAAATGTATTTAACGGATTTACTGATTTACTTCATTTTCTTTGTTCAGCCACTCATTACGGACTAGTGGGAATCGTAGTGGGAATGTACCACTACGATTCCTACAGACCTCTGATCTGTGCCATTTCCGAACACAGCCGCCATAATGAAGAAAAGCGGCGTTATCAACACCGCGGGATTGACGACGTATCCCTAGAAAATCAGACGAAGCGTTACTACATATCATGACATGCGACGGACGCTTTGAAATCTATCGCTTATGAGATATCAACCCAACGTTAGATCTATCGAATGTTTTAAAGAAATTGTTTAATGCTGAGCCGTATCTGTTAGCTTTCATATCCTTGCGCTAATCCATGACGGATTGTATTTCATATTTAAATTTATTATTATTTACAAATACCCGAAAATGAAAGCCTAAGTATATAGAGGGCAAACACTATCAAGCAGTCTCAAGGTGGTCACGAATGTCGGCAACTTCAAGGCAGACCAGAATGAATAGACAGAGATGGACTTTAACAACTGCGGTTTAATGCTGACCCACTCTTACCTGGGATACATGCAGCAATTCGTTTATTTAGGCAAGAAATATTATCCCCTTTTCTCTATTTCTACAAGCGTGTCCCGCATGGGTATTATCTCAAAGCCACAGCAGGTATGGTGCAAGTTAGTCTCCAGCAAAAATTGAAGCTTTTAATCTCGAAGTGATGGTGTAGGCCGAACATGGAGTGTGCTGCGAAACGTAGGTGTGCAAAAGTTATCTAAACAAAAAGACAAAGAATCTGATCAACTCATACCCAGGGCAACGAACCCAGCGTTCAGATGTCTGATATCACTACTTTTTGTCTAAATAAATAATCCTTACACTTCACCTATGGCTGGGAGGTTTTATCAGAAAGATCGGCCTTTATATAAATGAAACGATAGATGAGCCAGGACAATTTTCAATGCATTAGTATTTGTAGAAGACCAGCTGAGAAGATACACATAATAAATGTGTGTTGCACAGTGAATTGATCGTCGACAATTGCATTCCATAAATTTTATTACACTTTATGTTGACAAAGTATTGACTCAGGAAGAAATTATTCGAAATACTTTCTTCAAAAAGACATCCGTGAGGCTATCTTGAACATACTTGTTAGTGTTTTGTGGAATAATTGAATCGAATTGAATTCAGGGGATTACGTGCCAAAATCACGATTTGATTATTTGTGAGACACGCTGTATGGGGAGGTACTCTGAATTAATTTTCACCACCAGGGGATTTTTAGTGAGAGGGAGAGTAGGGAGGTTAACCAGACTTAGCCCAGTTTGCTACGCTACACGTGGGAGGGGGATGGTGAAGTGAAAGAAAGAGAGAGAGAAGACACGACTCTTGCTCGCACTTTCAGAGGCACTAAGCTAGGTGCAGCGTGTCTGCAGTCGGGCACTCAAGTCTGTCCCCTTCAGGTGCTGAAGAAGAGCTCGAACGGCTTTCTGGGATTATAAGCGGTGAGGCGAGGCTCCCAAGACCTATGCTTCTGTAAATGGCATATCGTCTAATCCATTCAAGGCACACTGAAGAGTATGGAGTTCATTGTCGAAGCGAGAACAGTAGCACAGAAGATGATCGATGGTCTTTACACATTTGAACTTAGCGCACATGAGGGAGTCTGCCACTCCGATACGATAGTTGTAGAAGTTAGAGAAAGCTAGGTGGCGCAGATGTGCAGTGAGACGGAGATCGCGGAGGCTTTCTGCTTGCATCTCTCCAGCTCTACAGCAGTGGTATCTACACTGTTCAGGTGCGCTCCACCAACAGTGGACGATCGTCGACCTTCCATTCACGCTGCAAGAGCTACGTGCAGCGATTTCTTATTCAATACACTCAAGTGCGCCAGGGCCTGATGGCATTACCTATTCTACCCTACGCCATCTGGGCCCTCGAGCGACTGAAGAGCTTCTGGCTTTATATAATCTCTCTTGGGCCTCGGGAACTGTGCCTGCACATTGGAAGATAAGAAATATCGTGGCATTATTGAAGGCAGGCTAGTCACCCCATGATATGCTTTCCTACAAACCAGTGGCGCTTGCCAGCTGTATAGGAAAAACCATGAACGGGTGGTTTTGATGCAGCTATAATGGTTTTTGGAGAAGCGTAATATATATCCAGACGCGATGACACGTTTCCGAAAGGGTAGGTCGTGAATCGACAGCGTTATTGACCTAGTAACAACTGTTGAACATCAGAAACGTCGCCATCGATTGACGGCTGCTGTCATTTTGGATATCAAGGGTGCATTTGACAATGTTCTACATAATGCAATTTCAAATCCCCTTGAAGAATATGGCGTTGGTGGCTGTATGCATCAGTGGATAGCCAGCTATCCTCAAGAGAGAATGATATTTATGACAACTCTAGACGGTCATACAAAAAACCATCCTGTCTACCGTGGGGTGCCTCAAGGAGGTTTTTTGAGCCCAATCTTATTTAATGTTGCTATCATTGGACTCGTCAAAGAACTCATAGGCGCGGTCTCAGTCTCTGTGTACGCAGATGACATCAGCATATTCACCACGAACTTAACGCGCTTACAAGTACAAACGAAGCTCAATAACGTCGCAATACCTGAATAGTCGTGGAGTACAGCTCTCATCAACAAAGTGTGTAGCCATGGCATTTACACGGAAGTCAATGGCCTGCTACCCCGTCATGATTGATGGCAAGATTATACCTTCGGTAACCCACTACAAGTTTCTCGGAGTCACCATCGATCGTGACTTACATTGGTCGAAGAACATCTCTGCATTGAGAAAAAAGCTGGACAGCTTTGCACAAATCATTCGACATATGTCTGGAAAATCGTAGGGGCCATCCCAATCATCTCTTCTGCAGCTCTAGCAGGCACTTTTTGTTGGATACCTCCCCTACAGCGCGCCTGTACTTTCTCAGATTAGTACACCTGCCGTCCACACACTTGAAGCTCAAGCTCGCGCACTAAGAATTTGCCTAGGATTACCATGATGTACCTCCACATTGAGCACTATTGCAGAGAGACGCGCATGCCGAGCTCGAGTTTATCTGCAACATGAACCAATGCGAGTGCATTTAAGGCCACCAACTAGGCATATGAATCATCCACTGAGAAATGTCACAAGCATATGGCCTGACGCCGGCTACTCAGAAGCCGTATTGTCGCAACGAGATCTACTGCCGTCGGACTTCGCAGCGCATTACACACCAGAAGTTCCAATCTGGATGATGGCAAAGCCGGCGGCGAAAATCTCAATCCCCAGAATAACGTAAAAGTCGAAAATGCATTGCATCGTACATTGCTTACAAGTACGGATATACCGAAACTGTTTTTGCAGATGGTTCTGTCACACAGACATCTTCCGTGGCAACTTACAAGGTACCTGCAATGGGGATTACGCAGCGGTTCAAGATAGGACACAAAACATCGTCTACAGCAGCTGAGTTGCCCAGCATTCGAGAATCAGTCCATTGCATGCTGCAACAAAACCTCGCTAACTGGGCAGTGTTCTGCGACTCAAAACCGGCACTGCAACTTATAAGCAATTATATGAATCACAGAAGCGCATATAGTCCTCTAATTTACTACATCATGGCTCTGCTTACTGAGGCGTCTCAATCCCGACATACCATTGCGCTGCACTGGGTTCCAAGCCACTGTGGATTAGCCGGAAATGAGCCGGTTGACGCGGAAGCGAAAATGGCGCACACTGAAGGAAACATCATAAAAGTTCCCTTTTCGCGTTGTGACATCAACGCCTTGCTACATAACGCCATCAAAGCGTCTATGGCGCGACAATGGGACAACCCCGAACATCGGCAAGAGCGCCTCTATAGACTTGACGCCGGTTTGCGAAGTGGAAGCCGGAAGGCTTCCACTTCGGATGCGGAGAGCCCAAGAAACACTAATCTATCGGCTACGGCTTGGTGGGGCGTACACTCACAAACACATTCACAAGATTGGACGAGAACGGGACCCTGATTGCAGCGTCTGTCACACTCCCGAGACAATAGACCACATACTTTGCGTGTGCCCTCAATATGCGGCCAAGCTAAGGTCACTAAAGCGTAGTGTTGACTGTTTGGACTTCCGCCTCTTTCCGGAAGCAAAGGTTTTAGGCACGTGGAGAAGAGTTGATCATGCCCAGCGCACCATAAGATCACTTTTGAACTTTATTTGTGAGACGGGCTTAGACGGTCGTCTCTAGGACCTGTAAAGTCAGGACTTGAGAAGTGAAGAAAGTGCGAAATGTGTTTGCTCGATGACGTTTTGTGTGGAGAACACTCCTGCGTGTAGTTTGTGGAAAGTGCACAACCGCGTACTGCACAACGTGTGTAAATAGTTGCTCACTGTACGATATCATAATCACCTGCCACCTACCTATCCCTGTATCTCCCACTTCCCCTTAGCCCAGTGAGGAGCAGCAGGCTAGAGACGCGATCTCCAGGCCGACCTCTCCTCCCTTCACTTCATTAAAATCTACTCCTCCCCCTAGTGAAAGCTACTCCTACCCACAGCCGACACAGCAGTGTTGCATTACGCACATGCCCCCAGTGCACGGGTCATGGGCGCTTTTTGCATTTCGCCTCAATCGAATTGCGGCCGCCGCAGCCGGGATTTCATTCCGAGCCCTCCTGCTTAGCAGCGCAACACCATAGCCGCTGAGCCACCGAGGCGGGTTTCACTGAATCAGTGAACTAGTTTTCTTGAACGGAAGGGATATGGATTCCTTTAGGGAGTCGGAATAAATATCTGTGTCATCGGAGTCTCAGGTATCTTCATTCAGGCCTTGTTACTGAAGACGGGTGTGATAAACCGGTGGTGCTGCAACTTAGACTACTTGGAATGGGATAACGCTTGATACTGACACGTGTACATGTTTATATTTCACTGGTTACCGCTTTACACCAACTAGCAAATGCTAAGCGTTATCGCTAGGCACAGGACGCGCCTGCATGTTTCAGAAGTTTCTCTAAGGTTATCGATGCTTCTATTCGTTGTCTGTTGTCACCGACGCTTATGTTATCTGATTTTATGAAGGATGCGAATTGTCTAGTACTTTCTCAAAGAAACGCGGGCTCCAGGCAGTACTCTGGAACCTTCAATGACTCATGTATAGAAGCTGAGGCGTTTCGCCGCTGATCAGATTTCGACGATCGCCGACTGTGTTCGCCGCTATCGTTGTGCTTCGAGTGCAACTTGGTATTGTGGGGGCAGGTTTGCCCAATAAAAAGTCGGTTTCGTCATTCACAGTTTTGCGACTGTTTTCTTCACCGTCACTACTACGTGACATCTGGTGGAGATGCTTTTGTGTTCATGCACCGGACGCACCCAAAAGGCCGTGATCCAAGCCCGAACCCCGAAGACAGTACCAACGTTGTCCCGAACTATCGAGCGAGCCTCGGGCTACGAAACCAGCCACTGGAGTACGGACATCTTCTCGAAAATACCAGGAAGTCTACGGCCACGACAGCATCAACACTGACAGCACCAGTGCCGCCTACACCAATCGTGTTACAGCACCCCCGGGAGCCACCGACGTTCTGCGGATCCACATTTGAGGATCTGGAAAGCTGGTTGGAGACGTATGAAAGGGTCGCTGTATTTAACAACTGGAACACTGGTGGCAAGCTGCGCCACGTCTTCTTCTCATTGGAAGAGGCCGCCAGGACGTGGTTCGAGAATCGGGATTCGACCTTGACAACATGAGGCCTGTTCCGCCACGGCTTCCTGCAGACCTTTACAAGCATCGTTGTTATGAGGTTCTTTCAATGAATGACTCACTACTGAGGCACAGCCTCAGCGCATAAAATGACGAAGCCGTTTGTTACCACAACAAGTCATTCATTAAAGAAAATACAGCAAAGAGAAAACGAAACTCAGCAAACTAATCACAAAAACAATAGAGGATTAAGTCTACAAAGAAATCATAAAAGTCAGAAGGGGCCTACAGTTTCATGGTTTGCACTGGAGCTGTGGGATGGACTAGAAGCGGCGACAGAGGCGGAGCTCGAAATGGACAAGCGGTGACGAAACTAGAAGCCGCTGAAGAAAATCCTGGTCGCCCCCAGGCGAGCACCAGGGATCCACAAATGTAGGAGGAAGTTCCGCAAATTCCACTGTGACGTTGGGAATATGGATGGGTAGCCTTAGTACGGTAGAGGTCTTGTCACCGGACACCAAGTCCAAGGGCTTCACCACTGCGACCGGTACAAGGGCTTGATTTCTCCCACGACGATGGCACCTTTTCATCAGGCAGCCATGATCGATGCTGCTGTGGAGACAGGCGTAGTGCAGACTGGCAACGGCTAGACGCCCTTGTGGCGTTCACCAGCCGGAGCTCGGGCACGGTGCTGTAGACGCTGGGCCGCCTGGGTCGGACGCCCTTCCGACGTTCGCCAACGGCAGGCTGCGGGAAGAAGTTGGATGTCGTGTCGATCCCAGGTGGGAGCCTGGAGCGGCATGGACCAGGAACTCGACTGGCTACTCCCGCACCCTGGTCATCTTCTTCTCCCTCCTCTTCCACGTCTCTGCCACGATGGCGGTCGCTTGCTTGCTTCCTTGTTTGTTGCTCACTTCTGGCACTTACCCACTACGATCACGGCACTCGCGCACTTCACATATCACAGTCGTGCGCACGGAAAGGACCGAAGTTCTCCTAGAAGCCCGACTGCAACTGCCCAACGAGAACATCACAATTTTCAATGAGGAGATGGCTCGCATGTTCGATCACGCCGGCCCCAACATGCCAGAAGAGAAAAAAATTCGCTTCTTGGTGAGGGCTGTCAAGCAAGAGCCCATCGCCCGACTGATACGCAACCCGCCCAAGACTGTTGCTGAATTTGTATCCGACGCCACAACCACTGAGAAGAAACTCGACATGCGGACAAGGCAATATAACCGCCGTACACTGGCCGTGAACAAGATCGACGTTCAAGCACTTGGCAGCGCCGACCTTCGCTAGACCATCAGCGGTCATTCGCGAGGAACTGCAGAAGCTCTTTCCCAGGTCGCAGCGTCAGGTAGTATCTATCGCCGACATCGTCAAAGAAGTTCAGCGCTCTCTTGGAGTTCTCGATGTGCCGTCGCAATCACCGCAACCCCAACCGGAAGCCATGACCTACGCCGCCGTCGCCCGCCGTCAAGGTCCCCCTCCGCGCCCGCACCAGGACCCTGTAACGACGCAGTTCCGTCGTCCGCCGCCACCAGTGCAGCAAGTGTAACCTGCTTTTGTGGGCACATGTTCGCCAAATAAAAAGTCGCTTTCGTCATTCACAGTTTTCTGACTGTTTTCTTTACCCTCACTACTACGTGACAATACTTTGTCCTTAGATGGATGTGTACGATGCAAATTCTGGGATGGCATACAATTTGCCGGAACATTTGCCGCAAATATGCGTGATCTGAATAAAAATTGTTTGTGCAGGAAGTCACTATGCATTGAAGGAAACACGCTCACGCCATAGCCTTTCATGTGCTCCTTTCGAGCGCATTTATAATCGACAGAAATACGGATGCGTTCATTGCTGCCGAGTAACGTGCTTTTACACCAGCGTATACGTGTGCCGTGGCCGCTATTTTTTCAATTACTTCTTTACTGTATCAACGTCTAGACAATTTCAAGAATTTGCATTTCCTGATCCTTTGAAGAGCAGTTTGAACAATGTGACATCAAAGGCAGCATCTTTCTTCCGGTGTTTTATAGTCACTACCATTTGGATCCGTGCCAAAAGTGAGGCATCAGAATAAGATCTACATCATTTCATGGCATGTCTATACAAAGCCAGCATTTTCAGCCCTGGGAAGGACGCGGCCATGGAGGCTTCGTTTTTGACGTTAGCGGCCGTGCTTTTTTGCGGTTGGTAGGTTTGATCCCGCACTATAACCGCCTCACTGGAACTCTGTGTACAACGTGCTCACATCGAAAAATTGAAACTGCGCCTGCTCTTGAATGTAATCCAGTACCTCGGCAGCGGTCAAGTTAACGTTGACACTAAGGGCAATGCCTTTCACGCAGGATATGTGATGTGGAGTGAATGCGCACGCCAGATTCGCAGACAACATAAAGCACATGAAAATCTCTTGCAAAATAGCATGGTCCGAAGAAAATAAAATAAAAATACATCTTCCTTCGAACTAGCCGTCTTGTGTGATCTTCTGAAGATGGTTCGTGGTCTTCCTAAAATCCACCTGTACCGTTTTGGGATTTGTCATCCGGATAAAGCCTTCACTGATCGGCACGAGAGCCAGAGGGACTGAGCTGACGCCGTTGTGCAAGAACAGGTCCATAGGCAAATCCTGAGGAGAAACAGTAGCAGACCAGAGGAAAGCCTCCTGCTCTGGAGAAGAAAATGACGCCCATCTAGTATAATTAGCTCAAAATACACTTAACAGCCAAATATAATATCCGTTAAAAGAGTAAATGGCGTGATAAGACGCGTTCAAGGTTAGATGCGCTTGGCGTTTTTATGAAGACCAGAAACAGGCAACGGCCAAGCGGAGCGAGAGCGAGCACCAACAACAAGAAACGTCTTCTTCTTCGTCCTCTGCTGGCGCCGGTATTTGTCACTACAATCACTCCCCGGCGAAAAAGGAGCCATCCTGGCGACCTATGGAACAGGCAGCACTGGTGGGTCGTAGTGCGGCTTCAGTCGGTCGACGTGAACAGTTTCGCGTCCGCGACGCGGTTGGTCCGTAGATGGTTGAACGGGCTCAATGACGTAGTTGACCGGGGACGTCTGTCGTAGAACCCGGTAAGGGCCGTCATACTTTGAGATGAACTTTGTGGAAAGGCCGGGAGTAGACGAGGGAACGCGGAGCCATACCAGCGTTCCAGGTGAATATGATGGAAAGGACAAGCCGGCGTCTCGACTATGTTGCTGGCTGGCCTGGTTTTGCGCGGTAAGAGAACGTGCGATCTGACGACGTTCTTCGGCATAGGTGGCAGCTTCGGATAGAGTCGTAGATTCTGAAGCGTCGGGGCGATACAAAAGAATCGTGTCCATAAACGAGGAAGGTTCGCGACCATAAAGAAGAAAGAAAGGAGAGAATCCTGTGGTTGACTGAGTGGCGCTGTTGTAGGCAGACGTAACAAAGGGAAGGATGCGGTCCCAGTTAGTGTGGTCAGCGGAAACGTACATAGCGAGCATGTCGCCGAGAGTGCGATTGAAGCGTTCAGTCATACCATTGGTTTGCGGATGATAGGCGCTCGTAGTTCTATGGACAACGTTGCATTCGCGGAGCAGGGCTTCTACAGCCTCGGAGAGGAATGAACGACCACGGTCACTCAGTAGCTCGCGAGGCGCACCATGTCGAAGAACAAGGTTGCGAAGGATGAACGAGCCGACTTCACGTGCTGTGGCCGCCGGAAGCGCTGAAGTTTCGGCGTAGCGCGTGAGGTGGTCCACGGCGACGATAACCCAGCGGTTGCCATCTGGGGTGTACCGTAGAGGGCCGTACAAGTCAATGCCGATACGGTCGAAAGGCCGGGAGGGACAAGGCAATGGTTGAAGCGGCCCTGTTATCTGGTTAGGTGGCTTCTTGCGGCGTTGACACTTGGAGCACGAGCGGACGTACTGCCGAACGAAGCGGTACATTCCGCGCCAGTAGTATCGAAGCCGTAGGCGTGCATACGTCTTTAGGACACCGGCATGGGCGCATTGAGGATCCGCATGAAAAGAGGCACAGATGTCAGAACGTAGATGGCGAGGAATCACTAGCAACCATTAACGGCCATCAGAGAGGTAGTTGCGGCGGTACAGGAGCCCTTCGCGGATGGCAAAGTGGCGAGCAGTGCGCCGAAGCGAGTGGTCGGTGGTGCGGGGTGATGGCTGAGAAAAATACTCTAGAAGAGATGCTATCCAATGATCCCGGCGTTGCTCGGATGGCATGTCGGCCAATGTAAGAGAGGAAGAATCATAGCTTGAGACAGACGCAGCACCAGACTCATCAGGCAGTGGTGAGCGCGAAAGAGCGTCGGCATCCGAATGCTTACGGCCTGACCGGTAGACAACACGGATGTCATAGTCCTGGAGACGAAGCGCCCAACGAGCTAAGCGACTAGATGGGTCCTTTAATGACGACAGCCAGCACAGGGCGTGGTGATCAGTCACGACATCAAATGGACGGCCATATACGTAAGGTCTAAATTTGGTGATTGCCCAAACGATAGCAAGACATTCTTTTTCCGTGACCGAATAGTTCATTTCCGCTTTGGTGAGAGTGCGGCTGGCGTAAGAGACGACGTACTCTTCGAAGCCAGACTTACGCTGGGCTAGAATAGCGCCCAGGCCGACTCCACTAGCGTCTGTGTGGATTTCTGTTGGAGCGTCTGGGTCAAAGTGGCGTAGAATAGGGGGGGAAATCAAAATATGCCGTAAGGTGGCAAACGCGTCTTCGCAAGCTGTAGACCATGCCGAGATGCCTTGGCTGTTGGCAAGCAGCTGCGTTAAGGGGGCGATTATGGACGCAAAATTACGCACGAATCGGCGAAAGTACGAACACAGGCCTATAAAGCTACGGAGCTCCTTCAGCGTAGACGGCCTGGGGAACTCGGCGACGGCGCGAAGCTTTGCAGGGTCGGGAAGGACACCGTCCTTGCTGACAACATGACCTAAGATGGTAAGCTGACGGGCGGCAAAGTGGCACTTCTTCAGCTAAAGCTGCAGTCCAGCGTCGGAAAGGCAAGTCAGGACGCTTGCGAGACGCTTTAGATGGGAGTCAAAGTCCTTGGAAAAGACTACGACGTCGTCCAGGTAGCACAGACATGTGTGCCATTTGAGGCCTCTAAGAATGTTATCCATGAGGCGTTCGAAGGTGGCAGGCGCATTACAAAGGCCGAATGGCATCACGTTAAACTCGTACAACCCGTCTGGGGTTACAAACGCTGTCTTCGGACGGTCAGTGTCATTCATAGGGACCTGCCAATACCCAGATCGAAGGTCCAAAGAGGAAAAGAACTCTGCTCCTTGTAAGCAGTCGAGAGCGTCGTCGATTCGGGGCAGCGGATAAACATCTTTTCGTGTGATCTTGTTAAGGCGCCTATAATCAACGCAAAATCGAATGCTACCGTCCTTTTTCTTTACCAGCACAACTGGGGAGGCCCAAGGGCTGTGCGAGGGTTGTATTACGCCGCGATGAAGCATGTCGTTGACCTGTTCATCAATGACACGACGTTCAGCGTGAGAAACTCGGTATGGACGCTGGCGTAGGGGTGCATGAGTGCCGGTGTCAATGTGGTGAACGATGGAGGATGTGCGGCCCAAGGAAGATTGCTCATGATCGAACGACAGCCGAAAGCGATCGAGCATTTCCAAGAGTTGGGTACGCTGGGCAGGTGGAAGTTCGGAATCAATTGACGGGAGGAAGGCTTCTAAGGAGGACGAATCGGCGGTGGTAACAGTAGTAATGCTGTCGACGTGAAGACTCATCGCGTCGTCAGGCAGTTGAGTGGAGTAGGCGGAATCAACATCGTCAAGCCGACCGATACATTCACCACGGAATAAGGTGGCTGGGGAAGAGGACCGATTCGTGACATAAATGGCGCTGCAAGAGTTTTCGACTGTGAGAACTGCAAAAGGAAGGAGGAAGTCTTTGCGAGAGGTGAAGGCTTCGGAGGGCGCAAACAGGGCGGCGGAAGAGGGAGCATAGTCGCAAGAAAGTGGCACAAGAACACAAGACAAAGGAGGTATATCAGTGTCCGCGGCGACGACCACTCGAGAAGGCGGCTTGTCAGATGCGGCGTCACACGTCGGCGACAACTCAAGTTCGGCACGTGCACAGTCAACAACGGCATGGTTAGCAGCAAGAAAGTCCCAACCCAAAATAACGTCGTGTGAACACGGTGAAAAAACGACGAATTCGACTACGTACAAAACGTCCTGAATGACAAGGCGAGCTGTGCATGCCAATGAAGGGTGAATGTGGTGCGCGGCTGCGGTACGCAGGGAGACGTCGGAAAGCGGAATCGTAATTTTTTTGAGCTTGCGGCACAGTTCTCCACTAAGAATAGACACAGCGGCTCCAGTATCGACAAGTGCTTGCACAGAAACACCTTCGATATTCACGGTGATTTCGTTCGCAGGTAGAAATCGAGGCCTTGAAGTTGTCGACACGAGCGCAGTTCTTGCCTCCGGAACTGCGAGGGCTAGTTTTCCGCTTGGACTGGTGGGGGGCGACGAACCATTGGGGAAAGTGAACGGCGACGTGGTGAGGGCGACCGACGTGGGCCGTAGTCACGTCGATTCGGTGAGCAGCTGTTCATCGTTGAGTGGGAGGAGATCGGGTGTGGTGGCTCAGAAGGAAAGTAGCCTTGATTTACTTCGCCCGCACTAGTACGGATGTCACGACGACGACAGAAACGTGCGACATGGCCAGGTAGACAACAGAAATAGCAAATAGGCCTGTTGTCCTGGGTGCGCCAAGGATTAGTGGACGGCGGTGCGGGACGGCGAAAAGGAGGCGGGTTCGGGTGGACAGGCGCACGCGCAGCGTAGAAGGTATTTGCTGGTCGAACAGGATCCGTGCGGAGTGGCATTGCTGGTGACTGGCGGCGTGCGACCTCAGCATAGGTGAGTCGAGCGGAAACAGGCGGATGCTGGTAGGTGGTTGGGAGAGCCTCAGAAATTTGCTCCTCTATGGCCTGTCGTAGCGTCGGAGCAAGCGCCTGCGCAGAGTCCGGGACGCAGGAAACAAGCGACAATTGTCGCGCCACTTCTTCTCGGACAAACTGCTGTATCTGCCGCATGAGCATTGTGGTGTCAGCAGAAACGGAGCCTACAGTTAACGCTGACATGTTGGCTGTGTCAGAGCTCGGGAGGCGTGTAGCAATGCGCTGTTTCCGCAACTCGTCGTAGCTCTGACAGTACTGAACCACGTCCGTGACAGTTTGGGGATTTTTGGCTATGAGCATGTGGAATGCGTCGTGCTCGATCCCCTTCATGATGTGTCGTATTTTATCGGCTTCGGACATCGCAGGGTTGATGCGACGGCAGAGGTCCACAATATCCTCGATGTAGGACGTGAAGTTCTCGCCGGATTGTTGGGCGCGACCGCGTAAGCGCTGTTCTGCGCGGAGCTTGCGAACAGCGGGTCGGCCGAAGACTTCCGCGAAGCTCGCTTTAAAGGCGGACCAGTTGGCAATATCAGCTTCGTGGTTGTGGAACCACAGCTGTGCTACGCCCGCCAGGTAGAAGTTGACGTTGCTGAGCTTGTCGCCGTCATTCCATTTATTGTGGGCGCTTACCCGCTCATACGAAGTGAGCCAGTCCTCGACGTCGTGCTCGTCGGTGCCGTTGAAAATGACAGGGTCTCGCTGTCGTGGTACGCCGGAGCAGGCGACCACCGGTGGTGCGGGAGCACCCTGCTGTGGCGCGTCGTCAGGCATTGCCGAGGCGGGGGGTAGAGTCCGGGTACGGAGTTCCAGGATGAAGAGGGAACCAGCACGCTCCACCAATTGATAAGACGCGTTCAAGGTTAGATGCGCTTGGCGTTTTTATGAAGACCAGAAACAGGCAACGGCCAAGCGGAGCGAGAGCGAGCACCAACAACAAGAAACGTCTTCTTCTTCGTCCTCTGCGGGCGGCGGTATTTGTCACTACAGGCGCAACAAAAGTAGCAAACATTGAACGTGAACTACACGTACAGCCATGTGAACCAACTGAATAGCGAATCGCAATTCTTAAGAAGCCGAGCGCACCGTGTTTCATTGCCTAAGGAAAGTTTGTCGCATAGCAACTTTGAGCAAGAATTGACTGTGGGTATAAATACCGAATGTGAGCATGAATTGGGCAAGAAATTGGCGGCTCGCGCAGTACACCGCTCACTCGTGGCATTGTGATGCATCGTCTTCTTTTCGCGGTACGAAATCAACATGATGATACACGTCACGCTAACTTGATAAGAGCGATAATACGATGAAATAGCAAATACGAAATACGAAAATGCGCTTGGCAGTATCTCAGGCTTATAACCAGAATGTTCACCTAGGTACGCTTTTTCATTGCATGAGTGGTTAAGCTCTTCCCATCACACTAAACATTTTAACACCCTTAAGGGTGTAAATCAGTTTGTCGCCAGACGGACACCCTAAGGGTGCTGTTTCCTACACCCTACAGTTGGGGTGCAATTATAGCACCCTAGAGGAAGGGTGTCCAGCAAAATCCATGACGGGTGTTAGGGTGTTAGTCCACATTAACACCCATTTTCATAGGTGTTGGAAGGGTGTACATCCTTTTATTTCTACAGTACACGGAAGGCAGGCTCAACTGTACATGCCTTCAATTACGACTATATAGAGCGATCCACGTATAACTCGTGTGTGCTCGTTCTTCAAGTTCAGCTACCAAACACGGCATCCGATAGCCAAGCTTGAAGCTTAGATGGGCATACACAACATTTATGCGTGTGGATCACAATAAATATTATTAATTCAGGGCCAAACCTGTCTTCACTGCACAAATGCAACCTAGCAAATTCTACACTTCTGAGGGTGTAATCTACATCAATGGTTATTACGATTGACATATCCATATAAAACGTAATACAGACCAGCAAGACATATATGATACTGCATTTTCAATGAAAGTAAATATATTTATTCCATGCTAGAACACATAACTACATAATAGATAAATACCAACCTAAAACGTGCAATCACCAAATACATTTGTAAGTACACGAAAATTTACATTTCCTAGAAAAGTACGTTTTTAAATATAACTTATCAAATCTGTCCTATATACAGGGTGTTTCAGTAAACTTGGACCAAACTTTAAAAATATTCAAATGCTCCGTAGGTAGACAGAACCAAGGTAATGTTTTTGCCGTCACTTGGAGATAGACTTAGAACGACAGAAATCTGAGCTATAGTTGGTACTGATTCCTAATGCAAAAAAGGTAAAGCGTGCGATACGGAGACAAGAGAAGTGGACAACACGCACGCCGACTATCAAGTGAAGGAATCACTGAGGCGAAAAAAGAAAGAAGACACAAAACTCATCTGCGCATGCAGTTTTTTGTTAAACTCATCATGCGCAGATGAGTTTTGTGTCTTCTTTCTTTTTTCGCCTCGGTGCTTCCTTCAGTTGATAGTCGGCGTTTGTGTTGTCCACTTCTCTTCTCCGTGGCTGCACGCCTTACCTTTTTTGCATTATGGAGTAGACTATTTTTTGTACTCCACCTAATTAGACAACTAGTCTTAATTATTTATTCAACTTCTCCATTATTATAATTAGATGACAAGTGTCAATTAGAAAATTGTGTGGAGCAACATGAGAAACTCCCCATACAGTTTTCTGTTGCTCAATACATGCAACGCAAAAGTGTTTTTCCGAGCGAGAAAGATGCCCGCGAATACATGTAAGCCATGACCTGTAAGCTGACATGTAAGTCATTTTGCGTGTATTCACATGCTTATTTCGCGCTCGGAAAAACAATTTTTTGTTGCACGTACTCAGCAACAGAATGTGGTATTGGGAGTTTCTCATGTTGCTCAACAATTTTCTCATTGACACTTTTCATCTAATTATAATAACCGAGAAGTTATACATAAATAATTAAGACAAATTATCTAATTAGGCGGAATACAAAAATTGTCTGAGTATCTCCAAGCGACGGCAAACAACATTACCTTGGTTCTGTCCAGCTACGTGGCATTTGCATATATTTAATGTTTGGCTTAAGTTAACAATCAACCTGTATATAGGTAACACTGAAAGCCGGAGATTGGTGCCACTTAAAGGAATACATTTTCAATATTAAATTGGAAGTACAAAAATTCTACTTTTCATGGCCTTAAAAAAATGTATACTGCAAAGGTGTATTAGAGAACCGCATGAAATGGAGAGAAAGCACACAAGAAACACACCTGTTATTTTGTACACCAATGTCACGGAAAATCATTGTAAAAAGTTCATTTGGAAAGTCGATATAAAGCTTGACTGGCCAACATTTTTGATGTAGTGAAACAATGTATGTTCCACACATGAAGTTGCTTAAAATAAGGTTTGAGCTAGGAGCGTCATGATGAATTTTCGCTCCTCAACAGGGTTACTTGAGCATGAAATTTTCTTTGCCGCCAAAATTTTTTTTCAAATGTAAATAGAAAAGTTCTCCGAGCTAAAAATGCTGTATAGCAGATTTTCCAATTACAATTCTTGTTTCCTTAAATTTTTGTAACGCAAAGGCACTGCATGGTCTGTTATAAAATAGGTTTCTTGAAAATGTTTTTTTTTTCCACTGCAAGACAAAAGCCTAAACATTCCACATTTATTACTGTTTAGCTGCAAAGTTCCGTATCAATGCGGGCCTTATAAAAACAAACCACTGTTCATTAAGGTACTTTGTTGGCCACATGCGGATGAAGTTAATACACATTGCCAAGTTTTAAATTATTTGTACTTTATACGTGATAATGGAAGATTAGGGCTTGTGTGCATGTGAGTACATAAATTAGCAAATAATGCTTAATAAATCAGCCATACTCTGGTTAGTGAATGAAGCTTCAAATGTGCGAGTTCACATTTTTTAAACACAGGCCGTCATGCACCAGCCAGTCACGCATTAATAAATGTTAAACATCACGCTTAATATTCTCCAACAAGAAATGATTGTATCAAACAGTGTAAAAATATTAAACAGCATATAATGGTTGATTCAAATTAGGTTAAAGTGTACTCGTTTAAGCTGTAAAATGTAATATATGCAGGAAATCACCTTTAGCTTTCATAAAAGCGAGAATACTGTTCACGGTTAACGGGAAAGAACAGGGACCCCTTTGTCTAAGCATCTTGACCAATGAGTGCAGCGGATGGCTGTGCTGGAATCCTACTTCCTGCATTGGCAAAATAGCAACAGAATCATGAGAGTTCACTCTGCATTTCATTACGATCCTATTTACTAACTTTTCGCGGCGCAGTTTGTTTTAGACAAACGAGATGGCGCTTACGGCGGCGCGCCATACGTCTCCTCAGCGACCGCGCACGAATACGAAACCACTATCCCTTCTACCTTGCTTCTGTGCTATCAGCTGGCGGAAATGCAACTGAGTTTTCGCTATCGCACTGTGCTCCAATCATGCTAGAGTGAATCATGTGGATTTAAGACGTGTGCAGTAGTTGGCTGCAAAAATAGTGACTGGCATGTTAAGGAATGGAATGAATCTGTGTGGCCAAGTTCGCGGACCGCTGCTGCAACTGCCCGAACGTGTTACCGGCACTTCCAGATGTACGTATTTCCTCGAGGATACAGAAATTTGCTCATCCGCCAGCATTGTATCTCTAACATTCAAAGGAAGGGCTTCAGCCCCAGTACGTCGGCAAGAGTGAGTACCACTCGTTCAACAATGACAAAAAGGAGTAGCGCCGCTTTCTGTCACAGTAAGTTTCGCGCACCTTATCTGTACACATCTATCCCAAATGGCAGGAAAACTTACGCCCACTCTACCGCCGACGTATCAAGAATAAGTGAATGGGCACTAGCTTGAACATATGCGCACTATATACGCAAAATAAGTGATGGTACTACATCAATAGCGCACGAATGGTCGAAGCTGAATGTTTCGTGACGGTCCACAAGAGTAAGCGAGTGACTCGCGATAAATAAGCATTTGCTACAAGGTATTGAAATGTGCAGAACAGCTACGTTTCAAGCCTTGTGCGCAGCAAGAACAAATCTATCGGAACTGGGCACACCCGCGAGCGTTTAGGCAGAAAATAATCAGATAGTGGCCGCACCGAGGAACTTCAATGAGTCAGAAACTGACAAGCCGCTGCTTCAAAATATTTGCCAAATAAAGTACAATGAGCAAAACACACTAATCCTGATTCAATTCATGAGCGGAATGTTTGGATAGCTTGGAATACATATTTAGCACCGCATTTAGAACAAGCACAATATACGCTGCTTGTGCAGTTTGGAGATAGGTTAATCAGCTCCGAAAGCGCTTTTGTATGTCCTCTGAAGCTGTGATCAAAGCTTCGTGTCGTTCACCCAGTCACCGTCTACGTTATCTCCCAAAACAGAGGTTTTCTAAACCGCGCCGGCGTCATACACTTCCATTGTAAACAAGGAGGCAATGGAGGCAGTTGAGGCAAGCAATGGACGCGTCATCACGTGATCAAAGATGGCAGCGCCCACGGGACTGCCGCGAAAAGGGTCAATACACTGCGGGGAATTTGATAAGGCAACACTGCTCATTATTGTGACCAAACACAAAGCTCAGCTTAGATATTGGGCATGACAAATGAAAGGTAGGAAAAATTTCAAGTTTATAAATTTAGAAACCGCGATCACTAAGTCTAAAGATAAGAGTATAAAAATAAGAGCACAAAATATAAAGACACTACCAACGACATCTCTCAACACTAGGTATTTCTTCCAGAGCATGGATGTGACTGCAATATAAAACTCACATTATAAAATCTGCAATGTAGCTGTCCATTACAATTAAGAAGCACTGCAGCAGAAGACTTCATGGGGGAAGACACAATAAGACTGCTATGCTCAAGGCATGAAAAAATAGTTGTTTTTAACGCAACATTTATACACTTCGAGACAAAGCGCTATTGTTCAGAGAGAGTGTACAACAGATGAAAATGAAGAAACCCCTAACTGCAATTTCATCTGCCCTGCATTACAGTAGCAAAGCAGTACTTGTATCCAGCCAAACGATCTCCAACTCTCCACTGCAGTCTATAAGGCCTTTTCTGTATACTTAATTATTTTTATTTATTATTGTGTATTTCTTTAATGACGGAGTAAGAATCAGTGTTTCAGCACATTTCCCTGGAAAATATAGCACGTTCTGTCAGCTGATTTCTGCCCTTGTTCCAATGTGTTAGCTCGGCAATACGTTGAAGAGTACAATTCCCTTATTTATACTTACAATCCTTCCTTATTCTCCCAATTTCTACTTCATGCTCTGAACAGTGACGTACGTCCTTTACGCTGTTAATGTTGGCTTCCTACAATATACGTGGTCCTCCATATTGTAGCTGCTCAACTAGAGCCTAAAATTTTCTGCTGCCTCCTAAAAGCACCATCTTTATTGGATAACATATCTTACGTTTGCCCCTCACTGTGGGGGAGTTTATTTAAGTGCTGACCTATTTACTAAACCGCAGTGCCACAACCATTTCTCATACTGTGTTGCCACTACATGCACGAGTCGCAATGGCTGCAAATTAGCTCCCCGCCCCACCGTATGATTCAAGGTCACTCTCTCTCCTAAATGTACATTTTGCCACCTGGAGAATATCCAAAAGCCTTGCATCCACGTGAAAAGTGCTCCTGTTAACCTTTTTTTTTCTCCTGTAATGGCTGTTTTAAATCAAACATGCTTGCGATTTTCATGAGCAGCTCAGTAAACGAAATAGGCACATGGTCTGCTGAAAAGAGGTTTTCAACTACAATAAGAGGCCCTGGTTTCTTACAATTTCTTGAATTCCCTTGCAGTCTAGAGTGTAATTAGGTGCATTTTGATTTTGATACTGTTTTCAAAACAATACGAACAGCCCAAATTTTAGGGTTGTGATAATTACGTGAGAATTAAAGGTAGAGGAGTGATGCAATGAGCAAATAAACGCATTGCAGAGGGTAAACAAATATTCCTTTACCGGAAATAAATTGGTAGGAGGAGGGTAACTTGAAATGAGCACTGAATGCACAACACAGAACATGATGCTCAAATGCCCCAATATGTGACTATCGTTGCACAAAAGAAAATCTCCATTGTGAAAGGCAATGATGAAATTGCAAGTATATAGTTAGGAGTACCAGTCATATCCGCAATGTGCACTGTACCATCGGCAGTATCTAAAAACTGCACACACACAACTGCACAAAATGTCAACCTAAGGCTGCCAAAGGAGCCTCACAGTATTAAATGGAAATTTCGCTCAGAATATTAGACTACACGCCTATATCTACTTACAATGTTGTCTTGTATGAAGGCCAACAAGTGGCTTGCCCCTGATGGGTTTCTGATGGAGAGCAGAAAGGCTGGGAATTGTGCGACTGCTGCTGTCATCTGGATCACCTGCAAGAAATGACATTTTAAGTTCCACATAAACAAATGCTACCAGAACGAGAGACAAGATAACTGGCAATAAGGCTGATTTTGTTTTGCAAGGGAAAAATCAAAGTATGGACTCGGTGCTGCTTACTACGAAACAATAAACAAGCCTCATACCACAGATGTTGCAGTGAAAGTTCATTCCATTGAAATTTCAGCACACATGTATGCTTGGCTGCTCATACACTGTTGCCAGTGCTGTGCCAGCGTTATTTCCATTGCTTAATATTTCATTTAGTGCTCTCTCAGTTTATTACCAGCTATGAAAGTGGCTGCAAGATTTCTTAAGTTGAATGTACTGACTAATCTTAGTGCCACATTGTAAATCTGTACTCGATCGCACTAGCGACTTGCACTATTATGCTGACTATAAATAGTGTGAATGAAACAAATTTGATTAATTGTGTTTACTTGCCGATTCTGGCCAAACAGCACCAGTGAGTCATAAAATTCAGTGGCAACTCCGTGGTAAATGCAAGAGGAATTCGTTGAAATGTCGCAACTCCTTGCAGGTCTCAAATCCATTATTTAAACCACGTTCACAACATTGCGAACTGTTGTTCAACAGGTCACTTTACTCAAGTCCTACCCTTTCAAGGAGCGAAGTCTTACACACACACACACACCACACACACACACACCTGCACCACATGACTCGCTTTCAACACTTTACACACATATACGCTTTTTTTTACACTTTGACACTCCTACTGATAAAACACAAAAAAAATTTTCATGGGACTCACTGCAACCTTCTCAATCTAAACCTCCAGCTCAAACACATTCTCGAGTGCCAGGGCATGCCTTATAAATTCCATTTTTACAAATTATAATTGGGCAATAGGGGACAATTTTCGAAGTGCATGTTAACCACCCAGAGAGACCTAAAGCTTAGCACTTCAAATATTCAAATTATTAAAAGCTGCTGAAACCAATTGCTATATACGCGGGACATCGAAAATAACCAGCTATCCACAATTCAAACAGTTTTCTGCTTGAAATTCAGGAGTGTTACGTGTCAAAACAACAATTTGATTAAGGGGCACGTGATAGCGGGCGACTCCCCAGGTGGTCCAAATTTCCAGAGTGCCTCATAATCAGATCGTGGTTTTGGCACGTAAAACTCCATAATTTTTTTTTATAGCGGGTGACTCTGGATTGGTTCTGACCACCAGGGGCTTTTCAACGCGCCCCCAATGCACGGGACACGGGCGTTTTTGCATTTGTAGGCAAAACGTTTTTTGGGCGGGCGAAAAGCGGCGGCAGCATTTCGCCCGCCTCCGCCTCCATAAGCATTTGCCTAGTTCAATGAAATGTGGGCTAACCCAAGGTACCCGTTTCACGATCGTAATTAGTTGAATCGTGAAACACAATATCCGGATTTCTGATTCACGTATTTATGCTGTTGATGAAACGTTTATTTCACAATAACAATCAAGGAAGTTGATTCTATAGGGTACAGGAGGGGAAAATAGGAAACTTACACCTGACGTTTGCGTACTGGTCCTCGGGCGCCTCCGTATATTGTAGTCTTCCAGGGTGGCTCGACACCGAAGACCGCACATAAACCTAATCACACGTTTAAAATTATTTCCCAGAGTGCGAGTAGCGAAAAAAGACAAAAAAGAGACAATGCATCTTTTGATGCGAGAGCCAATGAGATGACGAAGCAGCTTCCGCCTTCTCGCCCTGCCGCGCGCCGGGTTGTCTAGGCAACGATACAGCGTCGTAGCGTCAGTTCCGGTCGCTTTTCATTCGGGAGGGCGCAGCCGCGTAAATCGCGCCGCGCCTAACTCCGTCGAACTACAAAAATTATCTGCCGCTGCCCGTTTATTTTCACAGGTTTGCTTGCCGGCGGGGCCACCTGATTGCTGCCATCTCGATGCGTATCTAGCTGTAGCGAGAGTTGCGAATACGTTTCGCGTCGAGGGTAATTTTTTTTAACGACTACTGGGCTGCATCACTGTGAGTGCAGCGCACAAATCGTGACTGTGAGCGAGCCGATTAGCGCGCTTCTACAGGTGCGATCAAATTACAGGCTGCGTCCGATCAAGGCGACCATGCCAGGTCACAGCGTAACGTTACAGCGAGATCGTGGCTGGATAATGGCGCTCACATATTAGTCGTGCCACGGTGAGGCGCAAGCATTCACATCACTCTTGCGCGTCTGCCAAAGGAGTGACAGTTGTGCTATTCCGCAGTACACGTTTCGGTTTCCCATATTTTCATAGTGCGGAATTCATTACACTGAAGCAATAAGCGGCATCAGTTCTTTGCATTCAAAGAACCATTTATGAACTATATCGGTGATGGGCTTCAAGTAAGTCATCAGGATCGTCTGACTTCGTTGGTTAACAAGTAAATTAGCCTAATTTTTATGCCTGCGTGTCAATTACTACCTCGAATCGTTTAAAAAGACATTTCACTGTAGTTCGCCACTTTTTGTTGGGCTTTTCAGGGCACCGCAACATTTCTGCAAAATTTTGCAAGTTGCTTGCGCGTTTTCATTCAACTACTGCAGTTTGTATTAAAATTGTCTAATTGCATTGAAGTATCACAGGCAGCACTAAATATAAAGACGTTTAATGAAATTGTAAGTGAATGTGTGTACTTTTCTGGGTAATACATTTTGCTGTGGCCGTCATACCAGTAACATCAGTATCTTAGAAAACAAATGCTATACATAGACACATGGCTCATTGCGCGAACGTATACGCGTTCTTATTCCCAGATTTATGCATGTATCTTTGTGTTGAGCGCCCTTCAGACGTCAATTTAACACCCTTCTTAGAGCAACTTCACACCTTATTTGTGGTATACACCCTTATGATTTATTTATTTATTTATTGAAAATACTTTCAGGGCCCGAAGGCACTACAGAAAGGAGTGTTTTCCACAACATGTGTGCTAAAAGGGTGTGCATGAGGGTGTAAATGCGTAAAACACCCCTTTTAACACCCTTAAGGGTGTGAAAAGTTTAGTGTGATGGGTCTGCACTCACTCAATTTATCGGTTTAACCATAAGCTACCTCGCAATTTTATCACGACTGTCTCTTTTAGGTGAGCCTAAGAATGCAACAGCTTCGCCCACCTGGCTTCATATCTATCATAGCTATTGAAGGCTCGTTTATAGTAAGTATATTCCAAAGTATTAGTTGTACTGTGAAACAATAAGTGCCACTCTAAGCACTCAAAGACTGTATATATGAGTTTTCACGGTGTCTTGGGATAACCAAGTGATTTACGGAGTTCATACTTAAATGAATCGTGGAGCATTTTATGGAGAGATGTGCAGGAAAAGTTTGGACTGTTTGACCCATCTAGGGGCTTAAAGAAAATTGAGAAGCGCTATTTTCTTGCTTACTCAGAGGGTTTATATGAATTACTTACGAAGTTTATCCACTGCCCTAAGATAACCACTGGTGGAGCAATCTTATATTTATAGTTGACATGTGTCGCAAGTTTAAGGTGCGTAGATTAATTGCAGTCCTTTAGAAAACCACCTATTCAAGCGTTTCACAGTTTTAGAAGCAAAATTTACGTGCCGCACAAGAAGTTTGGCCAATATCTTGAATAAGTTTATGTGCCTCGAAGTTATAATTTTAGAAGAGTATGGGGCGTTTCATGCGTGATTCATGCGCAGAGCTTTAAGACCGTCAGTTATTAAGCTATTTCTAAACATTCGTTCAGAAAATGCTGGAAAGCCTTATACGGCCGTTATCAGAAATGTATTGCAGTACCCCAAGAGCAGACTACGTCACACCAAATCTGTATTTGGTACTAAGATTGTGCATGAGAACATGGAAACCCTATACCTTTTCTTGATCAATCTTTATTTTTGCAAATCATAACTGAACTCTCAATTTCTGCAAATGTTTGTGCGTACCACGAGACTCGTAGTTTTTTTTTGCCACAGCAAGTTGTATCTATTGCATTCCGTTTTTAATAAGTTAGCACAATCCAAAGTGCATACATAACTTATGTAGGCAAAGTTCCAAGCGTCTGAGTGAATTTCAGCGTTTGCAGTTTATTGTGTATTCAGGCTGCTGGAGGCGTTATAAGGCTGTTGACAAGCCGTGCAAAATTCAACCCGCTGTACTGGGAGAACTATGACAGGCATTGAGAGCGAATTTGTGGAATGTGGGGGAAACATTATAGTGATTGCATGCGAGTTTACATGACAAAAGTGCATGCAAATCTTAAAGGGCAACTCCCGTGATATTTTTGACGAGGTCAGCGTAATGGAATATTTAGGTTCCTGAGACCTCCCGTGAGACGTCTGATAGTAGAATTGTTCCGCAAATTCAAAAGTAATTTGAAATAAGCAAGAAAGCACAAAAACAAAACCGGAACCTGACCGAGCAGCCTAGCCAAGCTCTTCGTGTGATGTCACAAGAGGCGCATAGCGAGGAAAGCGCGCAAGGCGTGCCGGTCTCGCCCGTGGGGTGAACGAAACCGGCGAAGAGCATACACTCAGCTGGTTCGTGACCGCGCCGGATCTTCGCGTGACAACGTCAGCTGCACCAACTCTTCGGATTTGTCGAACAGTGACAGGTACAATTCCGACGAGTTCAACAACCACGAATGGTTCCCATTCGCGCCATGCGTAACATATCGCGCTGCAACATGAAGACCAAAGGTAGACCTAACCACTGATTATACACGTTCTGCTTGCTAGTTTAGGTCTTTTACCCCTTCGCGGGGAAGCGCTTCGCATACCCACAATAGCATGTGGAGCACTACACCATTGGCGGCTTAACCAGGAGTCGTTTGCGCCGCTATATCGAAGGGGCCTCTGCTTGCTGCCCATTAGGGGATACGAAGAAAACCGTGCACATCAGACGCTAAATCACGAGTCAGCACATCACCTATCTACGTATATATATAGTCAGATTTTGGGGGGGCCCGCGAGTGAGACTGGCCGCCTTCGAGAACGGCAACGTACCTAGGTTGATAGCGCGCCGTATCGTCGCGCCTAGCTTTTTGTGTGTGCGCTGTACGAAATGAGGAATGGTTTATTTCAAATACACAGGGTCAAAACTCTACGGAAGCAGTTTTCTTCATGGTAATGGCTTAACTAGCTCAAGGTCACTCGCTCAGTTCCGCCAGCAGCAGACGCACGAACACGGCGACTGTGATAGGCTCAAGCTTGGCTGAACGCGATTGACATTGTCTGTAACTGTGTGTGCGGATGGCAAAGGCTGAAGTTCGTGCAGCCATCAACGCAACACCACTTGTCTTCCACCCCTTGCCCGTCCACACAGAACGTGACGTTTCGCGACAGCAACTTGTCAAGCCAAACACTCGCTCACTGTCACTAGCTCCTTCCTCGGCCCTGTGGTCTGCCATTCATTTCCAGCATGCTCTGCGTATACCTCCTCTTATGTCATAACGCAATGGGGCGTGTGGCTGAGGAGGAAGTAGGACAGGTGTTTCGAGGGAATGAATGAAATTAATTTGTAAAACATCTGCGGCAACTCTCAAGCCTGGCGTTCCCACGAAATGGCGGAAACCTCCAGAAGAACGCACTCAGCAAATTTCATTCGGATCCGTTGACCTCGAAAAATTACCGGACTTCCCCATTAAAGTACGGCCTCGGCGTGAAATTCCTTAATGAACTTCTCGAAAGTGTTATATGTGGGCAATGTTGGAAACGGTTGTCGCATTCCAGCAACATTAGGAAGTGTTTGGTTTAACACAACCGTTTGCAATTCCTAATGCAACTGCTCGAAAGAAGAAGCAGCGTTTGAAATCCTGATATCATTCTGCAAATCTCCCCAATCCGTTGTCTTTGTTCTTTCTTTCTGGCACTAATTGTGCTTCTAGACGAACGAATCTTATGTAAGCCTCTACGATTCTGACAAACTTATTGGCAATGAGACACTAATACGGCTATCTGATCATGCGTCGAACGAAATAACCATGGTTTTTTCAGACCTCGTTTACCTATTCACAGGGTAAGTACGGAATTTTTATGGATGGTACCCGAATATTTACGAAACCTAACGCGAATCTTTATGAGCTTTACAATGCTGCCTACTTTATTATGTAGCAAATAGATAAGCAATTATACTGTAGTTTATTCGCTCTTCTGACAAAACCTCCGCTAACGTGCGCCCAGCTCAAAAATGTGTACTCTCACTGAAGCATGAATGATGCTTTAATCGTGTACTGATTACGCGCAGTACAAAAAATTAAGGTAGATCACTCTTTCAGAGGAATCGGTAGAACACGAAAGTGAAACGTGCGTTCACAGAAGCTGTCGCATGTTTGCTTCGTGAACTCACGGTCCACTGCAGCGAAAGGCACACGATTTGCGGGCCGGCAACCGTGTTGCAGGTTTGCCTGGCGCGCGGCGTCCTGTTGGCGAGTGGCTTCGGCGAAGGTGCGAACATTCTGGCCCGGCTCCGTGCTGGCTACGGCAGCCAGTCGAGCTGCGACGCACGCAGCTGCAGGAATGCCAGTGGCAGAATTGCCACATGCGTCGCGAACGCGCCAAGGCATTCCGCTTCACGCTGGCGTGCCTCTCGCCGGAGCGAAGCGAGATTCGCCCGGCGACGTCGTTGCCTTTCTGTGCCCTTTAGCGAAGCAGTAGGCGATGCACTGATGGCGCACGTTGAACCCGCAATCTGTAGGCGACGAGGCGCCACAGGCTAATCCGACACTAACTGCCTACACAACGTCACAGAACTATATGGATTTGTCTGATCTTCGTGCTTGGGGATTTAGGTGTTCTTTTGGCTTTTACAACGAAAGCTGTATATGGCTAGGCGAAACGAAAAAAAAAGAAAAAAAACACTGCCCAGGCACTCCGTACAGATGGTTAACCAGCGAAGCTGAAACGTGCGGCCCGGTGTTTAGCAGTGGGTTAGTCCCGACGCTGTATTGAAGCGTTTCTCAAATATTGATTACATGTTTGTTTTTCTAGAGGAACGCAAGCGCCAATGGCGCGCGGATGCTGCTAACCACGACGCCGAGCTAACCCGAGATATCGAACGCATGCGACAACGGCGAGCCGATGAGGTGGCGTTGCGGGCAGAGCAGCGTCAACGTGGCAATGGCGGGAACGCGTTCGCCGGGGCCAACGCTCGCTTTTGGCGGGAGTGTCTCAAGCGGCCATTTGGCCTTGACTGAAACGAAACATCCACGTTGAAATCGCGAAGTGGAACGCAAGCGCCAATGGCGGGTGGATGCTACTAACCATGACGCCGAGCTAACTCGAGATATCGAACGCATGCGACAACGGCGAGTCGAGGACCCGGCGTTGCGGGGAGAGCAGGTATGACGCAGAAAACGACGTCACTAACGGCGCTGCCAATGGCGCGCGCGCTTGGGTGCGACGTAGAGAACGACGTAATTGACGGCGCAACCAATGGAGGCGTTTAGCGAAAAAAGAAATTGCTCCATCTCCCGCTAAAGGGAACCATGCATGGATGCGTAGCAGCGGGGAGACGGTTAGCTTGAGCCGGAGATGGTGTAATTTTATTGAGAGGACGAATGAGAATGTATAAGAGAAGAGAGATAACGTGGTGGTTGCCTGTTTATTTATTTAGAGACCGTATGCGATTCCTAGCTTCGGTGCACGCGGCGCTTTGAAGACGACGGCCTTGGGATCGACCGCTCGACGTCGACTTTTCGATTCGGCTTCCCGAGCCCGGAGTTCAGGATCTCTACGTCGCCGCTCCCGTTTCGCGGCAGCGGCCCGAGCGCTCATCGCGGCGCTGCACAGAAGAGAGAATGAGGCGCGCGCTCTGTCATTTTCATACCGCGGAACTACCGTGGCGCCCCCAGCGGAGTATGCAGCTGTCGCACCACCGGTCGTGCGCGCCGCTCCGTAGAGTAGAGGATTCCTAGAGGAGAGAAAGGGGGAGCGTAGGAGAGAGAGGGAGAGGGGACGCGCATGCGCTGTGGGCACTGCTATGTAGAGTAGAGGATTCCTAGAGGAAAGGGGGAGCGTAAGAGAGGAGAGAGAGGCGGAGGGGACGCGCATGTGCTGTGGGGGTGTAGTGGTAGAGCGCCCGCCTCGGCTGCGGGAGGCTATGGGTTCGATTCCCACCGCCGCCGGGCACCCACTGGTTCAAATGGGTACAAGCGTGCCCCGGCCTGGCGTTCGGCTTTCTTCAGGGGTGATGCGCTTGGGAAGGAGCCTGCGCCCTGAATTCCCGTCGAAACCAACGTGAGCACTGAAAAAAGTGATATCTGGGCCGCTCCCATGGCGGTCATTTCCCATGTGGCGCCCCAAGCACCTATTGAGGTGGGGGCGCCTTCGGGTTGAGGTCAAACACCCCTTTCCAAGCGTTGAGGTCCCATAATGGCCGAGCACCAGGCGGGGAGCGCGCTTGTACCTATTTTACCGGTAGGTACCCGGCGGCAGCACTTGCCGCCCACAGCCGCGGCGGATGCTCGTCTACAAGGCCGTCTGTGGTTGGACAAGAGGCGCCCAGAGCCAAGAGCTGAAATCTCTATTGGGCCGTCTTTCGATATGTGGACCCCCCACGACAGCCGAGCACCAGGCCAGGGGACATCTCTACCCATTAGAAAAACCGGTGGGTTCCCGGTGGCACCGGGATTTGAACTCGGTACTTCCCGCATACGAGGCGGATGCTCTACCGCTAGGCCATCGCTGCGGTAGAGCCGCCGCGGGACGGAAAGAGGGACGGACAAAGCCCCCGCCATAAGCTGATTCGCATCTAAAATGGGAGATGTCTGCTGCGGTAGCTTTTGGGAGTTCCTTTGTTTCGCAGTACCGTGTTAGGTAATCGTTAGCGACCACAATCCACCTATTGCCGGACGAAGACGTGGGGAATGATCCCAGCAAGTCCATACCAATCTGATGAAATGTCATCTGCGGTATTGCTATTGGTTGTAGCAGTCCTGCTGGTCGCACAGGTGGAGTCTTACGTCGTTGGCAGTCGCGAGATGTGCGAACGTACTGCTTCACAGTCTTTGCGAGAGGTGGCCAGTAGTATGAACGGCGAATTCGTTTGAACATGCATGTGTAGCCTAGGTGTCCGGACGATGGTTCGTCGTGATAGGCACGTAAAATATCATCACGAAGCGAGGTCGGCGCAACTAGCAGTTATGTAGCTTGCGTATGGTCAAAATTCTTATAAAAGACTGCCATCCCGAAAACAAAAGGAGACTATACTCGGCGACAGCTTTCCTTGACAGCACTGTGGAAGCAACAGAGCCGAACCGCCTGCATGCGCATGCGCCAGGAAATGCTACCTATTTTATTTTCTGATTCTAAGAGTTACTTGGGCCCGAATAAATAAAACTTTCTTAATTATTAATATAGAACAAGTATGGGAAGATGTTCATAGAAAAAAAGTTATCATGCGCCTGAATTTTTTTTTTGGACGGGACCACGTTTTCCGCACGCCTGCTGCTTGCTCTCGCTGTAAACATGGCGTCCCCGGTGCCGGCGGTACCGTGTGTGGCCGCAAACTCTCCTTTTCGTTCTCCGAGGAGGCTATACTCTAAGTGTGACAAGAAGTGGGTCTCCAAACAAACCAAGCAGGTTATCTGCAATGTCTACGCTGGAGTAAGGCGCCGTCAACCCGAGCTGTCAACGAATTCTGTGTGCAGGACTGTCGCCGAGCTCACCGGAGTGAGTATGCGAACGGTAACTCGAATCAAGGCTGAAGTTCTGCAGGCCCCACTCTCCTCTCCGAAGCGTAAGAAAATGGATTTCTCGGGCGAAGCTGGGAAGCGCATGACCGCCAAGACGAGGCTGCTGCGCTACGACACGTTTGCGTTGGCAGCATTGCGGCGGAAAGTGCACAGATATTTCATGCGCAATGAACTGCCTACGTCCGAGAAGCTACGCAACGAGGTGATCAACGACCCTGACATGGACATGCCGACGATCAGCACTCCCCCGATGCAACGAATGCTGAACGACTTGGGGCTCGTCTTCCGAAAGAGAAAAAGGAATTCCGCATTGCTCGAAAGAGATGACATCATTGCTTGGCGTCCAAAGGACCTCCGAACAATCCGAGAAATGCGGAGGCAGCAGCGGTAAGTTCTTGCGTTCTTTTAATTTCTGCAAACCTTCGTTGCGCGTGCTTGTTGGTAAAAGTGTAGGCGCGAATGGTGAGCATGCGTGTGTACCTAACGGTGAGCGAGAACGATAGGTATGTTTCGCATCAGTGATCGCCAAACGTGTGCTGTTTACGCGAGTGATCGAAAGCCTTACATAATTCCCCAGTAAATAAGGTAGCTGTTGATGTTTGCGCTTGTACGGTGGAAATAATATCAGCCGAGGATGCTGCTATCTGTGCCGAAGATGTAACGGAGCTTTTCGCTATAGCAGAATTTCCCGTCGCATTGTTTGGGAAGATTTACTGCCTTTTTTTCCGCGTAGGAGCAAGGAATCTAAATGACTTGAAGAAAAGAATAGCTAATTTTATTCAGCGAATAAGCTGTGCACATAATTGGGTATGTGGTTTCATTAGCTTTTATGAGCAGCCTGAAATATGTTTTGTAAACATTCGCTTCAGTCTTTCTCAGGGGAAGTTTTGCCTGCTCATCTTTGTTATATGTATTCACATGGGTTTTGTCAGTGGATTCTTCCCGCTGTAACAGAGGCATAACCTTGAATCAAGGCCGCCGGTTTATTAATGGGCTGTTGCCAGTAAAGGTAAGCTCTTAACTATACGACTGATTTCTTTTCTTTTACAGGACCATATACTACCTTGATGAGACCTGGGTAAGCGCTGGCCACACTAAAGAGACCGTATGGACCGGCACCAAAGTGATGTCCCGGCAAGACGCATTTCGTCAAGGCCTCTCAACAGGTCTCCGTGCATCGAGCGGTAAAGGAGGACGCCTAATTGTTTTGGATGCTGGCAGTGCGGAAGGCTTTGTTGATGGAGCCGCCCTAGTGTTTCGTGCCAAGAAGGGCGCTGGTGATTACCACACAGAAATGGATGCTCCGCGTTTTCAAAAATGGTTTGTTGAACAGTTGCTACCGAACATCATGCCACGCAGTGTGATTGTGATGGATAATGCATCGTATCACAGTGCTCAAGTTAAAAAGGTGCCAAGTTCATCATCAAGAAAAGCCGACATCCAGTGCTGATTGAAATCGAAAAGTATCCCTTTTTTGGATGACCAACTCAAGAGCGAACTGCTCCAGCTCGTTAAGCAGCATAAGCACATGTGCCTTGCTTACCAGATTGACACACTTGCCAGCGCTGCTCGTCATGAGGTTGTGCGCTTGCCTCCTTACCACTGTGAGCTCAATCCAATAGAGCTCGTGTGGAGCCAGGTCAAAGGCTATGTTGCTTCGAAGAACACTGACTTCCAAATCGATTCAGTCGAGAAGCTGCTGCTGGAAGGAATCGCAGGTGTGACCCCACAGAACTGGTTCCGAGACTGCACTCACGTGATAAGGCTTGAGGATGAGGCATGGGAGTGGGATGGCATTATATACAGCCAAAGAGAAAGTCTCATAGTTTCTTTGGGCACAGATTCGAGTACTTCTGATGAGTCGAGCAACTCTGACATGAGCGGAATTGATTAACTGCCTTGAGCATCTCCATGTGGGTTTTTTCAAAGTTTCAACCAAAGGATTACACGCCTGCTTAACCATAAACTGTGATATTGCTTTTGAGGTCGATCAGTCACTGCTATTTATTTACACTTTTATTGCTTGTTGACTTAATTTTAATTTCATCTGCTGATCTCTCTAGGTTTCGTTGCACTTCGTTTATGTTCTGGTTACGTTACCGTGATGTGACAATAATTGTTGGGATATTTTGTGCCAAAACGACGATGTGTTTACGCGACATGCCGTGGTAGAGGGTTGCACAAGTTTTGACCGCCTGGTGTTTAACATGCACCGAAACATATGTAAACTGGCGTCTGGCATTTCTGATCCATCGAAATGCGACAGGCTCAAACCTGTGTTTTTTGTGTCAGCGGCCGTGTACTGTGCACTGTACTGTCACGGCGGCTGTGATGTGATGATGTATCACGGCCGTGAACATTTACAGTATACGCTGCATCAGCGAGGACCACATTTCTTAGTTGAGGATTGAAGTGTTCAAAATTGTGTTCATTTTTCTGTGTGATCTCATGCCAATAGTGTTTGATGCCTTGTTTCATTGCTGTCTCAATGGGACCTGAAAGTGTGATACCGCTTCTTGTCATTGTTTTGTTTTTCATTTACTAATTTCCTAATGTATTCTACCATCTCATTCTTCGTTATCAATGTGTTCCTGCTCTTACCTATTTTGATTTGTTTATTATAAATGGTTCTAATGGCAACCAATGCTAGCCACGAGTTATGGCTATCACGTTCTGTGCCACAAGCGCAAAAATGTTATTTTGACATAGAGTTCCAGCAACGAGTTATGGTTATCAGGTTCTGGTCACAAGTGCAAAATGTTATGTCGACATGGAGTGCCAGCAAAAAGTTATGGCTATCATGTTCTGCTCTACAAGCGCAAAAATATTATGTTGACATTGTTCTGGTCACAAGGGCAAAATGTTATGTCGACATGGAGTGCCAGCAAAAAGTTATGGCTATCACGTTCTGTGCCACAAGCGCAAAAATGTTCTGTTGACATACAGTTCCAGCAACGACTTATGGTTATCATGTTCTGGCCACAAGTGCAAAATGTTATGTCGACATGGAGTGCCAGCCAAAAGTTATGGCTATCACGTTCGGTGCCACAAGCACAAAAATGTTATGTTGACATACAGTTCCAGCAACGACTTATGGTTATCATGTTCTGGCCACAAGTGCAAAATGTTATGTCGACATGGAGTGCCAGCAAAAAGTTATGGCTATCACGTTCTGTGCCACAAGCGCAAAAATGTTATGTTGACATAGAGTTCCAGCAACGAGTTATGGTTATCATGTTCTGGTCACAAGGGCAAAATGTTATGTCGACATGGAGTGCCAGCAAAAAGTAATGGCTATCACGTTCTGTGCCACAAGCGCAAAAATGTTATGTTGACATAGAGTTCCAGCAACGAGTTATGGTTATCATGTTCTGGTCACAAGGGCAAAATGTTATGTCGACATGGAGTGCCAGCAAAAAGTAATGGCTATCACGTTCTGTGCCACAAGCGCAAAAATGTTATGTTGACATACAGTTCCAGCAACGAGTTATTGTTATCATGTTCTGATCACAAGTGCAAAATGTTATGTCGACATGGAGTGCCAGCAAAAAGTAATGGCTATCACGTTCTGTGCCACAAGCGCAAAAATGTTATGTTGACGTAGAGTTCCAGCAACGTGTTATGGTTATCATGTTCTGGTCACAAGTGCAAAATGTTATGTCGACATCGAGTTCCAGCAAAAAGTTATGGCTATCACGTTCTGTGCCACAAGCGCAAAAATGTTATGTTCACATAGAGTTCCAGCAACGTGTTATGGTTATCATACCGTGGTCACAAGTGCAAAATGTTATGTCGACGTCGAGTTCCAGCAAAAAGTTGTGGCTATCACGTTCTGTGCCACAAGCGCAAAAATCTTATGTTCACATAGAGTTCCAGCAACGTGTTATGGTTATCATGTTCTGGTCACAAGTGCAAAATGGTATGTCGACATCGAGTTCCAGCAAAAAGTTATGGCTATCACGTTCTGTGCCACAAGTGCAAAATGTTATATTAATAATAATTGATGGGGTTTAACGTCCCAAAACCACGATATGATTATGAGAGAGGTCGTAGTGGAGGGCTCCGGAAATTTTGACCACCTGGGGTTCTTTAACGGGCGCCTAAATCTAAAAACACGGGCGTGTAGAATTTTCGCGTATGGCTGTGATGCAATAAAAGATATTAACTGTTTTGTAAAGGCGTTTATTGCACGCAAGCGTTAGGGCTGACCGTCCAATCAGTTCAGGGAACCGCGAGCGCGAGCGGCGTAGTCCGAGCGATGCGCTGGAGAGACTGACCCACTAGACAGCGCTGGTAAAGATGCCCCACTGCATCGTCCCTCTTCTTCACTACAATTACCCCGGGGACGAAAAAGGGAGCCGTCCGGCGACCTAACAGTTCGTCACTATTAGGGGATCATAATACGGCTTGAGGCGCTCGACGTTGACAATGGCGCGTCCGCGACGGCGCATGTCGGAAGATGGTTCAACGGGCTCAATCACATAGTTGACGGGTGATGCACGCTCGACGATGCGGTAGGGACCTTCATACTTAGGCATCAACTTGGAAGACAGACCAGGTGCCGCGGAAGGAACGGAGAGCCACACAAGCGCTCCAGGAAGAAAGGTGGGCGCAGAGGTGGTGTCACCGCGAGTGTTCTTCTGCCGCTCTTGGTCATTGGAGGTAAAAGCCCGGGCGAGGTCGCGGCACTCTTCGGCATGTCTCACCGTATCAGAAATGGGCGCACATTCAGATGCGTCGGGCCGGTATGGTAGCATTGTGTCGATGGTGTGCGATGGGTGCCGGCCATACAATAAGAAATATGGCGAAAAACCAGTAGTGCTCTGCGTAGCAGTATTGTACGCGTAGGTGACGAAGGGCAGAATGGCGTCCCAGTTTGTGTGGTCGGAGGAGACGTACATTGAGAGCATGTCGCCGAGCGTACGGTTGAACCGTTCCGTGAGTCCATTGGTTTGAGGATGGTACGCTGTTGTTGTGCGATGAACAACGTGGCACTCTTTGAGAATAGCTTCAACTACTTCGGAGAGGAAGACACGTCCGCGGTCACTGAGCAGCTCCTGGGGTGGCCCATGACGTAGGATGAATCGACGAAGCAGGAAGGAGGCAACGTCACGCGCTGTAGCTGCCGGAAGCGCCGCAGTTTCAGCGTATCGCGTAAGATGGTCAACCGCCACAATGGCCCAGCGGTTTCCAGCCGATGTCATGGGAAGGGGCCCGTACAAATCTATACCGACGCGACCAAAGGGCCGGGTGGGGCAAGGTAAAGGTTGCAGCCCAGCTGGAGAGAGGCGAGGTGAAGATTTCCGGCGCTGGCAATCGGGACAAGAGCGTACGAACTTTTGAACGTAGCTGTACATCCCTCGCCAGTAGTACCGCTGTTGAAGGCGCTGGTAAGTCTTGAAAACGCCAGAGTGGGCACACTGGGGATCGGCGTGGAAAGCTGCCCATATTTCGGAACGCAGGCTGCGAGGCACGACTAACAACCACTGGCGGCCGTCGGAGCTGTAATTGCGCCGGTGAAGCAGGTCGTCGCGAATGGCAAAATGGTGAGCTTGACGGCGCAACGCGCGGTTTGTTGACCTGGTCGATGGATCAGAGAGCCAGCCTATAAGCGACGCAATCCAGGGGTCCTTGCGCTGCTCGGAAGCGATTCTGCGAAGGTCGACGGAAGACACAGTCAACTGAGATATATTGTTGTCAGCCAAGGGAGAGCGCGAGAGGGCATCGGCGTCCGAGTGCTGTCGTCCGCTGCGCTAGAGTACACGGATGTCGTAGTCTTGCAGGCGAAGCGCCCAACGTGCAAGACGACCGGACGGATCTTTCAATGACGCCAGCCAACATAGTGCGTGGTGGTCCGTGATGACATCAAATGGGCGGCCATACAAATATGGCCGGAACTTAGTAAGAGCCCAGATGATCGCGAGACATTCTTTTTCTGTCACGGTGTAATTGTTCTCGGCTTTCGTAAGCATTCGGCTGGCATAGGCAACGACATACTCAGGGAACCCTTGCTTGCGTTGTGCGAGGACAGCGCCAAGGCCAACACCGCTGGCATCTGTGTGGACCTCTGTAGGGGCAGTCGGGTCGTAGTGGCGCAAAATTGGGGGAGAAGACAGCAAACGAAGAAGACTCGTGAACGCCTCATCGCACTCTGATGACCACGAGGTGAGGAGCCCGTTGCCCCCTAGGAGCTTCGTCAGGGGCGATACGATGGCGGCGAAATTCCGAATGAAGCGTCTGAAGTACGAGCACAGACCGATGAAACTGCGCAATTCTTTGATGGACGTTGGCTTGGGGAATTCGGCAACGGCGCGAAGTTTGTCGGGGTCGGGGAAAATTCCGTCCTTGGATACGACGTAGCCAAGTATCGTGAGTTGCCGTGCAGCAAATCGGCACTTCTTTATGTGTAATTGTAGGCCGGCGTTCGATAAACACGTCAAAACACGCCGGAGGCGTTCAAGGTGCGTGGGGAAGTCGGGCGCGAAAACTACAATGTCGTCAAGATAACACAAACATGTGTGCCACTTTAAGCCTCGCAGAACTGTGTCCATCATGCGCTCGAATGTCGCGGGCGCATTACAGAGTCCAAAAGGCATGACGTTAAACTCGTACAAGCCGTCGGGCGTGATAAAGGCTGTTTTCGGTCGATCAACTTCTTCCATAGGCACTTGCCAATACCCGGAGCGCAAATCCAGAGATGAAAAGAACTCGGCTCCTTGCAGGCAGTCAATTGCGTCGTCTATGCGTGGCAGGGGATAGACGTCCTTGCGAGTGATCTTGTTCAGCCGGCGATAATCGACGCAAAACCTTACGGAGCCGTCCTTCTTTGTAACACATACGACAGGAGAAGCCCATGGACTTTTCGAAAGTCGAATTACTTCGCGCCGAAGCGTGTCGTCGACTTGCTCGGTAATCACACGACGTTCGCTGGCAGAAACGCGATACGGGCGTTGTCGCAATGGTGGGTGAGAGCCAGTGTCGATGTGGTGCGTTACAGTTGAAGTCCGACCCAAGGAAGCTTGCGCCACGTCGAAAGACGAACGAAATTCTTCCAAGAGGGACAGCAGCTGGGAACGCTGGGCCGCTGTAAGGGTTTCAGCGATGGAAGAACCAAATACATCTGTGGGCAATGCGTCAGATGTAGAAACAGCACTGAGCGTACGGTAGGTGGCGCAATTCGGGTAGTCGGGCACGTCGATAACTTGCACGTCGTCGATGGCTTCCACGGTACCAACACATTCTCCTCGGAGCAGCATGACAGGGTATGGGCACCGGTTACAAACGAAAATTGTGCTAGTGCCCTCGATGATGTCCACGGTCGCAAACGGTAGGAACAGGCCCTTCCGTGCGAGAAAACGGCCAGACGGCGAAAGTAATGCAATGGCGTCCGAGAGGCCACTGCAGCGCATGGACACGATCATTGAGGCGTTGGGAGCAACCTGAGTGTCGGCTTCAACGATCAGTTTCCTGGAAAGTGGTGGAGCGTCAGTGGGCGTCAAATCTAGCAGCGGCGATAGTTCGATTTCGGCCCGTGCGCAATCGATAACGGCATTGTGGCGCGAGAGAAAATCCCAGCCGAGGATGAAATCGTGAGAGCAGGAGGAAAGGATGAAGAATTCTATGGCGTAGACAACGTCCTGAATTTCTACACGAGCAGTGCAAGATGCCACGGGTCGAATATGCTGAGCACTGGCTGTGCGAAGGGATAGTCCGGACAGGGGCGTCGTGACTTTACGAAGTAAGCGGGAAAGTGTAGCGTCCATAACACATACGGCTGCTCCTGTGTCCACGAGTGCAGACGCGCGGACACCGTCGACAAACACGTCTATCACATTTAATGGGCTGCAATGAGGACTTGTGCACTTCGACGTTGACGCAGCCCTTGCCTCTTGGACTGCGACTGTTAGTTTTCCTCATCCCGAGTGACGGGATGAGGCCGCATCGGCGATAACGAGCGTCGGCGTGGAGATGGGGAACGGCGGGTGTTCGGCGGCGGCCGGTATGTCGGTGACACACCGGAAGGTGGGTCGTAAGATGGACGGGGCGAACGGTTTGGCATGGATGATGCGACGCTGGGCAGCTGCACACGACTACAGAAACGAGCCACGTGACCGGCGTAGCCGCAGGCAAAGCATATAGGCCGGTTGTCAGACGTACGCCACCGGTTCGCTGTGGCTGGTCCCGCCCACGTCGGAGCACGCCCTGTATGGAGCGGCTGGTGATATGACTGTATAGCGGGCTGCACTGGTGACCTAGCCACGACGTCGGCATAAGTAAGGGGCACAGGCGCAGAGAGTGGGTGGGGTCTCGCGACGACTTCAGCGTAGCTGAGCGGTGCTGGTGCCAGAGACTGTTGGGGTGGAGCCACGACCTCGGTGTAGCTCAGTGGCACAGGCGCAGGAACATGGTGGCGTTGGACGGGCAATACGTCGACGATTTCTTGCTCGATGGCGCGGCGGAGCGGAGGCACGATAGTCGAAGCGGGCTGTGGCACATTCGGCGGCTGAGCGAAGGGTACCAAGGAGAGTTGGCGCGCTACTTCCTCCCGAATGAATGCCTTCATTTCCGCAAGCAGTGCGGTCTTGTCGAAGGTGGTAGCCAGACCAGCGATGTGTTCGTCGCGGGAGGAAGACCGACGAGTCAATGAGCGCTGCCTACGTAGCTCCTCGTAACTTTGGCATAACGTAACAATCGCTGTGACAGATTGGGGGTTCTTGGCGACCAGCATGTTGAAAGCGGCGTCCTCGATTCCCTTCATAACGTTTCTGATTTTGTCTGATTCCGACATCGTCGCGTCCACGCGCTTACACAAGTCCAGGATATCTTCGATATAGCTAGTGAAGGACTCTCCTGGCTGTTGGGCTCGTTCGCGCAAGCAGGATTCTGCTCGCACCTTGCGCGCAGCAGGACGACCAAACACAGCTATTAACGAGGTCCTGAACGCGGACCATGTAGGAATTTCCATCTCGTGGTTGTTGTACCAGAGGCTTGCCACGCCGGCGAGGTAAAAGAGCACGTTGCTTAGTTTCGCGGCATCGTCCCATTTATTGACGACGCTTACTCGCTCGTACGTGGACAGCCAGTCCTCCACGTCGTTGTCGTCTGTGCCGCTGAAAACAGGAGTATCCTTGTGGCGAGGTAGACCAGAGCACACGACGGAGGGTGTAGGAGGCGTTTGCTGGGTCGTCGGCTGAGAGGCGTCCTGAGACATGGTTGAAGAGAGGATACGGGATCGAAGCTCCAGGATGCGTTCGAGCGTAGCACTCTCCACCACTTGTAAAGGCGTTTATTGCATGCAAGCGTTAGGGCTGACCGTCCGATCAGTTCAGGGAACCGCGAGCGCGAGCGGCGTAGTCCGAGCGATGCGCTGGAGAGACTGACCCACTAGACAGCGCTGGTGAAGATGCCCCACTGCATCGTCCCTCTTCTTCACTACAGTTTTTATGGATTCTTTCTTTTTTCTACCAATTACAATTGGTATTATAGACAATACCGGTTACATACTGCATGCACAGGGATGGAAAAAACATCGATGGCCATCACACTACATGAAGGTGCTTGACCAGCGAAGCTCGATAAAGGAATCTGTATCAGTCTCTATTCAATTAATCGTAAGCTCTCTTAAAATCTTCCAATTCAGCGGCATCATGGTACTTGCGTATTTTAGCTGCGGTGTGTGCTCGGCGACATTCGTCGCCTTGCATAGTTTGCATAGCTATTATATTGTGACACTCGATCTTAGGTGCGTGCTGGGTTTGCGCCTCAACAGGATGTGGGGCATCCAAGAGGGGTGAAGGAAGACGACGAAGTGCGGCTAACTAGCTGAATCTCGGTCGGCACTCTGCTAATCAAGGCCGTTGCGACTCACTCTACTTCGCTTATCAATAAACGCCTTTTGTTGGCGTAACAGAGTGGTGGAGGTGCTGGGTACGACACAACGTACCACGGAGCCGCAACATCTAGAACTTCGCCGGAGCCGCCGTCTTGCCGGGCTCTCGCCAACGACGTTCATCATGTCTCAGTACGGAAGTGCAGAAACGCCAGCGCCAGGTGTTTCAGCTCAAAGGTCAACGCCAGTTTGACCTTTGCACCACTACATGGAACCACGCTCGTTCTCGGGAAAAGCAGGCGAAGATGTCGACGAGTGGCTGACGCACTACGCACGGGTGAGCCGTTACAACCGTTGGGACTCAGTCACTCAGCTTGAATATGTCGTACTGCTTCTGAGTGAGACAGCGCTGATGTGGTTTGAAAACCACGAAGACTCCCTGACAACGTGGGAGCGCTTCATGGAAGAAATTAAGAAGTGTTTTGGAGACTCCTACGCCAAACAGAAACGCGCGGAGCGAACCCTAGCTCAAAGAGGTCAGACTCCTGGAGAAACGTACACTACGTACATAGAAAAGATCCTCAAGCTGTGCAAAATAGTGAATTCACAGATGTCGGAGGAAGAGCGAGTCGGACATCTGCTTAAAGGAATTGCAGAAGATGTCTACAATTTCCTTATAGGCAGGGAGCACGTTGATTCCGTCTCGGATGTCGTACGCCACTGCCGTACGTTTGAGACGTTGAAGACTCGTCGCATTGCGCCAAAATTTGGACGACTGGCGAATGTGACAACCGTTGCCAGCGTCGATGAGAGCCCGTCCGCCGATCTTTCGTCTGCTATACGGCAGATCGTGCGTGAAGAATTGCGGCGACACGAGGTACTTGCCTGCAGCGTCATGCAACAACCTGCTGCCTATTCCCCGCAAAACACGGCGCCTGCAGCACCGTGCGCTCCGTGGCAACCGTCGGTATGTGTCACGGACATCACCCACAGAGGAGCTCCATGGCCTCGTGAAGGCACATTTATGCCCGAACAACGACGAGAACACCCTCGCCCCGGCAGGTTTCCACGCAGACCGACTGTTTCTCCTGTTCAGCAGGTTCAGCCACTTCACTTGGCCACACGATCCCCCACGGATGAGCGCTTCGAGGAGCCATTCATCGATCGTCCGTTACCTGTGTGCTACAGCTGCGGCGACTGGGGCCACATTGCCAGGTACTGCAATCGCCGCCAACCACCGACGTTCGACCGATCTACGTTGTCAAGGCGGTACCGCGCTCCACTTGATGAAACGTACTCCCCCTCGCACACATATCCAGGAAGCAACCCTCACCAGCACCCGGGGACGCTGCGGAATTGTTCTCCAGCATCCGATCGCAGTTTGACACCACCACCCGCTCCCCGCGTAAGCCGGTCGCCGTCTCCACGGCGTCGCTACCCGTCGCCACCTCCGGAAAACTGGTCAGCGCGGCCGTTGGAGGTGAGGTCGCTGGACAATCTTCGATGTCGACAGAGATACCTCCACCCATTTGTATGCTTAAGAATAAGGTGTCTGTACTGATTGACGGGGTTTCAACAATGGCCTTATTGGACACAGGAGCAGCGGTGTCAGTGATGAGTCTTGCATTTAAAAGCCTCGTAGGACGAAAAGTGATGTTTCGCTGGGACCGTACTGATACGTTTCGTGGAGTGAGTGGGGAATTGTTACGTCCTGTCGGGGTTTGCAATGTGGACGTTATCTTGGGCGGTCCACTATTTAACGCAGAGTTCGCAGTTCTGCCTCATTCTACGCATGACATAATCCTGGGCCTTGATTTCTTGAAACAGTGTGGTGCCACTGTGGACTGCAGAACGGGAGAAATTAGTGTAGATACGAGCTTTCCGGCTGCGTTTACGGATGGTCCACCGAATCACGAAAGTGTGCTTTGTGTATCCAGTGATACAGTTGTGCCTCCGTTATCTGCAACGTGTGTTTCAGTCGCCTGTTTGCCCACCACCGACGGAACGTTTGACGCTATCGTGGAGCCCATTCATCTGAGCTGCATCAAGTGGAATGTGCTGATACCGTATTGCACGCTGTCAGTTGTTCACGGACGCACAAGCTTATGGACCGTAGACTGTTCTAGTGAACCTGCAATGCTACCACAGGGTGTGAAACTTGCCGCCTACCACAAAGATCAAGTGCTGTCACTCGCCATTCTTACAGAAGCCCCTGATTCTTCGGATGAACGCCGTGTCGTTAATGCATGCCTTGCTGCGGACTCCTCCATTCTAACTATGGTGAACAAGTCGCTCAGCACTAGCCAGCGTCAGGAAGTCGCGAATATTCTGCTAAAACACGCCGGACTGTTTGACTTTTCACAGCAAGAGGGGCCACCATCGTTTCCCCCTTCTCGTATACACCACCGCATAGATACGGGATCTGCCCAACCATTGCGACAGAAGCCGTACAGAGTCTCGCCATCGGAACCCAAGGTGATCAATGATCAAGTCCGCGAGATGCTAAATAATAATGTTATCCAAGAATGCTGTAGTCCGTGGGCAGCGCCAGTGATCCTGGTTAAAAAGAAAGATGGCACATGGCGATTTTGTGTTGACTACCGTCGCCTCAACACCATCACCAAAAAGGACGTGTATCCACTTCCACGTATTGATGATGCCATCGACTGCCTTTCATCATCTTACTTTTCGTCTGTTGACTTGAGGTCGGGGTACTGGCAGATCCCTATGCACAAAGCAGACAAAGAGAAAACGGCATTTGTAACACTAGACGGTCTTTTTGAATTTAATGTGATGCCGTTCGGGCTCTGTAATGCGCCTGCGACTTTCGAGCGCTTCATGGACAACATCCTGCGTTGTCTGAAGTGGGAAGTGTGCATGTGCTACCTAGACGATGTAGTGATTTTCGGGCGCACAACGCACGTCTCGATCTTGTGCTAGACTGCTTGGGAAAGGCAGGTTTGGTGCTAAACTCGAAGAAATGCCATTTTGGAGAGCGCCAAACACTGGTTTTGGGTCATCTAGTGGACAAGGATGGCATACGACCCGATCCAGCGAAGACTGCTGCTGTCGAAGCCTTCAAACAACCTCGCTCAGTAAAAGAGCTACGCAGTTTCCTGGGCATTTGCTCATACTTCCGCCGGTTTATTCGTGGGTTTGCCAACATCGCTTATCCACTGACATGCCTCCTCCAGAAGGGCGTTCCCTTCGAGTGGACCCCTGAATGTGAGGCCAGTTTTCGTGAGGTGAAGTTTCTTTTGACGTCCCACCCCATTCTCCGCCACTTCGACCATGCGGCTCCCACAGAAGTTCATACGGACGCTAGCGGTATTGGCATCGGCGCAGTTCTTGTTCAACGCGTCGACGCCAAAGAACACGTCGTCGCCTATGCGAGTCGCTCGTTAAGCAAGTCTGAGCGCAACTATACAGTCACAGAGCAAGAATGTCTCACAGTGATTTTCGCAGTACAGCGCTTCCGGTCATACCTGTACGGGCACCACTTCACCGTGGTGACAGACCATCATTCTCTATGCTGGCTGGTTAATCTGCGTGATCCATCAGGCCGGCTTGCGCGTTGGACACTTCGCTTACAGGAGTATGATTTTACCGTTTCTTATAAAAGCGGCCGACGGCACGCCGACGCTGACTGCCTCTCGCGCATGCTGCTTCCAACGACGGACTGCGACGCGGACAATTTCGACCGCTATATCGCATCACTGGAGCCAGGATTTCCTGATATTCATACCTTCAAGGTCGAGCAACAAAAAGAACTTTAGAGCCACTGCTCATTACCGCAAGGAAATCAGCACCATCCTCTCGTTTCTGCGTTCGTGATGGGGTACTGTACAAAAAGAACTATTCTACTACAGGCCCACGATATCTCCTGGTGGTCCCAGAGAGCCTCAGTGTATCCATCTTGCGCGCTATGCATGACGATCCAACGTCTGGTCATTTGGGATCTGCGCGAACGCTCTACCACGTACAAGAAAGGTTCTACTGGCCTAGAATGCCTCAGACGACCGACCAGTACGTGTCCAGCTGCAAAGAGTGTCAACGTCACAAGCGTCCGACGAGAGCTCCTCCTGGCCGACTACATCCAGTGCCACCCCCAAGCACTCCGTTCGAGCAAGTCGGCATCGACCTTATCGGTTCTTTCCCGCGGTCATCTGATGGGAATCGCTGGATTGTCGTGGGTGCCGATTACTTGACGCGCTACTGTGAGACAGCTGCTATACCATCGGCTACTGCAACTGAAGTGTGTATTTTTCTGCTGCGTTTCGTCATTCTCCGACACGGACCTCCCAGAGTCATCATCAGCGATCGTGGACGGCAGTTCACTGCAGACGTGGTCGAAGAGATGCTTCGTCTATGTGCTTCAGATTTTCGACATTCCATGCCGTATCATCCCCAAACAAATGGCCTGACGGAACGAACCAACAGAACTCTTACTAACATGCTGTCCATGTATGTTGCGTCAGATCATAAGAACTGGGACAGCGTGCTACCTTTCATTACTTACGCATTTAATACCTCACAGCACGAAACTACGGGCTACAGTCCCTTCTTTCTTCTGTATGCTCGTGCGCCTCGTTATACGCTAGACACTATCTTCCCGTTTTCAAGCCACGAGAATCTTTGCATATCCGAGACCCTCTCTCTTGCTGAAGAGGCCCGACGACTTGCTTCTTTACGCACTCTTGTTTCCCAAGACCGCTCGAAGGAACGCTACGACCACCGACTCCGACACGTGATATATGACCCTGGTGACCTAGTCTGGCTGTGGAAACCAACAAGAAAGCGTGGTTTAAGTGAAAAACTGCTGGCCCACTATGTTGGACTGTATGTTATTACTGATCGTATCAGTGAACTGACCTACCGCATAGCACGCCTCACATCAAGTGGCCGACGGTCAGCAAAGATTGAACTTTCGCATGTCGCACGTTTAAAGCCCTTTATCCCTAGACAACCTGTTTGATATGCCCGGCGGGCTTCGTCTGCGTGGAGGGCAATGTGACACTCGATCTTAGGTGCGTTCTGGGTTTGCGCCTCAACAGGATGTGGGGCATCCAAGAGGTGTGAAGGAAGACGACGAAGCGTGGCTAACTAGCTGAATCTCGGTCGGCACTCTGCTGATCAAGGCCGTTGCTACTCACTCTACTTCGCTTATCAATAAACGCCTTTTGTTGGCGTAACAATATTGTCACGGGGTCGTGACGTTGACGAAGGCAGCAGTCGGCCGGTAAACGGAAAGTCAGATTACAGCAATACACACTGGCACGTATAGCGGCGAGCACAGCATCGGCCGTGGAAAAGCTGATCATCGTTGGGACGCGCCGTCTTTTATACATCACGCATCGAACTTTCCAGCCTTATCACTGGTGGTCGCGCAAACTCTGAAATAAGATTGACAGTTCGCGTCTTGCGCGCAATCTTAACAAAACGATCTACTACAATTGTGAAGCTTCTCGAACACTGAGGCGCAGTATGCGCCAATCATTGCTCACAGTCTTTGTGGGCGTAAAGCGAATACAGCAAACCTGAAAGAAGACACGCGCGTGGCAGGATCGTGCCGCAACCGGCCTTCCATTTCGCCTGTACCAGGGCTTAATACTGTAAACGTTAACATTCGATCACGTATGGCGCGTACCCGTATATCCTGGGCTGCCGCACTTTTTGTTGACTGAACACGGAACCTAAGCTTCACTGTTATAAAGGCTGAATAATGCTGGGAAAACCTTCTGAACAACGGAAAATTTTCTGTGTACCAGTATATGTACAGCACAGTAATTAGCTGCATGTATGCACACTCCTCAAAGTTTAACTCTAACGTTCCCATTTTGCATGCATACGTTTTGCTAAACACACTAGCGCTGCGAGCTAGGAAAAACCGAAACTTGAACTGAAATCGGCTGCAAGCTGCCGGACTACTTGCGTAGTAACACAAATGTGCGGAGGCCCCGCCTCCGTAGCCCTCACTCCAATGCCAAGAAAAGCTGTCGCCGAGTATAGCGAGCGTGGGAAACTTCGAGGAAGACTTAACGTGCACCCTTCCAGGTAGTCAATCAGAGGGCTGAGCTCCAAGTCGTCGCGCTGTTGTTGAGCCACTTCTGGTGTTGCTACGGCAGAAGGAAAAGTGTCGTCCTCTTCAAGGTTAGGTCGGGCACTTCCGACTTGTGCACGTGAGAGACAGTCAGCGTCGGTGTGTTTGCATCCTGACTTGTGAACGATGGTGACGTCAAATTCTTGCAGTCGAAGGCTCCATCGAGCCAGGCGACCTGACGGATCTTTGAGATTTGCGAGCCAGCAAAGCGAATGGTGGTCCCTGACTACTGTGAATGGGCGACCATAGAAGTATGGCCGAAACTTTGTTTTGGCCCAGACAAAGGCTTAGCATTCTTTTTCTGTGACAGAGTAGTTTTTCTCGGCAGCGGATAGCGCTCGGCTCGCATAGGCAAACACACGCTCTACGTCATTTTGCCACTGAATCAAGACAGCTCCAAGGCCGACGTTTCTGGCATCTGTGTGCAACTCCGTGGCAGAGTTCTCGTCAAAGTGACCGAGTACAGGTGGGGCCTGGAGAATATTTCGGAGTGTATCGAATGCGAGGCCCTGATCCTGACCCCAAACAAACGGGATGCCTTCCTTCGTGACATGGTTGAGGGGTTCAGCGATTTTAGAAACATTTTTGAGAGTGCGTCAGTAGTACGCACAGAGCCCCAGAAATCGTCGTAGATCGCGCTTATTTGTTGGCACGGGAAATGAGGCGACGGCCTTATTTTCTCGGGGTCTGGGCGGATGCCGGCATGGCTCACAACGTGACCAAGAAACTTCAGTTCTTCGTACCCAAAGTGACATTTCTCTGGTTTTAGAGAAAGTCCAACTGTTCGAATTGCCTGAAGAACTGTCTGAAGGCGCTGGACGTGCTGTTCAAACGTGTCCTAAAAGACCACCACGTCGTCGAGGTAAACGAGACACGATCGCCATTTCAGCCCAGAGGGAACCGTGTCCATCATTCTTTGAAAAGTACCTGGCGCTGAACATAACCCAAAAGGAAGCACCTTGAACTCGTAGAGGCCGTCAGGAGTAATAAAATCGGTCTTTTCACGATCACGCGCATCAAATGCGATTTGCCAGTAGCGACTGCGTAAATCCATGGAAGAAAAGTAGCGAGCGTAGCCTATACGATCCAAGGAGTCATCTATTCGGGGCAGGGGGTAAACGTCTTTCTTCGTGATCTTATTTAACTTCCGATAATCCACGCAAAATCGCAAGGTACCATCTTTCTTCTTTACTAGCACACCTGGCGTTGCCCAAGGGCTGGTCGACGGCTGGATGACGTCATCTTTAAGCATCTGCTGAACTTGGTGGCGTATAGCGACTTGTTCCTTTTGCAATACCCTATAGGCATGTTGTCGAACGGGTCTTTCGGTAGGTTCGGTAAAGATACGATGCGGAGCAAGCGGCGTCTGGTTAACCTTCGTCGTTGTAGCGAAACAACCTCGAAAAGAATCGAGTACATCCAGAAGGCTTTGTCGCTGTGCTGATGGTAGGATCGGGTTCACATCGAGAGTGCTCGCGAACGCCTTGGCAGAATGGTCGCACGGCGAAAGAGCAGCCAATACGGGTGGACCGTTGACGTCGGCAATTTTCGCAAAGTATGCAATGGCGGTGCGTCTTGTAATTTGACGATATTCATCACTGAAGTTCGTGACCAACAGGTGAACCTGTCTGTTGCGAGGCGGGTCTTCGGTAATTGGATGATGTTGTCAGCTTCACAAGGAAAAGGATCCTCGAACGGCACCAGCAACTCACGTAGGTCAATGATTGCAACGTATTCACAAAGGAAGTCCACTCCAAGGATTATGGGACGGGAGCACACAGGTAATACGAGAAGATACACCGTGAACGTCACCTCACGGATTTGAATACGTGCCGTGCACATTCCAGTTCGCATCACCAGATGGCCACCTGCCATGCGTAACTGTAGGGAGCCTACATGCAACGCCGCTTAGTGCTGTCGAAAAATAAATAAAAGCCGGAACGATCGTCGTCGGATCATTGCGTCGAGGGAGGCTTTTAGAAGGTTCGTCGAAAAGCGACTTCACCCCCCGAAGTCGCGGTTCCTAGTTTCCCCTGTGGGGACTCGGTGAGCGGTTCCTTAGGGGAGCGTAAGACGACGAGGGCAAGCTAAGTGACACGGACCGGCGAGGGGATGGTGATCGCGTTTGGCGGCACTGAACTATCGAAAGAATTCGCTGGCCCGTCAGATACGCTTCGATTTCGCGGGGACGCTCACCGTAACGTGGGCACCGCGCGCCGAGGTGGAAGCCATGGAGCCAGCTGGCGATACTGGCAGTCGCGGTACACGTGACCAGCTTCGCCACAGTGGTAGCAGAGCGGACGGTTATCCGACGAGCGCCATACACTTGCCTTAGTAGCGGTCTGTCTTGAGTCAGGTGGTTGATACGTAGGTACGCTCGGGTACCTTGAGGCGGGTAGTGGATGAGAAGAGGTACACGGGAACAGATGTGTAGCCTGGTCCACTGTACGCATGGTGGGATCTGTAGATGTTGGTGTAGGAACCCTCAATGCCGCCGCATATGTCGAACCACCAAGACCATCAGGTCTTGGTGGATCAGGTCTTGGTGGTTCGAGTGGTTGCACCACCTGTCTGATTTCACTCCGGATGACGTCCGCAAGTGCTGTCATAGGTGGTTGGGGTCCCACTGGTGCCACTACTTGGAGTCGCCGCAGTTCGTCACGCACAACGCTTCGTATGAAGTCTGCGAGGGCCTGCTTCTCACTGTTGGATCCAAGAGAGCATGCAGTACCCATGATGTCGTGGCGTTCGTACTGTGATTACCGCTGCTGGAGAGTACGCTCGATTGTGGTTGCCTCACTCACGAACTTGGCCACAGTTGTTGGTGGATTGCGTACGAGTCTGGCGAAAAGCTGTTCCTTGAATCCACGCATTAATTGTCGCACCTTCTTTTTCTCGGACATTGCAGGGTCTGCGCGTCTGAAAAGACTAAGCATGTTCTCGACAAATATCGAGACTCTCTCGTTGGGCCGCTGGTTCCTAGAAGAGATGGCTTGTTCAGCCCTCTTCTTTCTTTCGGCGTTGCGGTACGCGTCGCGGATCTTTCGGATAAACTCTTGCCATGTCGCAAAGGAACCCTCATGGTTCTCGTACCACGTCTTCGCAGAGTCTTCTAGCGCGAAGTAAACTCGCAGCAGCTTGTGAACATCATCTCACTCGTTGCTGCTGGCAACCCGATCGAAGTGGTCCAGCCAGTCTTCAACATCTTCAAAAGTGTCTTCGTGGAACGGTCTGGGTGTCTGTGGCGCATGAAAAACATACGGGAGAGAAAACTGGGCATCGTGGGTTTGGCTCGCCTGGTTTGTAGTGGTCGTTGACATTGTTATTTCCAGTCTCGATGACAAGGGAACGAATTCGGGTGATAGTCCTTGCAGGCGGCTGCTGCTTCTTGCTGTGGGAGCTGTGGCTGTCTGTAAGGTGCTAGGAGTGACGGCGGAAACTTGGGCGCGAAGGTGCATTTACCCCGCACCTCCACCAGTAATGTCGTGGGCGAAAGAACAGAGACAGTCAGGAGTCGAAGTCTTTACCGGAACCAGACCAAAAGAAAAACGTTATCTTCTTCTTCTTCCAACCCGCAAGCGTGTACGTGCCACAGTGGTTGGCCCATACGTGACGGCATGGGCCATTATTAACCCTTTGTTGGACAGCGGGTCATAAACGTCCCACTTTTCATTCCACGTTCTCGGTGCTGTCGCTCCTTAAGAGAGCTCGTTCTACCACATACAAGCCACTAACTCAGCCACAACCACAACATACCAACAGAGTATACCACAACATTCTGTATGCACATTCATACCGTTTCCGCTAAGTGGAAGCACACAAGAAGACAAGTAGCAGTTTTAGTTTTTTCATGTCCGCATTTTCGTTTTTCTGTGTTTTTGTGAGCTAGATTGAAACAAGAAAAAAATGTCTGGTGAGTAAATCTTCTGTTTCTTGCACTACAGTAACCACTTACAAACTATAAGCTAAAATTATCGATGTTTAGCGTGCAGAGATAAACGGAACGTTTTTTTTTTACGAGAACGAGTGTGATTCACATGTTAGGCTTAGCGTATAGCGTGCGGGCTGTTCGGTCCGTACTGATTGCTTCTTTCTTTTCCTAAAGATAAGAAGCGCCTCACAGCTCAAGGAGCACTTTAATTGTTCTGGAGCTTGCCAGAGAGCTCTAACAGCAGTGATGATGAGCATCGTTCAGAGAACCTTCCAGATGCTTCTCCGGAAGCATCGATTCTCCGGAAACACTCACCACCAAAACTTGACAGGCACGCGATGGCAATGCCACTGATGCTCAGCTAGCAAAAGAGAAGTCCGCACGAAGTACATGTGCAATGTGTGCAACGTTCTTCCTCTGTGTGCAACTTGCTTCGCACCATTTTACAAAAAAATGTGAACTGCCTCAAGTGGACAGCGGGACATATGAGTCCCACGTGATTAATGTGACCTAACTGGCCAGTGGGACATATAGCTCCCACTTTTTTCCGGAATAAAACACTTCTCGGCATTCGGATAGGTTTTTATGGAATCAAGAAGTGATCAATGGCACGCTAAAAATCTCTTCCACAAGATAACAATTGTTTCCTCGTTGTGTCTAACAAAGGGTATATACACCAGGTGGCACACCACGTAGCACTTGCATGAACACACGCAATGAACACACGAGTAACTTCGTGGTGTCAATTCAACAGCAAGTAATACCCATAGTGAAGCAATATAAGTACCTTGGCGTACACATAAACGAAGGAAAGAATTACTCAAGCAACCACCAAGATAATCTGAAAATAAAGGGGAAGCGGAATGCAGCAATAATGAAACACAGAGCACTGTGCGGCCACAATAAGTATGAGGTGGTGCGTGGAATCTGGAAAGGAGTAATGGTGCCAGCGCTAACATTCGCAAATGCCATTATATGCTTAAAATCGGATATATTGGCGGGTTTGGAAGTTAACCAAAGATCAGTAGGCCGGTTGGCTTTGGGATCACACGGTAATACGACAAATGAGGCAGTGCATGGTGACATGGGTTGGGCCTCTTTTGAAGTCAGAGAAGCACAAAGCAAAATTAGTTTTGAAGAAAGGCTCAGGAACATGGATGAAAATAAATGGGCGGCTAAAGTGCACAAGTATCTCTTCACGAAAAGGGTGGACACAGAATGGAGGAAGAGGTCAAGGAAGTTGGCAACCAAGTACAGGATAATCGAAACTGTAAATAGACAACCAGGGGTCATCAGAAAGAAAGTGAGAGAAATAGAGACCGTGAATTGGATGCAAAGAATGGAAACAAAAAGGACAATGGAGATTTACAAGAATGAGAAGAAAGAAATTACAAGGGAAAATCTGTACGATAACACAAAGGGCAGTGCCTTGCTATTTGAGGCTCGAGCCGGTTGCCTAAGGACGAAAACATATCGGAACAAATATTCGGAACTAGATGAGACATGTGTATGCTGCAGTAAAGATCCAGAGACCACTCAGCACATCCTAATGGAATGCGACGGGATCCACCCAGCGAGAACCGTAGGTAACGTGCAACTCCCAGAAGCGCTTGGGTTTAAAATGGAAGGAAACATAAACAGATCAGCCGTAGAGATCAGCAAGAGACGATTAGAGTACTGGTGGAAAAAAAGCAGGGAAAAGATGGATACGACCTGATCTCTTAAAATCATAGGCAGCGCGGTACAATGTAAATTTTTGAAAAAGAAAAATAATGAGAGGTATACAAAAATGCTAGATAAAGAACATGTGTAGTATACCTGATTAAATCAAGCAGGCTAGGTGACTATTTGTCGCCGCCACGTTTCAAAGGGGATGCCGATAAATCATCATCATCATCCGCATAGTAGGTAGAGGAGCTACGAGGAAGAAAAAGAAGAATAGGAGATGTGTACAAAAACGCAAGAACGGAAAACATGTACAAGTATAGCATACCTGATAGTTAAATCAGGCAAGCTAGGTGACTGTCACCTTCCCGTTTCAAAGGGAATGTCATTAAACCATCATCATCGTCATTACCATCGCATCGTGCCATTTGTCACGCGAGGTGACATGCGGGCCACCTATTGCCGATATGTGCGAAAATTGCATTGCAGTTGCGCTATATTCCACCAGGGGTCCCGACATGTGGCAGTTGAATACAGCAGTTGCATGCTGCACGTATAGCTGGTCGGCAGGCTAGGTGACTATTATAACCACCCCGTTTCTCATCGTCATCGTCATCAACAGCATCGCATCGTGCCATGGGTCAAGGGATGTGACATTTGCGCCACGTGGTCAGGATGCCTTTGTTTACTCTGCGGTACACGTTATGGCGCCTCCTGGCAAGGTACAAACCTCTGCTGAAGAAGCGAATCGTAGAGCTGTGCGCGCGGCTGAAATCAGGCAATGCCGGCCTCAGCAGACCGCTGTGCAGAGTCCGGCGTGTTGAGGCACAAGCCACAGCTCACTGTCGATGCTGGGCGGACAGTTCCAATCATTCTCGTGAGAACGACGATAACAGACTTCACCGCGAACGCCCTGTAGTGCTCGGTGCAGAAAATTAGGCTCCTATGGAGCAGCTTCCCTAGCATATACGCTGTGACTGTGCTGCCTGTGCTGCGCAAGCCTTGACTTTTTTCTAAAAAGCAGCCCATCGAGAACAAACATTCCATGGCTGCCTGCCACACTCTGTTTACATGCATCAATTATACTCAGATGTGCTTACTGCGGCTCCCGAAAGGCCCGATTTTGCTCTGTCCTACCACAGTCAAAGCTCCCCACACCCTGCACCCCTAAGCCAACTTTGGAAGCTTGGTCGATGTTCGCGCTCGTAGCAGGGTCGCCGAAGTTCGGCTTCTCTCCCGATGTATACGATGGGGGTCCAAACCACCCTCAATTAATCATGCGCTTTCCATACCGGTGCATGCTTCTTTAAGCATTTAACATGCCTTCGCCGAGCGCACACTATCAGCGTCGTCCGTCGCTAGTTCTTCAGTAAAAACGCGCATTACAGGTACTTCCCTTGCTATGTGAACACTAGCTCCCGCCCACATCCAGGCTTAGCACCGCGCGCGCCAACGCCGCCACGATTTTCGTGCCTGAAGCTGCTACCAGCATCACATTTCCCATCACATGTCTGGCGCTTTCGGGCACGACGCTTTCTCTGAGCACCGTAATCTCTACATCCGTATCAGCAATTGCCTTAACAGAAACAAGGCCACTCTTAAGTTAACGTGCTCCACAGCGTACCCGCAGTGGAGTGCGTTAGCGTTCTCTCTTTTTTTTTTGGTTTATGTGCCGCCATAGCGTGCCGAAACTCGCTGCCTTCAAGAGACATCACCTATTGGCACCCGGACACCGCTTCCGAACTGTGGTCTGTGACAACCAGGTTCATGGTTTTCACCTGTGTAAACACTTTCTGGATAGGGTTTCGCGCGTAGTGCCCTTCGTTGCACGCAAAGCATACGGCTTGCATTTTCTGCAGACCGGCTCCCTTGTTCTCCTACGGCTAAAAGGGTGCTACAACGGTCGCGTTATTGGTACTGTTTGCAGCGCCGATTATTTCCCGCTGTTTTCGATGGTGCCACTTGCCTCCGCCAAGACCTTTTAGACTCGATATCTTCATATGCTTCAAGGAACTTAGCAACTTTGTGTGGCGTTGACCACCCATTACCCTCACCATGCCTAACGTGTTTCTACACTTCCTGGGTCAAGGTTTGTTTAATTTTTAAACACCATCGAAAGTATTTACGTCCCGCACCTCCATCTAGAAGACACAATAGCTCTCAAACTTCGATGCAGAATGCTGCCACATGTTGTCTCGCATCGGTGTTGCAGACAACTGTCTGAGATAATCGCCCGGTGACAGCCTCAGCTCGGACAAAATGGTCTCCCTTACCTTATGGTAGCTGTCCGGCAACTTTATCGTAGCCGGTCGGCAACTTCAAAAATGTTTGCCGAATCCTGCCTGCGATTAGCGGTAGTACCAGGTGACTTTTGATACTCCCAAGCACCCCGTTTGACCGAAAGACGCCCTCAGTTCCCTTCAGGTACATCGGAACCCCTGGGTCCGATGGTATCGGCGTTGCAGGCCTGCTGAGAATTTTGGAAAAACTAGCTAGGGCCTCCTCGCGGGATTCCAGACGACTGTCAGGTGGTATATCATCTATACTTTTCTTCGCATTTCAAGGTTCCGTGCTCTACGCTGGTCAACTTGCAATTGAATCTTCCAAAATTCTAATTCCAGTAAGGTTATACAGGTTCGCGTCGTCGCAGTTCTGTTAACGTTCGCGAGTTCTGATCGGATACAGTCTGCTTCTGCCGCTGCCATCCGCCGAAGGATTACCGAGGAACAGATGTCCTGTCCGGCTGCGCCAGTAAGTTTATTTGCTCCAACACCGAGTTCTGTCTTGCTGTGCTAGTTTTTGTCATTGTCGGCTCGCTTTGAGCCGCTGACTTGTTCTCGTGCTTCGATATTACGGGACTCAAGATCGTGAACGTGAATAATTCGAACTGTATTTAATTGCTAACTAGAGGTTACACTGCGAGTATATAGTCAACAAAGAAAGCCAGCGCACAAAATCAGTGAAAGCGGCTGAGCAAAGCTCTCGAGGTCACTCTGATGAGGCACTTGAGAGGTCTTGTCTCTCAGTTCTCAGAACCCACTAGCTGCTCAGACGCGCACATTCGCATTCCTAGCCCCGGGACCATGTGTCCGGGGCCCATAACTAACACCAGTGGTGGCCGCCACTCGTACCACCCAAGCCACACAAGCCGCCTCGCCTCCGACCCAAGCACTCCCCCAAAACCTTCCGCCTCCATATGCTGCTACGGGTGCGCTGTGCGATTTATGTTGCTCGCCAGAACCAGTGCGGTAGAAACCCCTGCCGCAACGCTTTTCACCGAGCCGTGTACCGCCACCGGCTTCCCAAAGCAGGCCAGCAGCTCAACATTACAAGACAATAAATCCCAAATACCGAAAGAAACCCAGAGAAGACGAGCGAGCCCGGATTTCAGCTAAACTAAAGAATGCATACATGTGTTAAGCCAAGGCGAACCTTAACGACGAGCGTACATGCCCATGACATTCATAGCTGAAATACCGCCGTAATTTACGCGCTGTCATAACTGATAAGATTTCCCATCTACCAAACAACACCAGTCCAACGTATTCGGCAACGCGTCGCTCAATACGTTTGCTCAGTTTCTTATTGGTTTTTCCTAATATTGCAGTAGCTTCTTCCCTATCACTACACCCGGACAATGTGATATTTGTACCATTTAATAAAAATATAGAAAGCTAAGTCATCTTTCAAAAGCTTTGAAGTTCTAGCATGTTTAAGCACACCCGCGCAGTATGTTTATTTATTTTTATTTATTTACTGTTAGAATCCAGGCCCAAGGGCATTGCGTAGGGGAGTGGTAAACCCGGTAGCATTTTAGTGAAATATAGGGAAGCATATAACATATTCAGAATTCCTGATTACGCAATGGTAGCTGCGTCCTTGACCAACAGTGTTATTAAGGAAGGCGGTGAGGTCACGAGGACGCTGTTGCCATTTCTGCAATGATCTGGGTAGAAAGGACTGAATGAAAGTGTTAACGTAGCTTGTTTGAATTCCTACTTCATAGAGATGAGCGATAAGGCGCGACACGTAACTCGGCTGAAAATGAAATCCCTCTGGAGAGAAGAATGGAGATAACATTTGTTAACCAGGGTCAAGCATGCTATCGTTATACGTGAAGGCTAGATTAAAATTTATTGAACTCATGCTAGGGGCATGGTTATACTTTGAAAATATGAATCGCACTGAGTTATCTTCAACATGTTAGAGCAAGAAAATAACGTAACCCACCCTTACATACGTAGTAACAAAAATACAATTTGAGCAGTCGATTTCTTTTTTCACAAATACCAATATATTTTATTTTTCAGGCGGGACGTTGTTGATCTGATTCCTGGAGGCACAAGCTCGAAAGTAATGGGTATGGTTTTATTACTCTTTTATTTACTTTTTTTGTTATTACCCTTGATTACATATGTGCATTTCAATGTTACGCATATTGTAGCGAAACTCTCTGCCGGTTAAGGTAATACTGTTTTATCTCCTAAATAAACCCGAGCTTGAGTTTTTTTTCTGAACATTGGAACTTGTATGAGTGCCCAGAAATACAGATATGGGAGATCACGCGGTTGACCGCGACAGACATTGGAAAAGTGATCTCATACCTCAAATACTATGGTATTTACACACCCAAGTGCTGTGTGTACATTTCGTAGCTCTCTTCTGCTTACCTCTGTTTCGCCAAATGTGAACGTTCACCAACAAGCACAAGCTTCCCTGCTACTTCAGTACAATATTTCTCATACTTGCGTCAAGCTGTACTAGAGACTTGGAAAAACAAGCGAAAAAAACTGAGACTCAAACACGAAGGACAGAAGAAACACCACAACGCTGGACTGGCAACTGGCATATATTTGGAAAAACGGATCAACCCTCGAACATCAAACCGCCGACGCATGCGAAATGCTCTTAGCATTGATAAGAACCTTGCTAGGAGCATTTTTCAACCTTGCTAGAGCAAAGGCCGGGAGTAGAGGAGGGAACGCGGAGCCGTACCAGCGTTCCAGGTGAATACGATGGAAAAGACAAGCTTGCGTCACGACTATGTTTCTGGCTGGCGTGGCCTTCTGCGGTAAGGGAGCTTGCCATCTGATGACACTCTTCGGCATAAGTGGCGGCTTCGGATAGAGTCCTATATTCTGAAGCGTCGGGGCGTGACAAAACAATCGTGTGCATAAACGAGGAAGGTTCGCGACCATAAAGAAAAAAGAAGTTAGAGAATGCCTGCAGGACTGAGTGGCGCTATTGTAAGCATGCGTAACAAAGGGAGGGAAAGGGAAGTACTTGCTGAGCATGTCGCCGAGATTGCGATTAAAGCATTCGGTCATACCAGTGGATTGCGTATGATATGTGCTTGTCGTTCTATGGACAATCTTGCATTCGCGGAGGAATGCTGCTACAGCTTCGGAGAGGAGGTGGTGGTGGTAACACTTTATTTCCCAAAGATGGGGTCCTGAAGGACACTCGGCTAGGCGCCAGGTGTAGAGGGCACCTCCCACGTCGGCACAAAGAGCCCGAAGCTCTTCGCCGCCTCGCGGGCCTTCTGGACAGCCCGAAGTTGGTCGTGTAGTGAAGCACGTTTTAGCACTTTTTCCCAATGTTCCTTGTTCTTGGCGTAAGCGTCACTCGATGCACAACCACATAGCATATGGTTCAAGTCAACACGTTCACTGCAATGTTCACACACATGTTGTCCGTCGTAGTCTGGGTCGATGTGCTTCATGCGCCAGGGGTTGGGGTATGAGTTCGTTTGGAGCAAGCGTAGCGTGACTGACTGGCTGCGCGTTAATTTCTTATACGGGAGGGGGAACTCCCGTCTGCTTAGATAAAAGTGCTTAGTGATAGCTCGTTGTACTCGATATGTGGGGTAGCGGGGGAAACCTGAGGGACGCGGTCGATGAGTCCTCGCGCCGCCTGGTGTGCCATCTCGTTGCGATTCCGCAGGCCGCCCCCTAATCTGCCCATGTGTTCCGGAACCTATACTATGGAGTGATCGGTGATGTTACTTCCGCCTAAAATTCGTAGCGCCCTCTTGTCTATCCCGCTCTTGGCGAAAGCTCGAGTGGCTGCTCTAGAGTCGCTGTATACAGTTATGAAGCTCGAGTCTTTGAGAGCTAGTGCTATCGCTGCTTGTTCAGCTACCTCTGGCTTCTTAGTGTAAAGCGTGAGTGAGTTGCTCATTCGCCCGTGTCCGTCGATTACTGCTACCGAGTAGGCATCCTCTCCCGGTATGTACGCCGCATCCACGAAAGCTGTCTGGTCGGGAAACCTTGCTGCGTCTGCCGCGAGGGCTCTGGCGCGGGCGAGTCTTCTTCCTTGATTGTGGATCGGGTGTACGTTTCTTGGGAAGGGGAGCACTAATTGCTTCTCCCACGACTTTAGGTAACTGCAAGACGTTGTCCCTTTCCGCTATGGTGTTCAGGCTGAGCTTGGTGAGAATCTCTCTGCCCGCTTTGGTGCTTGATAGGAGTGCGATCTGTGCCGTGTGCTGAAAAAAAAAGATTTCAGCAAGGGTATTGTGCACTCCTAGCTGTAAGAGTAGATTAGTGGAGGCATTACCAGGGAGCCCCAACGCTGTCTTGAAAGCTCGTCGTATGTGTACTTCGAGCTTTTTCCGGTGTTCTTTTTTCCAGTTGAGCATCGCAGCCACGTATGTGATGTGACCGAGTACAAAAGCGTGGACCATTCTAATGGCGTTGTCCTCGCTCAGCCTCCTGTGCCTATTCATGATGCGCCGAAACATTCGGATCGCGTTCGCAGTCTTGATATTGATGCTGTCCAGCATCACCCAGTTGGAGCCGTTACTTTGGATGATTAGTCCTAGGATTTGTATTTTGTCAACCGTATGTATGCGATTTCCGTCCCCGTCGTGTAACTCTATGCATGGAGTGTGGTGTCTGCACCAGCCGTTGGATGGGCGCCCTGGTCTTGGGGGATGGTAGATGAGAAGCTCGGATTTTCTGGAAGAGCAGCGAAGTCCCATTGGGGTGAGATGGGTTTCAGTAAGCGAGATGGCTTCTTGCATGCGGGATTCTAATTCCGTATCGCTGCCACCAGTGCTCCAGATGGTGACATCGTCTGCGTATATGGTGTGCTCCACATCGGCAATTTTACCCAGTGCGCGAGAGAGCTTTGTCATCACCAAGATAAATAAGAATGGCGAAAGTACCGAGCCTTGCGGTGTCCCCTTATCGCCCAGTTCAAAGATCTCCGAGACGTGCTCGCCTATCCGGAGAGTGGCCGTTCGATCCTCCAGAAACGCCTTGACGTATAGCGGTAGAAGCGTTTTCAGAGATTGTGATCAGATATGGCTTTGAGAATGGCTTGATGTTGGATGTTGTCAAAAACTTGCTCCATGTCAAGTCCTAGTAGCGCCTTCGTGTCTCGTGTGGGGCGATCCAGGTGACTTTTATTGATTCTTAGCATAGCGTCTTGCGTTGAGAGACCCGGCCTATAGCCGATCATATTGTTACGTAGGAAGACGCAGACGAAAAGCTATATACAAGTATATTTACAAAGAAATGCGCCGCACTTGGCCAAGAAGCCACAGCCCGCAGTAGCCTCTAATCTTCGTCGTCGTCTTCACACTGCTCGCCTCTTCGTCAAGGCAAATACTGTTCCGTAGCACTATCCCCGGCGGCAAAAGCGCCGTCCCGGAGCGATTAAAGGCCGGACTCGGAATCAGTGTAGTAGGCCTTGAGCCTACTGACGTGCACGACATCACTAGATGCCAGAGTAGACGACGAGGTCGAACTCACAGGTTCAATTTCGTACGGCACAGGCGTCACCTGGCGCAGCACGCGGTAGGGCCCTGTGTATCGCGAAAGGAGCTTCTCTGAAAGTCCGACGTGACGAGAGGGCGACCACAGGAGCACGAGCGCACTATGCGAAAACTGTACGTCACGGTGGCGGGCGTTGTACTGACGCTGCTGAGTGGTTGGCGAGGCCGTCAGACGAGTACGGGCAAGCTGGCGTGCATGGTCGGCGAGGGCGATGGCGTCGCGCGCATACTCGCTTGTTGAGATCGCAGCAGGAGGAAGTGCCGTATCAAGGGGCAAGGTCGGTTCGCGACCGTACAGTAAATAAAATGGAGAAAATCCGGCGTTGTCGTGCCGGGAAGAATTGTAAGCAATTGTGACGTAAGGAAGGGCAATGTCCCAGTCGTGGTGGTCCTTGGAAACATACTTGGACAGCATATCGGTAAGGGTACGGTTTAACCGCTCCGTCAGGCCATTCGTTTGAGGATGGTATGAGGTAGTCAGCTTGTGTTGAGTGGAGCAGGAACGCACAATGTCGGCGATAACTTTCGACAGGAAGTTGCGACCATGGTCAGTAAGCAGCTGTCGCGGGGCGCCATGAACCAAGATAATGTCACGCAAGAGAAAGTCCGCGACGTCAGTGGCGCAACTGGTAGGGAGAGCCCGCGTGATAGCGTATCGGGTGGCGTAATCAGTTGTGACGGCTACCCATTTGTTCCCCGAAGATGACGTGGGAAAGGGGCCGAGGAGGTCTAATCCAACACGAAAGAACGGTTCCACAGGGACGGGGATCGGCTGGAGATGACCGGCAGGTAGCACCTGAGGTGTTTTCCGACGCTGGCAGGGATCACAGGCAGCAACATAGCGTCGGACGTAGCGAGCGAGACCAGGCCAATAGAAGCGGCGCCAGACGCGGTCGTACGTGCGGGTTACCCCAAGATGGCCTGCAGTGGGTGCGTCATGCATCTTAAAGAGCACAGTCCGTCGTAGATGTTTTGGCACGACAAGAAGATCAGATCCATCAGGGAGGAAGTTCCTTCGGTACAGAATGCCGCCGTGGAGGACATATCGGCGAACAGAGGCGTCGGTAGGTGTAGAGCGCAGACGCTCGATGAGTGCTTGCAGCGATAGGTCCCGGTACTGCTCATCGGCGATGTTAGCGAAGTCAGACACAGAGAAAATACCGTTGGCGTTACTACTGTCGGCGTCGTCAGGCTCGTCTACCGGGTAGCGAGACAGGCAGTCAGCATCCTTGTGTAGTCGGCCGGATTTGTAGGTAACACTATACGAATATTCTTGGAGGCGCAAGGCCCAGCGACCAAGTCTTCCTGTAGGATCTTTCAGTGAACATAACCAGCAAAGCGCGTGGTGGTCTGTGACAACGGAAAAGGGCCGGCCATATAAGTATGGACGGAACTTCGCAACCGCCCAAACTAGGGCCAGACACTCACGCTCAGTGATGGAATAGTTGCGCTCGGAGGGTGAAAGGAGCCTGCTGGCGTAAGCGATAGCACGGTCGCTGCCGCGCTGGCGTTGTGCCAGTACTGCGCCAATTCCGTGGCCGCTGGCATCAGTACGGACTTCGTTAGGCGCAGAAGGATCGAAATGGGCCAGAACGGGAGGCGTTGTGAGGAGGTCGATTAGATGCGAGAACGCAGAGGCCTCGTTATCGCCGCACTGGAAAGGGGTGTCTTATTTCAAAAAATCCGTTAGTGGTCGTACTATTGCCGCGAAATTTTTCACGAAACGGCGGAAGTACGAACAAAGGCCGACGAAGCTCCGCACATCTTTGACACACTTCGGAACAGGGAAGTGCGTAACAGCATGGATCTTGCCTGGGTCCGGTTGCACTCCGTGCGCGTCAACGAGATGTCCAAGGACAGTAATCTGGCGACGGCCGAATTGGCACTTCGATGCATTGAGTTGTAGACCGGCTCGACGAAAAACGTCCAGGACTGCTGAGAGGCGCTCCAAGTGTGTAGCGAACGTTGGGGAGAATACTATAACGTCGTCTAAGTAGCACAGGCACGTGGACCATTTGAAGCCATGAAGAAGGGAGTCCATCATGCGTTCAAAAGTGGCAGGAGCGTTACATAGACCGAAAGGCATCACTTTGAATTGATAAAGACCGTCGGGTGTTATAAAAGCAGTCTTCTCGCGGTCTAGATCGTCCACGGCAATCTGCCAGTAGCCGGAGCGAAGGTCAATAGAGGAGAAATAGCGAGCACCGTGGAGGCAGTCAAGGGCGTCATCAATCCGAGGTAGGGGATACACGTCCTTTTTGGTAACCCTGTTCAGGTGCCGATAATCCACGCAAAAGCGCCATGAGCCATCCTCTTTTTTACCAGTACAACAGCTGACGCCCATGGACTACACGACGGTTCAATAATGTTCTTGGCAAGCATTTTGCGAACTTCAGCGTGAATAACTTGACGCTCAGCTGGGGACACTCGATACGGGCGGCGATGAATAGGAGGCGCATCGCCGGTATTAATGCGATGTTTAACAGCTCTAGTTTGGGCCAAGGGACGATCGTTAAAGTCAAAAATATCGTGGTAGGATAACAGAACGCGGTAGAGCTCACAAGCATGCTCGGACGGCATGTCGGGCGCAATCATTTTCTGTAAGTCGGTAATGGCACAAGTTGCCGACTGCGATGGTAGAGGAGGATCGGCTGAATTGTCGTCTACTGCAATAGATGCTACTGAGTGATCCTCGAATGAATAAAGCTGGGCCAGAGACATCCCGCGTGGCAGCACTTGTGCCGTGAAGCCAAAATTGACCACTGGCAGGCAGACGCAATTCGCCGTAACAGATAAAACTGTATGAGGCACAGTGATCCCGTGTGTAAGCAGGACGTCTTGCATGGGAGCCGCAATGTAGTGACCATCGGGCACTGGTGGGGATGACACTAAGTCAACGTAGGTCAGTGCCGAAGGTGGCAAGCGAAAAAAGTCGACGGAACTGAGGCGACTAGGGTGTGGTTCAGAGGGATCCAGAACAGGCAGGTCAAGGCGGAGAGTACTGGCGGAACAGTCGATGAGAGCAGAATGCGCGGAGAGGAAGTCCAAGCCGAGGATGATGTCGTGGGGACAGTGGGCGATGACTGTGAATAGCACGATAGTGGAGCGATCGGCGAAGGAGACGCGGGTGGCACAAATACCAATTACGGGGGCTGTTCCGCCATCGGCGACACGGACAACAGGCGTCGTGGGGGGTGTGAGTATCTTCTTCAGCCGGTTACGAAGGTCAGCACTCATTACGGATACATGCGCCCCAGTGTCTATAAGAGCAGATACAGAAACACCGTCGACTTGCACGTCAAGAAGGTTCAGATGAATGGGCAACGTCAGTAGAGGATTTGGCGGCGTAGGGAGCAATGCAGCGTCACCTCGAGGCGCTGCATCGTCTAGTTTTCGGCTGGGAGCGGCGTCCGAAGGGAGTCGGCGAATTGGAGCGACGGAGCTGAGGAGAGCGAGATTGTCGTCGTTGGGGCGAAGGCGAACGAGAATAGGGGCGGTTCGGCGCAGGAGAATCATTGGCGGCATTATCGGAGCGTGCTGCATAGGGTCGAGAAGGGCCACCTGGGCGAGAGAAGGCAGTATAAGGAGACCGGGTCGGGGAACTCCAGCGACTGCGACAGTGGCGAGAAATGTGCCCGATTCTACGGCAGTGAAAACAAATGGGCTTGTCGTCAGCAGTGCGCCATTCAGATGGGTTGCGGAAACGTGGTGGGTAATAAGATGTGGGACGGGGCGTAATCGAAGAAGCCGGATGGGTATCAGGGCGATGGGCGAGCAGACGGTGTGAAGACCCATATTCGCGAACTCCTGGCGGACAACTGCCTGGATCAGGGAAACCGTGACTGCAGGTGCGTTGGAGGAGCTGGAGTCGAAGGCAGCCGGATAGGCGGCCTCAATCTCACGCCGGACGATCCTGGCAACATCACCAGTGTTGTTGGGACGAGGAGCATCGGCACAGGAAGATGTCGCTGGGGTGTTGGGCAGACGGGCAAACTGCTGGTCGATACGTCGGCTTTTAGCGAGTTCCAGGCGGCGACACTCTTTGATAACTGCATCCACCGTCGCCACGTTGTTGAATACGAGCAAGTTGAAGGCGTCATTAGCAATGCCTTTGAGGATGTGGGAAACCTTGTCTGGCTCAGTCATGCGTGCGGCAACTTTGCGGCACAGAGCCAAGACGTCCTGAATGTACGTGACGTAGGGCTCTGTGGACGTCTGCACACGGCCGGATAACGCCCTCTGCGCGGCAAGTTGGTGACCGTAGGGGTTGCCGAACAAGTCTCGGAGCTTTTGTTTAAGCGAATCCCAACTGGTGATCTCATCTTCGTGTGTCCGAAACCAAACTCGAGGTGTGCCACCGAGGTAAAAGAGTGCGTTGGCGAGCATGATAGTAGGGTCCCACCGGTTATTGCGGCTGACGTGTTCGTACAGGCTGATCCAGATGTCGACGTCTTCCCCATCTTTGCCCGAGAATACGCCAGGATCGCGGGAAGCGGGGAGAGCGATGTAGGTCGTCGAAGTGGCAGCAGGTGTCGGAGCCGGCTGAGTCGAGCTGTCGTCGGCGGGAGCCATGACGGAAGGCTCGACGTACCGTCCACTGCGAAGCTCCGTGACGAGGTACAGGGAACGTCCACCTCCACCAGATATGTTATGTAGGAAGACGCAGACGAAAAGCTATATACAAGTATATTTACAAAGAAATGCGCCGCACTTGACCAAGAAGCCACAGCCCGCAGTAGCCTCTAATCTTCGTCGTCGTCTTCACACTGCTCGCCTCTTCGTCAAGGCAAATACTGTTCCGTAGCAATATAGTAGGGGAAGTACTCCTTTTCCACTACGCATTCAGATAGTCGGTTTAGGATGACGTGTTCCGGTAGTTTTCTATGGCAGGACGTTAGTGAGATCGGCCTCAGGTTTGGTAGCCCCAGTGGCTTGCCCGGTTTTGGGATGAGGACCGTGTTGGCATGCTTCCACTCTGCAGGTAGATGGCCGGTTTTCCAGGCTTCGTTGAGTTTTTGCGTTAAGAACGTGACCGAAGTGTCGTCTAAATTTCGGAGAGCCCGATTTGTGATACCATCGGGGCCTGCTGCACTCTCTGTTGAGGTTGCGAATTGCGAAGTGTACTTCACTTTCTGTGAAGTCCACATCTAGCTCCGAGTTTGGGACACCGTCATAGTTCTTCCTTTGTAAGCTACTAGATTGCCCCGATTTCAGCGGTAAGTACCATTTGGCAAGGTCTTCTATAAGTGCTTCGGCAGTACTGCTTTGCTTCGCGTGGTGTACTAATTTGCTTAGCCTGATCCGTTGCATAGTTTTGGACTTTGTTCCGTTTTCGTCGAGGAGGGGTTTTATGAGCCTCCACCCACTCCCTCTGCATATTTGCCCGTTGAGGGAGTTACAGACGTCGTCCCATTGTTGTCGGGAGTGAACCACGCAGTATTCTTCAATGGTCTTGTTGAGCTCGGCGAGTTTCTTTCGTAGCCTTCTGTTGAAACGTTGACCCTTCCACCTGGCTAGTATGGATTGTTTGGCTTCGAGTAGATTCGCTAGCCGACTGTCCATTCTCTCTACCTTAACGCCCGTGGTAATCGTTCGTTCCGAGGCTACGATGTCTGTTTTGAGCTGTTCGGTCCAGCTCGTTATCGTGTGCTTCGTGTTTGCTCCTGTCGAGTTGGATGGCTGCGTCAGTATTGCACGAAATTTGTCCCAATCGATTTGTTTGTACTCACTTTGCTTCTTTCCCGGGAGCTCTGCATCAATTCGGAGAATATAGTGCTCACTGCTAAGGTCTATGCCCGAGTTGTGCCAGGCACATTTCTCTACGCCCAGGACGAAAGTGAGGTCCGGTGTGGTGTCTCGACATGTGGAAGTGCCACATCTAGTTGGGGTTTCCGGGTCTGTGATCAGCGTGATGTCCAGATCGGAGGCTGTCGTGTGAAGACGATCTCTCTTGCTATAGGGATACGCGTAGCCCGATGCCTGGTGTGGGGAGTTAAAATCCCCACCTACAATCCCCACCTACGATCTTTGGCGATGTGCGCGATCTTGCCCAGTATGCCTCTGAACCCTTGCCTCGTGTCCTTAGGGCTGCTGTACAGATTAGTGAGGAAAATGCTATGCTTATTCCCTACGTGGTCATTTCGTATGATCGCGATCGTGAGGTGTTCTAGATAGCAGGCTGGGTTGCGGCTTTCATGCCGAATGTACGGGATCTTCTTTCCAATCATTATAGCGACGCCTCTGCCTTGCTCGTTTCTGTGGGCTTCGGCCTTATATCCCGTAAGGGCCAGTTCAGTTATTAGTGTTTCTTGTAGCAAGATGACGTGTGGCTTCTCGGTTTCTGATTTGACCATCTGCAGGAGGACCGCCTTTTTTAGGCGATCCCCCTACAGTTTCATTGCCAGATGCGGAGATTTCGCGTTCTTATTGGTAATTGCCATGTTGGCTGTTGTAGCCCCTTCACTTGCAGTGAAACCATCACGTGGTGGGCCTTGCACACCGATGTGTTGTGAACTCATCCTCTCCATGGACGGTACTATTGTGTTGTTTAGATACATTTCCATTTTCTGAACTCGCGTGCTAAATATGTCCATTTTCTCGATCATTCCCACCATGCTCTCATGCATTAGCCTTATATTCTCGCTCATGGCGTCCATGGCGTCCTTAACGTCTTGTCGCACGGCCATTCGCGGTTGCGTTACAGCTCGCTTCTTAGGCGGCCGGCGTTCTTCGCGTTGTTCTCCCTGTCTCGCAATCTCAACTGGCTGGAGAGTTTCGATGTCGCTTGGTGGTTCGGGAGTGTACGTTGGCATGCTGCTGTTTCGCTTTACGTATTTCAGTTAATTCGAGTGTTAGCTTAGTATAAGCGGCTTTTAGTTCTCTTAGTTCCTGTTCTAACATAGCTGTCCGCTATTTATCTGGGTTGCGGGACTCACTTTCCTTTGGCGTGGTCGTCGTAGCGGCTCTGACTTTGTCTGCCCACGTGCCGTCGCCTGCGTTGTTCTTTCCACCGAAGCGCGCCTGTGACCTTGAACGACTCCTGCTTGTCCTCGCAGGTGTGCGGCTCCGTGATCGAGAGCGTGAGCGGCTGCGTCGCGGCGTCTTCGACGTAGATCGGCCTCGTTCCGCGTATTGCTTTTCTTCTTCGACTAGCTGGGCCTTCTCTTGTTGCTCCAGTCGCGCTCATTGTCGTCGTGCGCGTACTACGTATGGAATGAGATAGCGGTTCTTACACACCTTGTCCGCTGTCGCGTGCAAGCCCCCACACAGCTTGCATTTCGGATCGCACACATGGGATGAGTTGGGGTTAGGAAGTCCACAGCCCCTGCATTCGCTGGAGCCCGGTTCGGGGCAAACCTCCGCACGATGACCGAGCTTGCCGCATACGGAGCATATGTCCACTTGTTTGCGATATAAGTAGCAGGCTACCAGTGTTGGTCCATATCTTCCGAAGTTTGGGACGCGAACTCCATCAAACACAATGATTACTGGTCCTGAGTTCTTGATTCTTTTCGCCGCTAGTGCCAAGGGGTTGCGGTCATTCACGATGTTTCTTTCAATCGTCCTGTGATCGTCGGCAGTGTCGATGTATCTGATTACCCCCTTGCAGGTGTCGCTTGGGGCTGTTTCGTAAGCGCTGACTGCGTACTCTTTTCCGGCTATTCGGATAGCCCTTACGTCCGCATACTTGTCTGGATTTTCTCGAAAGGGCGTGCTCGCCACCGTGATGTTCTGCGTAATATTGGAACATATAATGTCCTCCGTGGTCTGCTCTGGATTAAGTTCTACTGCTGCCATGAGGGCTTTGCTCATGGAGGTAGGTCCGATCTTTTCTATGTTCAAGCCGCCCTTTGGGCGAAGCGCTATCTTGATGTTGTCTTGCGGTAGGGGTGGCATGCGTGAGGCTCTAATCACCCGGCCGGTTCATAATGTTAGGAGGCGTGTGAGAAGAGCTCACCTGCCCGCCGCTTGTATGTTGTGCTTGCTGCTTCGCAGTTGTTTCGGCGCGTTCCTTCTTCTTCGTTTTCCGGCTCGTCACTACTTTCCAGCCCGTCTTGTCCTCTTGTTCATTAATTATTGCTGAAGTAGTCGGCGTTGCTGGTAAATCCTCCGCAGCGCTATCCATTTCTTCGCTAGAAGTCGCCATTCTCTCCGTGTCGCGCCCGGCGGGAAGGGCGGGTTGCGTCTCGCCGAGCTGTCGCGTTCCGGCGAGCGCGGCAGCTGAGCCTAGCGTCTGATGTGCACGCCTAGGCTCAGTTCGGCAGCGGCGTGGACGCGGTAGAAAAGTTCTAGTAGATTCGTCAGAAATGGCGCCCTACCTCCAAATCGGGTATCCACGGTTTCCTTGTAACTTTACGAAACTCTTGGTGCAAGAACTTCGGCGAAATTGGATAGAAATCGCTGCGGAATCATGAGAAGATGACGGAGCCGATAGGAGCATGTTCACAGATCTCGGTGACCGCAGCGCCTCCCCCTTCGGAGAGGAGTGAACAACCACGGTGACTCAGCAGCTCACCAGGCGCACCATGTCGAAGAACAAGGTTGCGAAGTTTGAACAAGCCGACTTCACGTTCTGTGGCGCCGGAAGCGCTGAAGTTTCGGCGTAGCGCGTGAGGTGGTCCACGGAGACGGTGACCCAGCGGTTGCCAGCAGGGGTGTATGGTAGAGAGCCGCAAAAATCAATGCCGCTTTATTCGAAAGACCGGGAGGTACAAGGTGGTGGTTGGAGCGGCCCTGTTATCTTGCGGCGTTGGCACTTGTAGCACTAGTGGACGTACTGCGAACGAAGTGGTACGTTCCACGCCAGTAGTGTCGAAGCCGGAGGCGTGCATACGTTTTTAGTACACCGGCATGAGTGCATTGCAGATCCACATGAAAAGACGCACAGATTTTGGAACGTAGACGGCGAGGAATAACTAGCTGGTTGCGGTGGTACAGGAGCCCTTCGCGGATGGCAAAGTGGCGAGCAGTGCGCCGAAGCGAGCGGGCGGTGGTGCGTGGTGATGGCTGAGGTAAATACTCTAGAAGAGAGGCTATCCACGGATCCCGGCGTTCTCAGCTGGCATGTCGGCGTATGTAAGAGACGAAAAATCATAGCTGGAGACAGACGCAGCAACATACTCATAGCACAGTGGTGAGTGCGAAAGAGCGTCGGCATCCGATTGCTTACCGCGCCACCGGTAGACAGCACGGATGTCATAGTCCTGTTGATGAAGCGCCCAACGAGCTACGCGACGAGATGGGTCTTTTAATGACGACAACCAGCACAGGGCGTGGTGATCAGTCACGACGTCAAATGGACGGCCACATACGTAAGGTTGAAATTTGGTGATTTCCTAAACGATTGCAAGATGTTCTTTTTCGGCGACCTAATAGTTCGTTTTCGTTTTGGTGAGAGTGCGGCCGCGTAAGAGACGACGTACTCTTCGAAGCCAGACTTACGCTGAGCAAGAATAGCGCCGAGGCCTACTCCACTAGCGTCCGTGTGGATTTATGTGGGAGCATCCGGGTCAAAGTGGCGTTAGAGTGGCGTAGAATAGGTGGGAATATCAAAAGATGGCGTAATTTGGCGAACGCGTCTCCGCAAGCTGTAGACCATGCCGATATGCCTTGGCTGTTGGCAGGCAGCTGCGTTAAAGGGGCGATTATGGACGCGAAATTACACACGAATCAGCGAAAGTAGGAACAAAGGCCGATAATGCTACGGAGTTATTTCATCATAGACGGCCTGGGGTATTAAGCGACGGCGCGAAGCTTTGCAGGGTCGGGAAGGACACCGTCCTTGCTGACATGGCCTAAGATGGTAAGCTGGCAGGCGGCGAAGTGGCGCATCTTCAAATTGAGCTGCAGTTCAGCGTCTGAAAGGCAAGTAAGGACGCTTCCGAGGCCGTTAAGATGGGTGTCAAAGTCCTTCGAAAAGACTACGGCGTCGTCCAGGCAGCAAGGACACGTGTGCCATTTGAGGCCTCTAAGAATGTTATCCGTGAGACGTTCGAAGGTGGCAGGCGCATTACAAAGGCCGAGCGGCATCACGTTAAATTCGTATAAACCGTCTCAGGTTAGAAACGCAGTCTTGGGATGGTCAGTTTCATTCATAGGGACCTGCTAGTGCCCAGATCGAGTGTCCAATGAGAAAAAGAACACTGCTCCTTGCAAGCAGTCGAGAGCGTCGTCGATTGGGACAGCGGATAAACATATTTTCGTGTGATCTTGTTAAGGCGCCTATAATCAACGCAAAATCTAATGCTACCGTCCTTTTTCTTTACCAGCACAACTGGGGAAGCTCAAGGGCTGTGTGAGGGCTGTATTACTCCATGATGAAGCATGTCGTTGACTTGTTCATCAATGACACGGCGCTCAGAATGTGAAGCTCGGTATGGACGCTGGCGCAGGGGTGCATGGGTGCCGGATTCAATGTGGTGAACGATGGCGGATGTGCGTCCCAAGGAAGATTGATTATGATCGAACGACATCCGAAAGTGGTCGAGCAGCTCCAAGAGTTGGGTGCGCTGGGCAGGTGAGAATTTGGATTCAACTGACGAAAGGAAAAACTCTAAGGAGGACGAGTCGGCGGTGGTAGCAGGAGTAATGCTGCCGACGAGAAGACTTATCGTGTCGTCAGGCATTTGAGTAGAGTATACGGAATAAATATCCTCAAGCCGACCTATACAATCATCACGGAATAAGGCGGCCGGGGAAGAGAACCGATTCGTGACATAAATGGCGCTGCTAGTGTTTTCGACTGTGATAACAACAAAAGGGAGGAGGAAGTTTTTGCGAGAGATGAAGGCTTCGGTGGGCGCAAACAGGGTGGTGGAAAAGGGAGCATAGCCGCGTGAAAATGGCACAAAACTTGGAGGACGCTTAAGATTCGCCTTTAAGAGTAGAACGCGAGGCCGTTATCGGGACCCGTTCACATCGCATCGTTCGCATACGGCAAGTCGGCTTCATTCACTCACACACAGAACGTGGGAAAGCCAGCTTACAAAGACCAAGCTTACACCGATCCCCTTAAAGTCGGCTTCACTTTTAAACTGAAATGCATTGCTGAAAAGACGTTTTTCCAGGGGCAATATAAGTGGTCTTATATTAAAATGTGAAGGCCCTGGCACCTTTTTATTATTTTAATAATTGTTAGCTATTGCCCCGACACGCGCAGGTCTTGTAGAAATGCTGGAAAAGGGGTTTATGTTTGAGTTTCCTCGTAGCAGAATTAGGTTTTCTCGTACATTCAAATTACAATCCGACGCCGATTGGCAAACAATCCGACGGCGAATCCGACGCCGATTGGTAAAGTCGTACTTTACCATTTTTCTGGCGTCATTTTTCTGACTGTGACAAATTCAATTTTTGTTCACCAAAACCTTGCACCACATGGAGGGCCTGCGCGGTCGATGCGGGGCCCTAAAGGCTATCGCGTTAAAAACAGAAGACAAAAGATAGGGAGCCTACATGCATTTACATGCAACGTTGTTAAAACGGAGTTGCATGTAGGCTCCCTAACAAAAGAGGTACAGCAGTGTCCGCGGCGACCACTGCTCGAGACGAAGGTGGCTTCTCAGATGCGGCACCTCACATCGGCGGCAACTCAAGTTCGGCACGTGTGCAGTTAACGACGGCATGGTTAGTAGAGAGTCCCAACCCAAAATAACGTCGTGGGAACTTGGTGGAAAAAAAATGTCACAGTTTCACCAAAAAGGCGAAGCATCAATTGCAATAGCAAATTAATAGAGAGCTATACGGAGTAAAGATAGTAGTTTTATCAGCTGTATAAACTTGGACATGCAGCAGCACCAGCAACGCGCAGAACTGTTGATGACGCCTTCGGCGCTTTTTCCGCGTTCGCTCCGAACGCAAGCGGCGTTGGTGACTGCTGCCGGTGCCTCTGGGGGCGGCGGCTCGGAGGTTTTCGACTACATCAGAACGGGACACTCGTCGAGCAGCGTCAGAAGTCTTTAACCACCTTCTCGCCTCGCAACGTTTTATTGCGATAGCAATTATATGGACACTCGAAGCGGATTTCTGCCGTCGGCGTCGCCGTGAGGTTCGGTTTGACGTCAACGGCGATGAAATCGTCGCCGCGCGCCGTATGCTGTATGTGAGAGTGAAAGCGCGCGAAGGACGGGCGCTTTCACGGGAGCGATCGCACGGCGGAGAGCAAACGCGCGTTCTACGCCGTGCTCCCTGTTTATATAAATACGCATTTCGTGCCCCAGCTAAACGTCGCCTCCTCTCCCTCCCTCCCTCCCTCCCGTCCCCCCACGGCCTTTTGCGCGACGGAAGAAGTCGCGTTTGCTCTCCGCCGTGCGTTCGCTCCCCTGTGCGAGTGAAAGCGCGCGAGGGACGCGCGCTTTCACTCGCACAGACAGCATACAGCACACGGCGACGATTTCATCGGCGTTTGACGTCATACGGGACCGCACGGCGACGGTGACGCCGATGGCAGAAATCCCCTTTGAGCGTCCATATAATTGCTGTCGCAATTAAACAACAAATTCGACTACGTAAAAAATGTCCTGAATGACAAGGAGAGCTGTGCATGCCACTAAAGGTTGAATGTGGTGCGCGGTTGCGGTACGCAGGGAGACGTCGGAAACTGGAATCGTTATCTTTTGTAACTTGCGGCACAGTTCTCCACTAAGAACACACAAAGCGGCTTCAGTATCCACGAGTGCTTGCACAGGAACACCTTCTATGTTCACGGTTATTTCGTTCGCAGGTAGAAATTGAGGTCTTAAGGTTGTCGACACGAGCGCAGTTCTTGCCTCCGGAACTGCGATGGCTAGCCTTCCGCTTGTACGTGTGGGGGGCGACGAAATATTGGGGAAAGTGAATGGCGACTTGGTGAGGGCGACCGGCATGAGTCGTAGCCACGTAGATTCGGTGAGGAGGTGTCCATCGTTGAGTGGCAGGAGACTGTCGCACGCAGGCCTAAGATGGTAAGTAGCCTTGATTTTCTTTGCCCGCACCAATACAGAAGTCACAACGATCACAGAAACGTGTGATATGGCCAGGTAGACAACGGTAGCAAATAGGCCTGTTGTCCGGGGTGCGCCAAGGATTAGTGGAAGGCGGGGCGGGACGACGAAATGGTGGCGGGTTCCGGCGGAATGGCGCACGCGCAGAGTAGAAGGCACTTGCTGGTCGACCAGGATCCGTGCTGAGTGACATTGCTGGTGACTGTCGGCGTGCGACTTCAGCATAGGTCAGAGTAGCGGAAACAGGCGGATGTTGGTAGGTGGTTGGTAGCACCTCAGAAATTTGCTCCTCTATGGCCTGTCGGAGCGTCGGAGCAAGTGCCTGCGCGGAGTCCTGAACGCAGAGAACAAGGGACATTTGTCGTGTCACTTCTCGGACAAACTGCTGTATCTGCCGCATTAACATTGTGGTGTCAGTAGAAACGGCATCTACAGTTAACACTGCCATGTTGGCCGTGTCAGAGCTAGGAAGGCGTGCAGAAATGCGCTGCTTCCCCAACTCGTCGTAGCTCTCACAGTACTGGACCACGTCTGTGACAGTTTGGGGATAATGTGTCTGATTTTATCAGCTTCGGACGTAGCAGGGTTGATGCGATGGCAGAAGTCTACAATATCCTCAGTGTAGAACGTGAAGTTCTCGCCGGATTGCTAGGCGCGACCGCGTAAGCACTGCCAGGTACGCCCGCTACGCTACGCCCGCCAGGTAAAAGTTGACGTTGCTGTGTTTGTCGCCGTCATTCCACTTATTGTGGGTGCTTACCCGCTCATACAAAGTGAGCCAGTCCTCTACTTCGTGCTCGTCGGTGCTGTTGAAATTGACAAGGTCTCGCTGTCTTGGTACGCCGGAGTAGGCGACCACCGGTGGTGCTGTGGCACGTCGACAGCCATTGCCGAGTCGGGGGGTAGAGTCCGGGTATGGAGTTCCAGGGTAAAAAATGGAACCAGCACGCTCCACAGAAAGAGGCCCAGAAACAGGCAACGGCCAAGCGCAGCGAGCACCGCTAACAACAACCATCTCCTTCTTCGGCTTCTGCTGGCGCCCGTATTTGTTTTTTTCTTTCTGGGTTTTACGTGCCAAAAGCAGTTCTGGTTATGAGGCACGCCGTAGTGGAGGGCTCCGCATTAATTTCGACCACCTGGGGTTCTTTAATGTGCACACTACAACATCTTTGGAAAGCCACAACTGTGGAGCAACCGTGGCTTCAGAGAAGTGTGCTCGTCTCACCCCGCGCAGGCCAGGGCTCGATTCCCACCCAGACAGAAATTTACCAAATTTTCTATTCAAAACCGCTCATTTACATTGTTTACAGGAACCTCCTTGAGAAATGTGACGTCAATCCCAGCATTGCACAGCGAATCAGTATATAGCTACCCCGGCAAATTTACTACGTCCGTCCGTGTACACCGTCGCGTCGACGAGGAAAAATGTTCATCTCCAGAGCTAGTGTAATTTTGAGTTTCCCTGTGACAGAAGTATGTTTTCTCGTATGTTCAAATTACAATTCGATGCTATCATGTCTGCAGGTTGTGTGTAAGTCATACTTTACAAATTTGGTGACGCACTTTAATTGACAAATTGAATTAGTAGCTCAATACTGCACTTGCGCCAGGCGCAGGGCCTGCTAGAATGAGGATACATGCTGCACTCCGGCACACCTCCATGCGCGCGTGACTAAAGTTTGCACACTATGTGTTTGTCCTTGATGAGTCGGCACTCTGTCACATTGGTCGCGGAGAGTGTGCTGCGACCGTAATCGACATCAGGTCAATACTGTTAAAAAGTACAGGTGCCCACAAAATAACTCGGAACGCCGGACCGGTGGCCGCTCGTCGGCGGAGCGCGCCGGTGAAGAAGTAGTTCCAGGCTCTGCGCATGCGCGGTCTCCCTAGCAAGCTCGCCTCGCTCCCTAGTGCATCTAAATAGGTGTTGCCTTGCTCCAAAAGAATAGCATTGGGTGCCTTTTAGCGTTATCACAGGTGTGGATGCGCTCTCTAAAACGCTGCGTGCGCGCGTGTGCACGCGATGGAGAATAAGCGCTCGTGCGTGCACGTCAATGGGCACTGGCGCCTTTTAAAGCGAAAGGCTTAACGGGCTCATTAGTCACGGAATGTGTCCATCGTCGACAACAATTGCGGTAGCAAAAATCAGTAGGCGGCGTTCTACACCTCTACCGTTCAATAAAGCATGTAAAATTGAATTAAGCACCAAGTAGCTAAAAGTAATTAAGAGCAATTTAAGTGTCCCAATGACCAAAGAAAAGTAATTAGGGTAATTAACAAGACCAATACACGGACATCGTACGACACCTGTATTAAAGCGTGATAAAGTGAATTACTAAGTAACTAAGAATAATGACGAATCATTATAAGTATCATCATATACCTTTATTATAGTGCCGCATGCATAAAAGTAATTCCTGTGCATGAAATTGGCGTGTTGGAATACGCCGTCTGATGTCATTTTAGAAACTTTTATTACTGCTCACAGTCATCCTTGTTAAAGGAGCCGTCATGTTGCAGTCAAAGTTCTGATCTTATTCCCTAGTAGTCAATGCGTCTCGGAATATAATTGAAGGAAGACTAAAATACATCGCGCTACACGATAATCAGGTTGATAAGTGCGCCAGAGTGCTACTACAGTCGAGCCGTGGCACTCGCCCACATCAAAGATAAGCTATGAATTCAAAGTTTCTTTAGGCGAAATAAATAACTCACATATGCAAGACATTAGGTATAATTAAAAGTAGAGCATGGCGAACTAACTGGTCACCACTCAGTTATAAACGCTCATGAATTCCATCCACCCAAGCTATCCAGAAAGCATGACTATCTTTTAGAATGAATGCAGATTCCGACGAGAATACGCCACAAGGATTACGCGTGCGTTAAGAGATTACGCTGCATAGTGCGCCAGCACGCTGTAGCCTACAGGTCTCGATCGCACCCCCCCCCCTTCCCCTCCTCCCAGATATGTTGTCGCAGCGCTAAGAGGGACAAACCGCAAGTTTTTCGACGCAAGGCAACGCTTATCTAGATGCACTAGGGAGCGAGGCTTGCTGGCTAGGGATGCCGCGCACGCGCAGACCGTGGCTGTATTTTTCCGCGGGTGTACTTCGCCGACGAGCGGCCGCCGATCCGGCGTTCCGAGTTATTTTGTGGGCACCTGTACAGTGAGGTTCACTTCGTCAACGCGGGTTACGCGCAAGCGTATGGACGCCGCGAGCGTGCACTGTGGCGTCAAAGCACCAACGGAAAGTTCGCGGATGAGGTCGTGGGCGCAGCATTAATCTCGACGGTGCGACGCCTTGTGGTGGCGCTTGTGTAACGTCGGCGACAGCGTCGCTGTACATGCACTTTCACAGGCTGGAATGGCGTCGGAAATTTTTTAGACGTGTGTTTACTCTCTGCGGCGTCGGCCATTTTTCGTCACCGCAGTTTCGCCAAGGTCACGCCAAATGCACCGCCAACATAGCCACCTAAGGCTTTCGCCTTAATAATAATATTTTCGCTACGCATTCATATGAAAGGAGTACTGAAAAAGTAGCAGTTTCGCCCATCGGAGCATCGATTGCTGTAGCAAATTAGTGGACAGCTACACGAAGCAAGCTCATTAGTTTATTGAGCCGTGTGAAGTTCTAAACATTGGCTTACTAACTAGCACGGTGTCACACGCGCAAAGGTAAACATGAACACATCTCGCTCGATGACCGCGGAAACTCGCTATGAAAATGCCGGATTGACAAACCGCGCCATCAGCAGCGGGCAAATTGACCTTCGCGCTGTCTCTCGTCTCGCTTCAACGCGAACGTCGAAATCACACCGCATACGAAGCTACGGGCACTCAGTGCATGCACTTTGTTCCCATGGCAGGACGCTTTAAACATGAGGCCCGCGCGGGCGCGTACTTCGATGACATCACAGATCGCTTTCAATATACCCGCCTGCGCGGCCGCGCTGTCAGCAGCAGACGACGCCGCAGAACGCACTCCCCCCTCCCTCTCCCTCTCCGTCGCAGTGCTCCCGTGCCTCGTGCTCTCTCGCGTGCGCTACATAGAGCCGCGATTGCCGGCTCACCGTCGTACGCTTTCACTCGCACACACAGCGAACGGCACGTAGCGACGCTTTTATCGCCGTTTGACTTTATTGGCCCTTCTCGTGGCGATCCCGTGGCCGCTGCCATGTTTGATCGTGTGGTGACGCGTCCATTGCTTCCCTCAACTGCCTCCGTTGCCTCCTTGTTTCAATGGAAGTGTATGACGCTGGTGCGGTTAGAAAACCTGTGTTTTGGGAGATATGTAAACGGTGACTGGGCGAACTACACGAAGCTTCGGAAGACATGCAAAAGCGCTTTCGGAGCTGATTAACCTATGTTCAAACGGCGCAAGCAGCGTATGTTGTGCTTGTTCTAAAAGCGGGGCTAAATGTACATTTCAAGATATCCAAACATTCCGCTCATGAATTGAATCAGGATTATTGTTTTTTGCTCTGTGTACTTTATTTGGCAAATATTTTGAAGCAGTGGCTTGTCAGTTTCTGACACAGTGATGTTCCTCAGTGCGGCCACTATCTGATTGTTTTCTGCCTAATCTCTCGCGGGTGTGCTCAGTTCCGATAGATTTGTTCTTGCTCCGCACAAGGGTTGAAACGTAGCTGTTCTGCACATTTCAATACCTTGTAGCAAATGCTTAATATCGCGAGTAACTCGCTTACTCTTGTGGACCGTCACGAAACATTCAGCTTCGACCATTCGTGCGCTATCGATGTAGTACCGTCACTTATTGTGCGTATATAGTGCGCATATATTCAAGCTAGCGCCCATTCACTTATTCTTGACACGTTGGCGAAAGAGTGGATGTAAGTTTCCGTGCTGGTTGGGGTAGATGCAAGGTCGATCCAAATGGTCGCGAAGCTTCGGGCGAAAAGCGGTTCAGAACAAATTGTCACCAACATCAGCAAGGTTGGTTATGGGAGCAGCGATTGAAGCGCGACTATGTTTGGAGGGAACAAACATTGCGAAAGAAAAAAAAAGCGTTTTTTTTAATTAAAGCGATACACAGATTCATTCAAGAAAAATAAAATTCCTAATAAATTTTATATACGCATGGCGAGGAAAGAACAACTCTATTTTACTTGATCATTATCAATAAATACCCTTCTTTCAGCGCCCACCGCAAGAGCACCCGCCGATAGCGGCGGGCGTTGACGCCGCTATCACTTGCAATGCAATGCAGCTCTTGAAATGGGCAGAAAGGGTCACTCGTAAAGTTGACTTGTTACAATACGCCCCCTCACATGTGTTGCTTTGCTTGTCGACGTTTGTCTGAATTTGGTGACGCGTGTAGTTTCATTGTTTCTTAACCTGTTCCGTCAAAAGTAGTGAGTTGCGACCGCCAGATAATTGTTCACTTTAGTTGTTTTCGTGGGACAGCGCTGGCCGACGGGCTTGGCGTCCGACTAAAGGACGAGCACTCTATATATGATACGCCCAAAGCGTTCGTCAGCCTGCAAACAACGTATGTTATGCGCAAGGGTGCGGTTTCGACACCCGTATGGCTGAATCTTTTCTTGCATCGGTTTCCGCGCTGAAAGCTCGAAACGCCCATCACGTCGAATGGCCGGGCATTTGAATATACAGCTCTAATGGCAGGCCCCCGAAAACAAATTTCGCGCCTTTGAGAACAAAATGACGTCACTTCTGTTTCTAACGGATATGGCGTCACATTATTTTTTCTTCCGTCAGAAGTGTTCCCTCCTCACACAGATGGCACTAAGCCCCATGAACTGCTGACGAACCGCCATGTTTTGAACGTATGGGCTTCTATGGAAGCTTCGCTACCAGGTGTATTTACCTTGGTAGATGTGCGTAAATACTGTGCGCGAAACCTACTATGACAGGAGGCGGCGCTACTCCCATTATTGTTTGAAGAGCAGTACTCACTCTTGCCGAAATACCGGGGCTAAAGCCCTTTCTTTGAAGGTTAGCAATACAACGCAGGCGGATGAGCAAATTTGTGTATCCTCGAGGAGAGCCGTAAATCTCGAAGTGCCGGAAACACGTACGGACAATTGCAGCAGCGGTCCGCGAACTTGGCCCCACATATTCATTACATCCCTTAATATGCCAGTCACTATTTTTGGAGCCAACTACTGCGTACGTCTTCAATTCACAGGATTCAAACCAGAGTGAATAGAGCACAGTGCGTTAGCGAAAACTCAGTAGCATTTCCGACAGCTGATCGCACAGAAGCAAGGTAGAAGCGGTAATGATTTCGTATTCGTGCGCGGTCGCTGAGGGGAGGTATGGCGCGCCGCCGTAAGCGCCATGTCGTTTCTCTAAAGCAAACCGCTCCGCGAAAAGGGTCAATACGGGACCTCACCGCGACGGCGACGACGACGGCATAAATGCGCTTGGAGTGTCCATGTAATTGTTACCGCAATAAAACATGCTGAACGCGTCTAAGCAGAGGGGATGTTGACACAGATGGCTTCCGGACGCAATAGAAATGCAGGCGATATTATCGCGACTCACGGTAAACTCGAAAGCAACAATATATTAGAATACGAGGGCAAGGGTCACTTCAGCATTCCTTCTCTTGAACCTGCTCTCACAGTTGAGGTTGTCGTCATTGTGTACGCAAGGTTCGGCAAAGCTGGGGACGGGGCGCTAGGGCTGCCAACTTCAAGTTTGCCGTCAGACGCCAGCGCCACTCCATCCACTGGCGGAGTGCGACGTCTCCACGGATTAGGTCACCCGCACTGTGGCGCGCTCGCGATACCCGCGATCTTTGCAGTATTGCTCCTCGCATCGCCGTTGTTTCGCAATGGTTCGGGGGTCGGGTAGCCAACGTATCCGGTATTGTTGCGTGTTGAAATGCCACATCAGTGAAAAAACACCCGAGGCGTGCAGCCGTCTTTCAAGTTGTACAGTTTCCCGGGTAAATAGTAGGAAAAAGAACACAGGCAGACATAGATAATCGCCGTCGGCAGAATACAGCAAGTCGGAAGGCGAAAGTTTTCCGTTTTAATTATATTTCCTAATCTTCGCGGTAGCTTTGTTGCTTCGCCTTGTAAGCTCCGTCATCACAGTTTGCTTATGACGACGAGAGTATCGCTGCAACTCTACTCCGACGTGCATTGAGTAGCGCATTGAGCGTCACTTGATTTGCGCGCGCGACGCACCTTGTGTTTTACTTGGTTCCTTTGAAAGCGCGCGTTTGATCGGTCACATTTCTGCAGTAGCACGTTGCATGATTAGGAAGCCCATTTCTGAAAAGAAGGCGGACCGTACTGTGGGGTACCTTGACACCGCAAGTTGTGTTGCTAGTGGAGGGCAGCGACCGTTTGAATCGCTTTGGCTCTCAGTCGTTCTTTAATGCCGGTTAAACACGGCCACTTTCCATTGCGATCCAGCCCGAAACCGATAATTTTTTGGTCGGAAATCAAGGATGGTAGCTGCCCGTGTAGAAGCACTCGATCCAGATTGGACTCAACAGTGCGCCGCAGTGCCTGAGGGACAGGAGTATAAATTCATTATAGGTTTAGACGCCTCATGTATGTCACAGCCGTTGTGTCGTGCGACGCCACGGTCAAATCGTATCTCTTAATATTTGCGAAGTGGCTTTCACAAAGAGATTCTTCAGGATTTTTTTTTAGTTTTTGTCGAATCTTTTGCCCCCTTTTTCGCTTGTGTTTTCTACATGCTCTGATATCGCAGCACATCACGCCTCTCGGGGCACCAGCACGAAGCTGTCGCTGCTGCCGACGCTCAGCGGTGGCACCCAGCGGAGGACACGAGCCCCAGCGCCCCTTTATTAATAGACCATTTTTATATGCGAAAGCCCCCTCGACCGACTGCACGATACGGATGAATATTTCGCATGCGAAAACGTTCAAAAAATTGGCACGCGAAAGCGAACAAACGCAACTTACTTGACTCTGCCAACAACAGCTGTAATGAGTGCTCGACTCCTCCCTTTTGTTCACTACCTGCCCAGAAATATTGTTACGGTAATGTTGAACCGGCTTTACTTAAAGGACGAGGTTGATGGTGAAGTAAAGATGGCGTCCAAAGGCGACGACAGCTAACGTCTTCCTCCTCTTCTCCTTGCCCGGCTCATGCCGTAGCAGTCCTCCGTTGCGAGACGAAGCCCGCTGGGCAGGTTCAAATCACTCGGAAAGCGTAGGATGAAACTGCTTAAGACGAGCAACATGTACAAACTGGGTCCGGCTTGACCGACGACCAGCTGACGTCAAGCGTGCCACCACGTACGTCAAGTCACTCAAGGGTCATTCCACGCGAAACGTCCCAGCCCAAAAACCGACCATCGTTGATTTTCTTGAAAAAAAAATGGGATAGATGGCTATTGTGTGAATAAGGTTTAACCAAAGTGTTTTGGTCGACAAAAATTTTTTTGATCACGTGAGCGCTATTTGAAGTTTCCGCAAAGAAGCAATGTTGGATGTAAATTTTTTGATTCAAGTCTGATACTAGGTGTAATAACAAAGTTTATTTTAGAGCATTCTAGGGGCGTCCTTCTTTCATATAATGTGATAACTGAATATATTTTAAAATTGATCGCGTCTATTTGGCTCAGTAAAAAAGCAATAAATGTAGCATTTTCTGAATTTTTTTCACATAAACTTCGCAAATTTTCAACTAAAATATTCTTTCTTCCTTTTCGCATGTTGCTATAGTGTAGGCTAAAAATAATTTGATATTCTTAAGACATGTATTTCTTTAGAAAAACAGCTCCAAAGTTGGCAAAAAGTGGGTTTTTTGCGAGATTCATGCCACATTTAAGCCTTAAGGCCCTCCAGATAAAAATATTTCAGATAGCTCAATCTGCGCACCGCCTCTTAGCTTGTGATTTAGAAATTTTTATTCGAGTGAATTTTGTTTGAGGCGAGAAAAAAATGTTTGAAGCCAGCAACCAATATCTCCAGTAGGCATTGCGTACGTGCCGCCGCTCCCCTCGTCGTCAGCTCATTGTCCGCTGCGCGTCGCCGTCTGCCGCCCAGCAGACGACGGATAGTATATGGGGGGATCATTTTTAAGATTTATGGAATTTTTAAAAATCGCCTGTAGGCGATACAATTCTAGTAGCTGGATTGTTCAGAGGCGGACAGTACTTGCACGAGAAATTGAAACACATATTGAACTAATTAACAAACAACTGCTAACTTCCTAATTAATTACTTTACGGAGCACATTGCAATTCACGATTTGTAGCCGCCGAGCTTGAAGCGTCGTCCACTTGATATTAATTTCCAGGATGGCACTAATTTTGATATATTATTTTCTAAAGTGTGGGACGAAATATGTGGGTGGTTACTTTTGTGCTTCAATGCATAGATGAGCATTTTGTTTAATAAATCGCAGTTTCGCCCGAAAGTCGAACCATCGATTGCCATATCAAATTAGTGGACCTCAGTTTACGGTTTAGTATCCCACAGTTTACGGTTTACTTCACGGTGTCTCACACCTTTGCTGTGCTACAGCGTACTAGATAGCTACGTGCAGCTCTTCGCGCACAGAGTAACATGACTTGCACATTCCCTTTCCCCCTTATCTCTACGCCAATCAAACAGTTGCCGAGGGTGGATAAAACTTCAGACTCGCTCGTGCGAGTACGTTGGCAGCGCTCACATTGACTAAGCGATTGACGGCACACTGCCGACTAGCGTTAAAAGATTCCCAACGTAACAAGCTTCGACCACGATGGCGACACACCTCGAGGGCGGGTCACTCGAGGAGTACACGACCTGTTCGTTAGATGTTGGCGCTCGGACCTTGACTCGTGTCACCCACAGATACCAACCAGAGCACGATGTTGTCCTCAGCCATAGCATTAGTATATTTTTAGAGGAAATGCTTGAGGAAAAAAGTGGCAACCGCAAAGGTTAGATGGCGCCACAATACTGAGGAGGCTTGTAATCACCTATATTTCTCGTCTATTTTGAATCGTATTTCGTTGTCTGCAACTGTGCGCCGGCATAAAATAGCAACATGGTGGCGCCCTTTCGTTTACCGATTTCTATGCATCGGCGCTATTGGTAGCTTTTCCTCTAGAATTTGTTGCACTATTAACTCTATGCCCTCAGCGGGCTGCAGGAGCTGAGCGAGCGCACTCGTCGCGACCCCCCGCGGAGGCCGCAGTATCTAGGCTACGCAGCAGAGGCAGCTACGTGGAACTGTAATCGCTAACTGTCGGCCGGACAGCGCTGGAGTGGGCGCTGATATACTCAAGTTGGCCGTGCCGCGAGCTGCGCAGCGGACCAGCTATGTGCAGCACCAGCTTGACCAGCGGATAGTAGCCACATCAAAATTGTGCATTTTGCCCAATAGCTCAATCCGAAGCGAAATCTGCCAAGGTGTCTTGCCAGAACTGGCCAGGACTGAGTGCACGCTGGCAAGCGTATGTCAGGTCTGAACTTAAATTTTGCGCAAACTAATAAAAGTTAGCTAGGCATGACGGCTATGACACTCCGCCACTCCTACTACCAAGGCTACGAAATCGTGCCAAACAAGCCAGAAGTTCACAAGCCAGAACACCGGCTCAAAGTAGTCTTTGTAGAAAAGAACGGAAAAAATATGAATTATTAGAAAACAGTGGCTAACACAGTACAGCATCCATCACAATATAAGAACGTACCCCTAAGAACGTACGAACACACAAGAACAGATCTCTGAAAGGAGTCGCAGGATTTCTGTAACCACAAACATCTTTGCATATGTATAAATAACTTTCAAGCGAAATAATGTTGAGCCCAACATTGCGTAAATTGTTTAAAATTCCTATACAGCTTTTCGTTTCTTCAAGAAATACGAGCCGTGCATGCACTGCCCATGTATGCGAAGTTTCCATTAAAACTGCACCCAAGAGTATTTCCCAAAAGGAACAAGAATTATATTAAAGGGCCCTTGATAGACAACTTTTTCCGTGACAGGTTCAATATTTTCTCCATTACAGAAGAAGGCGTTCTACACCTTCATCGTATTGTTCACAGTCTTGATACAAAGAATGATTTTCCTGCACAGTAATTGTTCGCTATATCAGAAGTCTGGTAAATAGGCTCGCCCTAAATACTACCGGTACAGAACTTAACAAGGCACAGTTTTATTTGTGCAATTCTGTTATTTATTTAATGAAGCATTTCGATTTCTCGTAGAACTAATGGCCGCCTCATCGCGTAATTTAGATCAAGGGTTAAAATTTTGCTATCTAACACAGGCAATTTTTAAACATTTTGGACCTTCTAAAAAAACGATAGCTGTAGTCATACTCATAAATCTCAGTGGTACTATGTATTCATTGCGCATTCGTATACAGGGTGTCTCAAGTATCATGCACCAAGATTTAAAGATATGAAAATGCAACTTAGCTCGACAGAACCAAGGTAATGTTGTTTGCCGTCGCTTGCAGGTACTAGGATTAATTTTATAGCGGAGCTGTTATATGCTAGTTTCCAGTGGATCGCTGCGTGCGTAGAGCGAGCGCGTTGACCGAAAACGCCGTAGCTTCGATACAAACCGAAAGCGCATCGCCGGTGTGCCCCAGCTGCGTTTAATAACCAATGGATGTGTCTCTTTGGCTAGTGACGTCACATACTGTATGGGCACGTTATCTCAGTTGCGTTCGGGCCGGGTAATGGGTAGGCTGCGTATTGTGCGGACCGAGGAAGAACAGCAAGCGTACGAAGTACGACGGCGTGTACAGAAGCGCCAATGGGCGCGAAGGTGGCGGGAGGCTACTAACGCCTCCCGCCGCCTTCGTGCCCATTCCCGCTCAAGCATCGTTACAGAAACCATGGCCGTCTACCATAGCGACCACAAAGCTATAGACACCTTAATGACAAAATAATAAAAAACGGTCGAAAATGACAACTCATGTGACACATAAAGACACATAGTCTTTATTTAAATCCATATAGTTTGTGACCATATATAACACCTCCGCTGTTCATCCACCTTCACAGAGTGGAATGGTACTGAGTGTTTTTGTATTCCGCCAAATCACTTATTGAGTCCTAATTAAGTAATCAATTTCTCAATTATTTCAATTAGATGAAAAATGTCATTGAGAAAATTGTAGAGCAACACGAAAAAGAAATGCTGGCTCTCCCGTAATCGAGAGTAGATGTAAACATGAAATGGCTACCGGCAAAGCAGATTTCTTTCGGATGATACTAGCCACAATCTTAAAATGAGCATAGTGCGCGTTCACAAGGGCACATCCCACCACACAACCATCCGCGGCGCGCCGCACGTTTCCGGCCTGGTCATAAAGTGGCGCCATCTCTCGAAGGAGGCGGCGTAAAACCCGTGCCGCGGAATTCGCGGACCGCTGACGTTGATAAAAACGCAGACAACCCTGTCTTAGCGCCAAAAGTTGACAATCAAATTTATGGTGCCCTGTATCGACCTTTTGAACGACCCTATTGGGAATGACAAGTAAAACTTCAGCGTACTAAAAGCGCATCGGTCGAAAATGACAACTCATGTGACACATAAAGACACATAGTCTTTATTTAAATCCATATAGTTTGTGACCATATATAACACCTCCGCTGTTCATCCACCTTCACAGAGTGGAATGTTACTGAGTGTTTTTGTATTCCGCCAAATCACTTATTGAGTCCTAATTAAGTAAAACAGCTTTAATGACATTGTGAACAAACATTAGGAAGCACTCGGAAGCAATATTTTTTGTAATTTGTTTGGGCAGTAACTAGCGTTGGTAATGCGATCCTGTACAAAGAGTTGGGGCCCAGAGACGTACATTTCCCCGTTCCGTCTGGGCGGAGTGCCCTGTATAGCGCCCACCGACGCCGCAACGTGGGGACGCTAAGGGCGGCGCTCGCAGCCGGCGCCTTGCTGACGGCTGCGAAAGAAGAGGAAAATAAAGATTGGTCGCGGTGTGCTCAATGCGAAAGCAAGGCACGGGCAGTTTTCTTCTAGAAGCCTGCTACACTGGTTTTCCTGTTCTGGCGCTCCGCTGCGACCCCTCGGTTCCCGACATACTCATATGCATCGACCACTACACACGATGGCCAGGCGCTGCACCCATCTCCGACATACCGACGCCCATAGTCGCAGCAGCCTTTGTGTCCACATGGAAGGCCCGGTTCAACTATCCGTCAACGATTGCTGCAAATCGCGGTCGGAAATTGCATTCTGCCCTAGTCAAAGAGCTACTAAAGCTTCTCGGAACTACTTGGCTCCGCATGACGGCTTACCATTCGCAGTCCAGAGGACATGAGCGCTTTCACCGCCGCCTGAAGTTCTCGCTGATGGCACATGACGCCCCCGAGAAGTAGGTGCTCCAACGGCCTCCTGTGTCGCTAGGCATCAGAGCCGCACTTGGCATCAGAACCTGGGTTAGTCCTATAGGAGGAGTCAGTCTACGGCACTCAGCTACGACTTCCGAGCGATTTCTTAGCAACCGCATCAAAACATCTATGCAGGCCTGTAGCCAGAGGGGGGGGGGGGGGGGGGCTAGGGGCCCGGCCCGCTCCGTAGAATAGTCAAGGCCTTCCGCAAATGCCCGCCCCCCCCCCCCCCCGGAATAGATTCCTGGCTACGGGCCTGCTTCTTTGCCATAAGCTGTCGATTACGTCTACAGCCTGCAAGCATTTTTCAGCCAGCTTCGCCCGTGTCTACTCGTTCGCAAGACAGGAGAGCTTCATACGTTTCTCCAGCGGTCACCTCTGCTGCCTGTGCTGTGCTTCGTGGAAGCCGCTGCAGCCACACTACTCCGGCCCACTACACAGCGCCGCCCAACTACCATCGTCGTGAGCATCCACCTGACACAATTGCGCTCCAGCGTCGCAAGCCCGCCTGCATTGAGGCAACCTTAATAATAATAATAATAATTTATTTCCCATGAAAAGAATTACATGGTGGGGTTCTGGATAAAAAGTTGCGCGCAGGCAACTTGACCAGCCCAAAAACCCAACAAAGGCAACAGAGGGCGTCGGGCGCTCACATGTGAGTTAAATAGATCGGATGGTGTCAAAAAAAATAAATAAATAAAAAAATGTGTATACGAGACAGGTAGTAATACACTTTAACAATTAAAAAAACAAGTAGTCTGCATTAACAAGGAGATATTGAATTTATACATGAGCGTTATAGATTACATAAAGAAAGTCTTATTATACGAAAACAGGGGGAAAAAATAGGGAAAAAACATAACATAGCACTATATTCAGTGCAGCATAAACTAAAGCAAATAAAGGGGGGAAAGGTCATACAGTATTGCATATGAAACAAACTCATTAAACAACAAGGAATAGTTTAACAAGGATTAGTTTGACGTAAAGTAGTTGTGCAGGCTGCATATGGACAGAAGGTCTATTTCTCGTAAGGCGAGGTTATTGAGTAGAGTCGGAAGTGTATGTCGAAGCATTTGTTGACCATAATTAGTTCTTGAGTGTGGAATGTTCCATTGTTCAGGTGTCCTAGTGTCATAGGCTGCGACATGTTCGTGTAGGCGAGCTATGTTTCGGATTCCGCTTACCGCGTGCTTGAGCTCCTTGCGATACGTCAGTGCCAAACGGTATTGAAAGAGATTTTGAATTTTAAGTAGGTTAAGTGTTGTGAATAGTGGCTGAGTAGGAGCATCGTACGGCTTATTACATATCAAGCGTATAATGTTTTTCTGCAAGATGGAGAGACAGTGTATATTAGTTGTTGATGCGGTGCCCCATACTAGACAGCAGTAATTTAAATGACTTAAGAATAAAGCATTGTAAATGAGTATTTTTATTTTGCGTGGAAGATATTTAAGGCAGTACACTGCACCAACGACTTGGGACAGTTTTCCAGCCAGGAAGTCGTAATGGGTGTTCCACGTCATGTGCTCATCGAAGAAGACACCTAGCGTTTTTATTGTTTGTACAATTTCAATTCTTGAGCCCCCTATAAGTAGATCTGTTTCTGGTGTAGTTTTCTTATTTTTAGCTTGAAAAAACACTGCTTTGGTTTTGTTTGCATTAATTTTAAGACCGTTTTCAACAGACCATTCGTGGACTTTCCTTAGAACAAGGTTAGCGGTCATTATGAGGCTATGTGCATTGTTTGATTTAAACAGCAAAGTGGTGTCGTCAGCATAAATAACATATTTTGTGTTAGAATCAACATTAACCAAGTCATTTACGTAGAGATTAAAGAGGGGCCCCAGGATGCTTCCTTGTGGAACGCCAACCTTGACTGGTCTGACATGGGATACAACGTCAAGTTCCACTAGCTGCTTTCTGTGTTTTAGGTACGAAGTGATTAAGTCTAGAGCTATACCCCGTATACCATAATATGTTAATTTTTGCAACAATAGAGCATGATTTATACTGTCGAAAGCCTTACTGAAATCTATAAATACTCCTAGGGTTAAAAGGCGCTCTTCAAGGTTGTTCAGAATGAATTCTTTTTGTTCAAGAAGGGCCATTTCCGTGGATAAATGTTTTCGAAAGGCATACTGGCAATTAGATATCAGTCTCTTTGTTTCAGTGAATTCTGTTATACGACAGGCAATAATTTTCTCCAATCCTTTCGAAAAGATAGGTAATATTGAAATTGGTCGATAATTACACATTTGCCGTTGATTTCACCACTATGTGACGTCACTCTACGGCCTTCCTCCAGAACACCACCCCGGGTGTCTTCCAGTACAACCCGTGTGACCTGGAACTGTCATCGCTCGCCGGATTCTCCTCCTCTTTTCCAGGGGGAGGGGGGGGGGGCTAGGTGGCAGCGGGATGGGCGTTTCATGAATAGTATAGCAGACGCTCGCATCCTCACAAGGGCGGGTGCTGCGTTCGGCGCGCGCCGGCACCAGCTAGCGTTCGGCAGATTAACCCAATACTCCGTTTCAGACATCAGTCGTGGCGGCTAGCGATACTTCTTGCAGGGGCTGTGTCCGCACTTGAAAATGGTTCGATGTTCTTGATCGCAATAGTGCAAAACTGTTCGTATATAGGCTCATTATTGAACGAAAAAAGCTTTAATTCAGAGAAACTAAGAAACTCTGTCATACGGCAACTACTGCGTTGTTTTCGATCAATTTTTTCGAACTTTTTGTTAGCAGCCCGTCGCGGTAGCCTCACGTGCACGCTCACGCAAGCAAACGCCGTTGGCGCACAGGGAAACATGCACGGAACATGTGTAGTGATAACTTTGCGCCACCACACTTCTTGCGTAGCTTCCACAGCGTTGCACCTGATGTCTGACAGGGAGTATAGTCTGATGATGATGACGATAACAACTTCATTGTTCCACCAGATAAGGAGGCCCCCTACTCTCCGTCCCCGGCACGCAAGACTAGGGGACGTATGCCAGGACCTACGCGATTAGAAGCAAGCAGACGTCTTGACTCTTCGCGGTTTCTTCCGCCAAGCGGATGACTTGTTGTGTGGATTACGGTCCTCGCTCCGCAGCAGGGCTTCCCAGGCCTGTCTACAATTTATATTTGCTCTAGCCTCAGGGGAGCTACCCAGATTATGTCGTCGAGGGTCCCATCGCCCCACAGTGCTTCCACTTATCGTTTTGTCTATCATCTATCTGAACATGATATGCCCAGAACGGGTTTACGAAGTTCCCAGCTTGCAGACGCCGCCATGCGACTGCCTCCCTATTGTTTAGACTTTTATCCGGTGGTGGCACCAGTCTTCTGCGTACCCGATAATTTTCAACAATCTCCCTGTAATTTTGCAGACGATCGGCCATGTTCCGGCAGTCGGCCGGCTCCACAACTACCCGGAAGTAGAGAAGTCGGGCTATCTCGTGGGCCGCCTTGTTGCCAGTGAGAGACCTGTGTGCCGGGGTCCAAACTAGGCTCATTTTTCTGTTTAGCCGTCTACTGGCCAGAACCCTTGCCGCTTCCTGCGAGATCCTACCTTTTCCTAAATTCCAGATGGCCGTTTTGCCATCGCTTATTATGAAATTGGCTTCCGTTCCAACGCAAGCGTGCCCTATCAGAATTTTTTCTGCCGTTTCCCTGTTGCGGCTTCTAATCTAATGGAGGCGGCCCATTTGGGGCACGTCGTGCATCGACCACTTAAGCGACCGCCCCACCCGACTTGTCACTTGCCGCGTCCACGAACGCAACCGAATTTCGGACCATCGAATCAAAGCGTCCGATTAGTGCTTCTGCTCTCTTTTCACGCCTCTGTGTGTTTATATGGGGTGCATGTTACGAGGGAGGGGGGAATAATTAGTGGAGAATGGATGTTTGACTTGCCTCGCAATCCCGTATCTGTTTGCAGGCCTACCATTTCGAGAATAGTTCTGCCCGTGGTCGTTCGGCTCAATCTTTCGATCGGCGAAATTCTGACAACCTCCGCTATTTCGTCCCAGGTATTGTGCACTCCCACAGACAGGAGCTTCTCTGTGGAGGTGCTAATTGGTAAGCCCTAAGGCCCTCTTTATGCACCGTCGAATGAGCCAGTCAAGTTTATTCCTCTCCTCCAACCTGATGTTCAAGAAACGCGTGACACAGCACACGCGGCTTATTACGTCTGCTTGGGTTAGTTTAAGCAAGCTTCTCGTAATAAAACTAAGATAAGTCAGTATGACAAGGTGGCCATCTTTCTTTATTGAAACTTGTACCTCTTCTCCTCGCCCCAACTTTTCGCTTCTTCTTCTACGTTACACTCCCCTTCCTTTAAGTCCCACCCCTCCTGAGGCGATAGGGTGACAATCTCTAATTGTCCATTATTCATATACCCAACAGTATTCACTACGCCTTGCTTCACACACGTTTTCACGACCTGGAATGGACGTCTGTTCCTGGTAGTCCCTTTTGGACAAGCACAAAGTCGTTTAACTTGATATCAGGTATATGTCCAAAGCGTTGTGGATCAGAGAGCAAACGGGGATAGCCGATTTTCTAGCTGACATTAAGAATAAATAATCGAGCTGGACAGGCCATTTAATGCGTAGGATATATAACTGGTGGATCATTAGAGTTACAGAATGTCTACCAAGAGAAGGGAAGCGCAGTCGAGGATGGCAGAAAACTAGGTGGGGTGATGAAGTTTGGAAATTTGGAGGCTGAAGCTTGAATCAGCTAGCGCAAGACCGGGGTAATTGGAGATCGCAGGGAGAGGCCTTCGTCCTGTAGTGGACTTAAATATAGCTGCTGCTGATGATGATGATATGTCGACAATGTCTCTTGTTGAATTGGCGTTTCATCGCTTCGCGATACCTGCTGCGCTCATCGATGCTGATAAGCTGTTATGGGCTCCTTCCAATAGCCGTTTCGGGTCGCGATGATGCGGCCGCCGGCGGCGTCTGCGTCCGCCGCGTAACTGCTATCGCCGGAAACGCGAAAAAAGTACCCGATTCCCTCCGGGATCGAACCCACGCCTGCTGCGCGGGAGCCGGATACCCTACCACTGAGCCACGCAAGCGCTTGCTATCGGGCCGCGGAAAATACCCATTTATAAGGCAAGCATGCAGGGGGAGACTACTCGAGCCTCCGCCAGTATGGTGGCGCCATCTAGGTAACATGGCTGCAAACGCAGCGTCAGCAGGCGTAGACGACGATATGCGATTCAGACGAGGCGCGCAATCAACGCGTTCCCGAGCTGCCGAGCCTCCGCCAGTATGGTGGCGTCATCTAGTTAAGGTGCCTGCAAAGGCGGCGCGCCCGAGATGTAAGTTGCAGTTCTAAGGCTTTATTGGGCTCAGCAGACTGCTGTGCCCAATACATTACAAGCCGCAGCATGCCGTCGACGCCGGGCGGACAGTTCAGATCGTTCTCTTCAAAACGAGGCGAACAGACTGCCGCGAAGACCCTGTGGCGCGTGGTGCCCAAATTGGAGCTACTCTTGAGCCGCTCCACCAGCTTACGCTGTGACTGTGCTGCGTGTGCCGCGCAGGCCTGTGACTTTTTTATTTGGTCGTTCCGCTAGCTGAAGTTTGTCTGAAGTTCCAAGTTTCTTGTCGGCAGACAGTTTCGGCACTACAGCAATCACGGCGAAATTTGGGCTACATCCAAGGCTTGTGGTATGTGTGCCGTTATGGTGTGCAACGGCTGCTTCTACGCAGCACTTGCATCCTCTTCGGAAATTTGGATACATTGACAAACTGATTTATGTCACGGATCACTCTCTCCGCCAATCCGTTAGCTTGGGGGTAATATGGAGAGCAGCGCTGCAGCGCAACACCGCAACTTGCTAGATATTGATGAAACTTGTTACTCATGAATGCACGTCCATTGTCAGAGACTATGACCTTAAATTTCGAAAACATCGCTTTGTCAAGAAAGACAATAACAGTATTTGTATCTTTTTCCAGTGCATGCAGCTACCATTTCTGTGCATTGGTCGATTGCCACTAGAAATGACTGCGTCCGGCGCACACCTTCGCTCTCCTATTGCAACTCGGCAATGTCCACGTGCTCTATGTCGAAAGGGGCGTCTGAGCGAACCGATAATACGAGCTCGTTTGGTAATGTGCGGTACTTTGCCTTATTTACCTGACACAAGTGGCAAGACCAAACTTAGTTGTCTAGAGCGCTCATCATATTCTTCCACGTGAACCTCTGTTGGAGCTTATTATAATAGGTTCGCCAGAAACCATCATAGCCGCCAGAGTCGGCAGTGTTATCGTACATGTGGAGAACTTTTGGAACGAGGGTCCCCGGCACAATGAGCCTTCCATTGGCAAGCTGTAGACCTTCGCAACCTTCCCACAGTTTCCTGATGTTTAATACTTCATGTGTAACTTCAACCGCCAATCTAGATAACATCAAACCGCTGCCTGCCCGGTGCAGTTGAGCTGAGCAGAGTTAAATGTGTAGGAATAGTACCCTACGACTTGAAGCTATCGATTTAGCGCAGCCCTGCGGTGCCTCTCATACAGCACTGCCCCTGTGCTGTATTCATTTCTTCATTTCGAACGACAGGCTGAAGTAAGGTAGAGTTAGTACTGGGTCACACGATATACCGCGCAATAGTTCTTGATAGACCACTTCGCAATCATCGGACCAAACGAAATGAACATCCTTTTTTTTGTCAACTCGGCCAGGCACTTTGTCGTCTTTGCAAAATCCATAATGAAAGCCCTGAAGTGGCTCGCTAGTCTAAGAAAGACTCGCAGCAAATGAAGGTCATGTGGCTTCGTAAGTGTGGAAATCTGATGTACAGACTCTTTTTTGGTACTTCTGGTAACACCGTTGAACACTCTACCGAGAAAAACGACCTTCGACTGAAAGAAATCACTCTTTTTTCATTTATCTTCAGATCGACATTGCTGAGTGCTTGTAAGACCTTCGCCAGGTGTTCCGTATGCTCCTGCTCAGACCTCAAAAACACAATGATGTCATCGATGCAAACATTAAAAAAAATTCCAGTATATAGCTTTAGAACAATGTTCATCGTCTTCTGAAGCCATGCGGGTGAATTCTTTCAGCCAAAACGTAGTCGCTTATATTCGTATATGTCGAACGGCGTCACGAAGGCAGAAAACTTTCTGTCTTCCCTGGCGGTGGCACTTGCCAGAAGCCTTTGCACATGTCCAAGCGAGAAAAGATGTTACAGCCCCTGGTTTCATTGATGACTTCATCAATAAGTGGCATCGGAAATGGAAAAAAGTCAGTATATTTGTTGACCTGCCTTTAATCAGCACATAGACGAAAGGTACCAATCTCTTTAGAAGCAATGGTGATCGGAGAAGCGAAGGCAGAGGTTGATGGGTGGATTACACCGGCGTCGAGCATCTTCTGTATTCCTTCCATAAATCAATGTTTCTTCTCTCGCGACATGTTGTAGGCCTGGCGTTTAACTGCAGTCTTGTCGAGAAGTTCAAATGGTACTTCAAATTTTGATGTGGTCTTTGGATAGCCCCCGACGCATATTAGCTCTGGATATCGATTGATACCGTCCGCCGTTATAGTGGGCTTTTGTTGAAGTTCAGCAAGTGAAACTCAAGACATTTGGCGGTCATCCCTAGTAGTGAATTCGCCATCCCAGTAGAAGTCAAGTCCAAGCTGCTGCATGACTGAACGATACAAGAGCAACTGATATTTTACTCCATCGAGTACGAGAGCCTTAGTTAGGGCGCTATTTCCTTTACACGTGATCAATACTTCCGCCCACTCATTATACGTCTGTTTTCTGCCGTCGTAACCGTACACCGTCATAGGACAATGTTCCACGATGCTTAGATCTGGAATTTCACTCTTGTTTACAACTGTTATCGAAGCTCCACTATCCACTAAAGCCTTGACGTCCCGCCCATTTGCTTGCACAGAAATGTGCACAAGCTTGGCGCTCTCGGTAAGGAAGATGGTTTCTTGAAATGAAAGAGGGGGACCTTCCGATGTCAAATTGGTCACGTTTGTACGTTGCAGTTAGTGAACTTCATTTGGTGAAGCACAGTAGTCGTTAGAAGCATTCTCTTGATGCTGTATAATGCATAAATATTTCATATTTCTAAGCAAGTCATCAACAGTATGCGGTGTTCGTAGTTGGAAATCGTCCGGCTTCCTCTTAGGCACATCCTAATATAATTAGAGGTACGAGCGACGAGTCCTACAACGTCGAGTCAACAACATGTAGCAGCCTTCTCTTCTCAAAAAAAGTTTTCTACCAGAGGGCCGTAATTATATTTGAAGGCTATAGCGTTGTCCCAGCTCTGGAGCTTATTCTACGGGACAGATGTCAAAAAACTGTCTCTCCACTCAGCCCAAGGCGGCTGCGCTCGTTCTGCGATTCTCAAGTCATGCCAGGTTTTCGCAATGCCTCGTAGGTACAAGCGCATATTCATAACCTTGTCAAGGTCTCGCCCCCATCTATTCTGGTCGCACGCGTACTCAGAGAAACTGAGCCAGGCTTGAGTGTTTGCAGATGACCAACCGTCATGAATATCCGGCTTTACGGTTTCCAACGATGGCCTCCGAGGATGCTGGAGCACGTTTTTCATCTGCATACATACTGAACTCTAGCCCCTCTATGCTTCTTAGAGCTTCGGAGAGGTTTCTCATCGCCACGTTAAAGAGGAACGGGGCGAGAAGCGAGCCCTGCTGTGTGACCCTGCTCCCTAACTGAAGTGTGGGTGATTCAATGTCTTGGAACTTCATGCAGGCATTTCTGTCTGACAAAACGTCCTTCGTGTACTCGTATGTTCAAGCGCCTACCCCGATTTCATAGAGACCACGGAGGATCGCTTCGTGATTAGCTATATCAAAAGTCTTTGTCAAGTCCAGGCCGAGAATTACTTTGGCATCTCTAGAACGTGAGTCAATTATGTCATGTTTGAGTCGGAGCATCATGTCCTGCGTGCACAAGCCCGGTTGGAAGCCGATGATCTCGTGGGGCCACAGGTCGTTTTGCTCTATAAAGCGCGTCGGTCTAGTCTGGACTACGTGCTCCATCAATTTTCCCATGCATGAGGTTAGGAAAATAGGTCTTATATTTTCTCATTTCAGTGGTTTGCCCGGCTTTTGGGTTAGAATTACGGTTGCCGACTTCCACTGGCGAGGCAGGTGGCTTTAAGTACAAATTTCTTGGATGTACTCTGTCGGAGCCCTGATGGAGGCATCATCCAGGTTTCTTAAAATTTTGTTAGTTATTCCGTCAGGGCCTGGGGCGGACTTCGTTTTAGTCCCAATATTTCTGCCCTGACCTCCGCTTCTGTGAAGGGTGCTTCTAGCAACACGTTGGGAGCTCCGTCGTACTCCGGGAGGAGGGGTATACTATGAGTATCGCCAATGTACAAGGTGATAAGCTTGTCCATCCGCATTTGCTGTGTCAATTCTGTTCGCGTAACTTGATCGCATAATTTTCACTTTCTTTGTTATGTCTGGCGATGCTCCTTCTAGGATTACGGTTCCCTTTTTGCTTCTTTAGTTTGTGCTGCATACCATGTTTTGCCTCCCGTATGCGAAGCCATTTGCTATCAACTATTTCCGGGCATCGTTCCCTTCAAGGGCCTTCGTTGCCTCTTCAACGTGACGCGTGAGGGCCTTCGTCAATTTCTCTGTTTGCAATCGTCCCTGGGGCAGCTTCCTCTCGCTTCTCCCTAATTAATTCTCATTCCGTGACCCTCAGTTGACGCACAACGGGTCTTCACCCCTCTTTTAAGGATCGATGCCGGAATGAAATGATCGCTGCCGAAATTGTGCTCCGAATGTTGCCAGTTCAGATCTGTCACATTTTTTTAGAAAGTCAGGTCAGGGGAGGTGTCTGCGCATACGCTGTTACCCACCCTGGACGGACTACTAGGGTCCATGTGTAGGGTGAGTCCTAGTTCATGCGCGTCCTCCCATATCTGCTTGCCTTTTGGATCGTGTCTAGCGTAACCCCATTCCGGTTGCGCTACACTAAAGTCACCGACTAATAGCAAGTAGTTAGTCCTGGCTGCCTCAATCGCTTTGCGAAAGCGGGCTCTGAATCTCACCTTTTTCTGCTGTGAGGTATTGTACAAACTGAAGAGGAACACACCCGGTTCCTCTGTTCGTTCCGTAAAAATTTCAATAGTATGGCTTCAATTTCTCTCGAGTTGATTTTGTGCTCTATTTTCGCAATGTTCCTCTTAATCCACGTTGTGACGCGAGATTTCTCACCTCTATCACTTGAAAAAGCTTGGTATCCCGAGAGTTTTGCTTCTTTTCCCATGTCCTGCAGGGCTATAGCTAGCGGTTTGTCATCTCATAGTGTGAAGTATTGTTGCACTAACGCCCGCTTGCGTTGGAAGCCGCGACAGTTCCACTGCCCGAGTGAAGACTCACTTGGTGCGCCTCTCGCCATGATGGAGCTGGGCAAACTGTTCCTCCGCTTTTAGTTGCCATTCTTCGGTAGAAACTTATTCTGCCCTTTGCTTTGGTGCTTCGCCCCTAAGGGCTTGGATCTGGCTTTCAGTCTGATGTATTGCTCCCATAATTTGTGCCACGAAAGAATCAAATTTAGCTTCGATTTGGGCTTCTAATATTTTATCTAGTGCCACCAATGGATCAGCGTCTCCCCCTTTGCGTTTCATTGGAGGCAATCTAGCAGATTCTACCATCATCTGTCCACCTCCGGTACCGCAGGCTGCGTGGGAGGCGCAGCCATGGGGGCCGGGGGGGGGGGGTTGATACTGAATTTGGTTGCGCATTTTTGGGGGAGGGGGGACCCCACTCCGTATGCGCCTGCAATTTTTCAGATTCAAGATTCATTTATTTGTCCAAGAGAAAAAGACCCGGGACAAAAAGCTGCGGCTGCCGGCCTATGCAACTCTTGCCTGAGCTTATTGATGACCTCTTTAAGCGCCCAACGTCTTTCCGTAATTTATCGATCTCCTCGCCCTTTTTTATGCCTGGGAAAACCCACTGCCAAAGCTTCCACTGGTTCGGTTCCTGCTCTGGCTCAGCTTCCTAGTCCACGGGTGCACCGGGTCCCTGGAACGCTATGTCCCCCTGGGTCTGGATCTGAAGCGCTCCCTGGTGCGGGAGCTCGAGCGGCCACGCTGCTACTGCCTTACGGTGGTCTCCCCCTGCCTCGGGAACGTACGAGTCGTCTCTGGCGCGAAAGTCCTCATTTCCGCGCTTGTCCTTGGAATGATCCCGGGGATTCCCCTCGGCGGTCGCTCCGGCGTGCTGCTGTTTCTCAAGTTGCGGCTGCTGTAGCATGTTGATCTTGCGTTCCCATTGCCTCTTCTTCACCTCGGAACACGGTAGAGTTCTCTACATTTTCTGTCACCAAGCGGGTGTCCTTTCCCGCGCAGTTGGCCCTTGGGCTCACATAAATGGTCTTGTGCCAGTTACTCCAGCCACGACATTTCACCTTCGCGGGGTCCGGGCAGACGCCTTCGCGGTGTCCGAGCCAGCCGCAGGCGTTACAAATTTGTACTTTTTGTGGTAGCTTACACAACGTTGCGCCACGGGCGTGAATCTCACCCACCGCGGCACCTCTTTGTCTTCGAACAGTATTAAAACTGTCCTCGATGTTCTTCCGAGTCTTCGCACTCCCAGGAGCGGAGCCTTCCCTGAGCTTAGCAGCCTTTTCAAGATATCTGCGCCCGAGATGGACGAAAGGATTTATACACGACGCCTTTCTCGCAGTCCTCCGGCATAGCGACGTACGTAGTCATTTCGATCTTTTCCCCTTCGAACACGAGGCGCTTCAAGTCGGCGTATTTTCTCTTCCTTTGCGCGCTGAATGTGACGACGAGTATGGAATGTTGCTTCACATTCATCGAGATGACGTCCTCTCCGGCCGCGTTTGAGCTGACGCCAGCCGCGCTAGGTATTACGTTAGCCAAATACGCACTTCCGTATTTCATGAGACGTACGAGACCGCAGTGCGGCCTCATGACTATTTTCTCGGTGCCATTCGGAAGGTGGGAAAATTGCCTTTCAACAGGCTTTGCCGCCATCTTCCTCCCTGCGAGCTTCTCGGCGCCTCGCTGTCATTCCATATCGCGTGAGTCGTTGTACCCTAGGGGGACAGCTTTCCTTTTCTTCTTGCTACCGTACCATTGTCCCAGCACGTTCAATTCTTCCGGATCAATCTGCGTACCTTCTGCGGTCTCCATCATGGCAAAATCAGTCTCCCAGCGGAGCCTCCGACGCCACCGGTGGCTTCGCGTCGTTATGTCGAACCTTAGGCTTAGCTCACCATATAGCACGTCGAAGACTGTGAAGTACAAGAAATCGTGAAAAACGAGGACACACCGTGGAAGAATTGATATCATCGGTGTCCGTTCGTCGAGTGCTGTTGATTCCAGCTAAAATCCAAAATCCGTCGAATCCAACTTGTTCTCCAGCGGCCGTATAGTAGTCGGAGCCTATCGAGTGCACGTCCGCTCTCCTTGGCGTCTCCCGAATGTCCCGAAGTATAGTCTGATACATCGCTGACGTGTCCTGTCCGCTCTCTTCGGAGGCCTGTCGGATGGACCTACGGGTTCCCGCTGTCACCCTTCGCCACAAACGAAATTCGGATGGCAACGCTTACTACACTGGCTTCTCAAGATGTCACGAACTTGGGCAGCACTTTCATGGACCTAGAGTAAGCTGTCTTTTATTGAATAACTGTACAGTGCTTTTAGAACGAAACAAAAGCACAACGTAGAGAGTCATAAGAATATATCTGGCGCCAAAGCAACCCAAATACCATAAAATGCCAAATTCACGAAGTCGCACTTAGGTGACGTCACTGAAGTCTGAAGAAGACATTTCGAATCAAATACAGCGAAGCTGTACATGGCTAGGCGAAATCAAAATATGCCCGTCAGATGTGCGCAGAAACCATCATCATCAGCAATGGCTCGAGCGTCGTCGTCTTCTTCCACAGCTAGCTTATTGGCGCCCCTCGGGGCTACCTCGCGAATGCGCTTCGTGCTACTGCTCCCGCATTAGTCGTCGTCTTCTTCCTCAGCTGGCTCCGTTGCCGCAAATCATTCCAGCGTAGAATTTCACTTCTGTCGTAGTAAAAGGGAGGCCGCGTTTACGGGGGTATGAGCCATTGCTTAAGGGGGTTTGAGTCGTTCATTGTTTTACGTGACGGTAAGATTTATTGTTTAAGCAATTTAATTTTGAAAAATCGCAAGAGGCAATGACGGGCGGATGCTGCTAACCACGCCGCCGAGTAAACTCGAGACATCGAACGCCAGCGACAACGGCGAACTTGGGGCAATCCGTCAGTGACGTCATTCACTCCGTCGAAGCCGAACGTGTGTCTAACCTCATTCAGAAACAAAGACGTAACCAATAATTGAGAAAGAATTTAATGAAACGTCGGGATTAACCCAGTGAAAAAAAACCGCGACCACACAGTCTCAGCTTCGCTGGTTAACCATCTGTACGGAGTGCTTGGGCGGGCGGTCTTCATTTCTCCTATTACTCACAGAGATTTTTCTCAGTGAATACAAAACAAAATTTCAAATAATACTTTAGCATCGGTAATTTGAGTCCAGTGGTCCGCACAAAAAATCTATACAATGATGACTGTGTCTTTCCCGCCGATTCCTGCGTCTAAAGATACCCACATGTTCGACCAATTTTTGTTTTACCATTGCGGGAAAACACGTACCATCCATAATTTGAAATACTAAAGTTCGGAAAGTGAGCAGAAAAATACACCATTCTCGCCTCCTTAACAGACAGTTTTAGGTGAGCGGCGCTGACGCTCCGCTCCGCACAGAATTCGCTCGCTGATACACAGCATGGAACAACGTAGATTGGGCATTCGACATGCGCGTCTTCCCGAAATGCGAGCGACGCCCTATCAGTTTGGCTGCTAGACGACCAAGAAACTAAATAAAAGCGATCTCATGTACCGGTAAATTGATTTTGCAAGCGGAGCCTGGGAAACGATCTTCGTTCCGCTGCCGGCATGAGCATTGTGCGCAAGAGACGCCGCGTAGGGGCCAACGCGAGCGGATGCCTGCAACGTCGGCTCCGGCAAACGGTACGTGCTGCTTCTACCCAATCTCTCCTACGGCCACTAATCTGCTCGAGAAGCGACATAAGTGCCTGAGGAAGACAGGTAAACCGCCCATTCCGGGCAAAATCCGACCTTTTTTGTGCTGAGAACAATTATCAGACCGAGACGCTCAGCTGCCCAGTTAAGCCTCACCCGGACTCTACCTCTCCGCCGGCGACGCCAGCCATTATGATGGAAGTAACGGTTGAAGGCCATACCATAACCGCACAAGAGCTCCAGTCAGACGATTGGACACCAGTGCTTTATAAAGCTTACGCCTCACGACCAGCCAGTTCGCCGAAACCACCTCACCACTCCGGCAACGCTACCTCCCAGGCAGCTAACCCGAACGCCAGGAACACGGCGCACGACGCAACAGCCGCCACCCGCAGCGGCAAGATGCCGGCCCGCCTACCACCGGCGACCAAGGAGACGCGCCTCACAGTGCAGCGTAGCAAGCAGCTGCCACCACTCCCACCCAACGCTATTCGAGTGGTTGTTCGCCCGCGAGGTGAACTACGACTTCTAGACGTCCCAACACCTCGACTTACGAAGGCAGTGCAGACCTAGCTCCGAATCACTCTACCGGACGACTTATGCCTGCGCACCCACCCGACCAACAATACTTTCACCATGGCAACAACACACTAACCAACAGCCGAGACTCTCAAGACGCTAACCTCCCTCGCAATTGGAGACCAAACCTACCCTTGCACGGCTTACGTGGCAACCCCACCGGGGTCTACCAGAGGAGTCATCACAAACGCCTATGACGACGAGACTCCAACGCAACTCTACCAAGACTTGGTCAGAAGAAATCCGAAGTACACCATACTAGCAGCCCGACGCATGGGAAAGACGCACTCCATCCTAATCACCTTCGACGCAAACGCAGTCCCGCACTCCATCAAGTACATGGGAGCCATCCACCGCTGCACCCTATACCGCGGCCGTCCGGATGCCTGTACCAATTGCAGACAGCCGGGTCACCATCATGACATATGCCCAAGCCCCAAGTCCAATCTTTGCCCCCGCTGTGGAACACAGCATTCGCAACAAGACCATCTTTGTACGCCCAAGTGAATTTTGTGTGAGGGCCCTCACCTTACCGGCACGGGATCGTGCAAGGGACAAAACCTTCACACGCCACCGAAACAGCCTAGCCACCCAGACACGCAGCAGCAGGAATCGGTCCCACCCAGGGGCAGTTTTCCCCAATTGTCATCTGGAGCCACCCAGCCCAACCAACACAAGCAAGCCTGGACAGAGCCATTGAAGCAAGCCTGGAACACGCCCCTTTCTTCTCACAAGCACACGACATCCATGACAGTGAATCCCAGTTTACAACATGCCCTGGCGAAATCCCAGGAGGAGGCAGCGGCGGCCAAAGCAGAAGCTACAGCAGCCCGAGCAGAAGCCGCCGCCCTTCGGCAATGCATCGCCAAACTGGAAGCCCAAGTAAGTGTTCTTGCCGCTAGATCTCCCATTTCACCCACCCCCGCTCCAATCGCACCTCAACCTCCTCCCCTTAACCCACCCAACGATCATACCTTGCCGATCCACTCCAACCCTACTTCCTCTCCTGATTCGCTAGCAATGGAGGCTGACACGGAACCCTCTACAAATTCAACTCCATGCACAACGCCACCTCCCTCCACCCCCATCTCACTAGACGACATTCCAACCCTGCTTTAGTCCTTTGCTGCTCGCTTTGAGGCAAAATTGCAGGACGCTGTCAATCACATCCACCAGCAATGTGCAACCCTCAAAGACGCGGTTATTCACATAACACAAGACAATGCTGCTCTTAATCACCGATTCGACGTGCTAACCGAAGGGTTTTCTGACCGCTATAGCGATCTTGAGTCCCGGCTCAATTCTTACGCAACCCGCCTCACAAAGCTGGACTCCACCCCAAGTAGACGTAAGAAGCCTAAAGCAGCTGAAGGACAGGACCACCCTATCCCAACCACAGCTCACGACTCCCACCCACCCGTCATCACGACTCCCAACCCCCCAATCGACTCTCATGATGGCAGCTCCAAACCATAATCTTACACTCTGGCAGTGGAACTGCCGGGGTTTGGCCAGAAGCGTCATGTGGTCCACCAACTGCTGTCCTGCGCTACGGGACCCGACATCCTTGCCCTGCAGGAGCCATCCAACCCACTCACCCTCCCCGGCTATACTCCTATTCTACCCACATCCACCCGCGCCCACTCGGGTAGCGTTTCTAGTTAGCCGCTCAATCACCACCATCTCCCATTCCCTAGCGATTCAAGACATTGATCACCTTCTAATTGAGCTTGTGCCACAACACGCTCGAGCGAATAGTATCTTCGTCCTAAATGTATACAGCCACCCTAAATGCCTACAAAGCAACTTCGAACGCCTTTTTACACTTCCGAAGCGCATAGCAAACAAGTGCCCCTTACTCGTCGTAGGAGACTTTACCGCCCCGCATACTGCCTGGGGTTACCAGCACGACACACGGAAAGGACGTCGGGTGTGGTTAGCAGCGCAACAGACCGGTCTCTCCCTTCTTACCGACCCTACCTCTCCTACACGCACGGGAAACCGTGTCTGTAAAGACACTACACCAGACTTTACATTCGCACATCGCCTCCTTCACGCCACATGGTGCAACACACAACAGAATCTGGGTAGTGATCATAGCATCATCGAAATTCTCTTAAATGCTCAACTACCCCGCAGACCTCCCAGAGGCTCCACTTTCACGAAGTGGGACTCTTTCCGATCATGTAGAGCAGCCCGCACCGTCGTCCCCATCACGGACATCACCGACTGGTCCAAACAATTAGAATGTGATGTCCGATCCGTAACTCATCCCCTACGAGAGGACTGCCCAAGCGACACAGTTGACTCCCGCCTCCTGCATTTATAGGAAGCTGAAGCAGGCCTAGAACGACGCTGGCAGAGGCAGCGCTGGAACCGAACACTAAGACGCCGCCTCGCCAGTCTCAACAAAGAGATAGAGACGCACGCGGCGACTCTTTCACGACAAAACTGGGAATCACTATGCAACAAGCTAGATGGCAATATGAGTCTACCTCAGACCTGGAACCTCTTTAGGCACTTGATAGACTCCACTCAATCTAATACCACACAAAGACATAACCTCACCAAACTCATACATACTTCCGATACACCTCCACCGGAATTGCTCCAAGAACTTAGAAATCAATACTTCCCCACATACCCTCCTGTAACACACCCCGACTATACAGGCCTCGCTAACGACCTCCTTGACCAACCCATTACAGAATCAGAAGTTCAGGCTGAACTCCAGAGACTTAACACGTCCTCAGCCCCCGGCCCAGACGGGGTACATAACAAGGCGCTCCGGTATCTCGACGCCCCATCCATTGCCGCCCTTACCGAATACTTTAACGGGTGCTGGCAAAAGGGCACCCTCCCACCGCAATGGAAAGAGGCCAAAGTCGTGTTCTTACCCAAACCTGGGAAACCTCTGCTCACCTCTAACCTCAGACCGATCTCCCTCACTTCTTCTGTCGGCAAATTCATGGAGCATGTACTCCAGACCAGGCTCAGCAAGTACCTAGAAGGCAACAATCTCATGCCCACATTATGTTTCGATTTCGTCCTGGACTTTCCACACAGGACGTCTTCCTACAGCTAAAACAACACATTCTAGATTCCCAAACCTACGACACCAAAGCTATCCTAGGTGTGGATCTCACGAAGGCATTCGATAACGTTACACACTCAGCTATCCTACGGAACCTTACAACCCTGGCAGTGGGCGCCAGGATGTACAACTAGATCCGAGACTTCCTCAGCCACCGCACAGCTACACTTACCTTCGGCGACCACCACCTCCCAGGCATAACACTGGAAGCACGAGGTACGTCCCAGGGAGCCGTCCTCTCCCCTATTCTATTCAACATAGCACTTCTTCACTTACCCCAACAACTATCTCAAATCCCCGACATCCATTTCAGCCTTTACGACGACGACATCGCTCTCAGGGCAAACCGCGGCAGTGACACCGAAATAGAACATCTACAATTGCCACTAAACACCATCGACACATATGTACAGGAGCGCGGCCTGACCTGCTCCCCTTACAAATCAGAGCTCTTTCTCTGCCGCTCCAAGCAACACGATTCAGTCATTCCTTCCATCTCCCTTACGCTAGGTACCCAACCTATCCAACTAGTATCCAAAATCCGCGTGTTAGGACTAGTTCTACACTCCCGCGGCGCTCACGGAGAAGTCATAAAGACTCTCCAAACACACGCTCAACAGACCACCCGACTTATTCGCCGCATAGCGAACCGCCGGGCTGGCCTACGTGAGCGAAACGCACTTCGCCTTACCCAGGCTTACATCATAAGCCGCACCACATATGCCCTTCCATACCTACCCCTCCGACAGAAGGAGAGAGACCGGGTAAACGCGCTCCTACGGAGTTGCACGAAAATGGCTCTACGCCTTTCCCCCAGCACATCCAACGACCGACTCCTCAAACTCGGTGTCCACAACACCTTTGAGGAACTCACAGAAGCCACCTTTACGGCACAAATATCCCGTCTATCTAACTCAGACGCTGGTCGCGCTCTATTATCCCAATTAAGCCTACCGCAATTACACACCCTACCGAGGGGGTCCCCCTTTCTTCTATCCTCCACTCTAACCTCAACATACCTCCCATCCCCAAGAACATGCACCCTGAGCGAGATGGGAACCGCCGAATAGCAAGGGCTCGGGCCCTCCACTAACAGTACAGCGAGTACCATGATGTGGTCTACGTGGACGCAGCAGAATATACGTCAGGCTCCCGTATGGCCCTGGCGGTAGCCGACAATCAGGCAAAGCTTCTAACCTCCAGCTCAATCATCACCAATTCCACCACAGAGGCAGAAGAGGCAGCCATCGCGCTTGCTCTCATCTCTACATCTGCCACCAAAATTATCACTGACTCCAAATATGCCATTCTCAACTATGCCAACGGCTACATATCCCGCACCGCTGCTCGCTTACTACGCTTCTGGCAGCCCCGGCGCCCCATAACCCTCATCTGGACGCCAGCACATGCCGGCCTCCATGGCAATGAGGAGGCTCATTCCCTAACCCGAGGTCTCACATTCCGGGCAGGAGGAGTCAGCCCCCTCTACGCGCCGGGGAGCACCTGCTTTCTTTCAGTGATATCATTTCGTACTACCGGGACGAACGAAGGAAATACACACCCCCAGCCCCATCCCTCACCATAGCGCAGGCCGCACACTGGCGACGACTACAAACTCGGACTGCCCCATACCCCTTACTGCTACATGCACGATACCCAGACCAATTCCCCTCCTCATGCAAACTTTGCGGTAAACCTGGAGACTTCCCACACACCCTCCTCACATGCCCCACCTTCCCCCATCCCCCATTACAGACCGTGTCGGAGTCTTACTGGGAGACTCTTTTGACCTGCACTTACCCTCAAGACCAGTGCTGGATCATCTCCAGTGCTATGAGAAGGATTGCGCTCCAAGGGCTCTCCTTCGCTTTGTAAGGGTGCGTCCTCACAGTAAGGGAGCACCCAAGTGTCATGTAGGGGTCTTCGCCCCCACCATCAATGGCAATAAATGTTTCTACCACCACCACCTTGTGCGCAAGAGCATTAGCGTTCCCGCTAAGCGGTTGTGTGGAAACTGATAGCATATGCCGGCCTGAGCCGACCGGATCGTAAACGCTCCACTAAAACACTCTAATAAAGTGCTCACAGCTAATAAACGCGCACAGCTTTCATGGACGGCAGGCGAGAATTCCAAATGCTATAAAGAATTTCCGAGCGAATAAAAGAGTGAGTATTTTTGTAATGGAGCGTTCATATCTTGCCGCAACGTTTATAAACACGTATGCACATGCAACACATCGTGTCCTGTTATTATTACTTGCGTATGCTAAGATGTGATATTCTTACATACGAGGTGTTTAATACAGAACCAGACGAATCTGGTTGACGAGCGCGGTTCAAGAGCGGTCCCGAGGCAGCCTAGCGAACGTCGTTCTGCTCTTCCAACTTTTTTTTTCCACCTGGTTATCTGCGCGGCATCCGAGGCACATGACAAAAGCTCGTGGCATTTCCCCGCTTGCAGACGAAGCCCGCCGGGCGAGTCAGTCATCTCGTCGATTGTAATGCCTCGGACGCGCGACGTGTTTCACTTCAGCCTTGGCCAAGCGTCGTCCCCTGCTCGTGGACGACGCTCGGCCATTGCGATAGTTCACTTAGCTGAGGCCTTCCAGGATAACGTTGGGACCTACATAGTCAGCAAAAAATTTCTGACACAAGCCACGCTACCGCAACGGCGTCCTGAGCCCGTATTCTGTAACGCTTCGGTTTTCGAAGAATTCGGTTTGGCGGTGGCGTCACATTGGGGCGGTCCGTTGACGCAATGAAAACGAGTGGAAGGACAAAGGCCAATCGGTGCGCAGGTTTCTTTGTGGAAGTGAACGTCACAAACCGAGTGAAAATATAACAATTTACGAGCGCTGCTTGGTAAATAAAAAATAATTTGTTGATGGTATTGATGTGGTTTATATTTTTCATCATTAAACGCGTGTGAGTTGTACTGGCGGTGAGTGACTTAGTGAACTTTGTTTACTTCGGTTGACCCATTTATGCCGCTAGGTGGGACGTCGTACGCTAACTTCGCGTAGCGGCCCCAATACACACTCAAGTACCTCGCACAGGCGGAGCGCTGTCTCTTTTGGGAGTCTGAATTGTCGCCTGAATTCCACATCTGTCATCTCAAAGGCGTCTTGTCGATGTCGTCGCTGTCACTCACGGAGGCTCACTAAAAGCGCTATAACAGGCGCCACAGGCACCGTACACGCCGTCATTTTGCTCCGAGTGCCGCGACCTCACCCGTGCACACGGCACGCACGTAGGCTCTGCACACGGTAGACCGCGCTTCGGATCAGACCGAAGCAGCGCGCGCGGCTTCACTTCGTAGCCGATGACAAATTCGGTTTCCGCATGATTCACATGTGCGTGATGTCATCAAAAAATGCGTTCGCGCCCTGAGGCGATGGCGTCACCCAGGCGGCGACCAATCGCTGCATGGAAACCGAATTCTTCGAAAATCGAAGCGTTGCAGAATACGGCCCCAGGATCGAAGTCAACATGGCGGTGACGCACGTTATAGCGTATCTTGGACACGACTACAGTGTACTAGAAGAGTTGTAGTGCGCTCACAACGCGGCAGAGCTTGACGCACTTCGTGTCGCCGCCGACAGGTGGCGCGGTTCGCAGCGTCACCTGAAACTTTCCTACGCGACGCGGTAAAACAGCTATCGGGTGTTGCTGTTTTCACCGTATAGAAGTAAAATGCACGACGTGCAGCGCACGAAAGTTCTTTTGGTGCACCTTCGCAGTTTGCAGTGAAATAAATTACTATTGTTGCGGCTGGTCTACAGAGGGTTGGCGTTGTTTTCAGCCGGAGGCACGGATGAACTAAACCATGCTGTTCTGTTAAAGGCTTGATACGGCCGCTGCAGTCACGGTAGCAAGGGGCACCTGAGTTTTTTCTGCAGCTGATCGATAAAATGGTCAGTGTGGTTTCGCCACAAAGACCGCACATCGGCGTTTCCAGCACCACCGCGCCGAATTTAACCACCACTTCGTTTTTTTGTTTGTTTTTTTCGCAGGTAAGGCGTGCAGCGCCTTAGACACTTTCACGTTGCCCCATCTATTCACGAAATATTTAGGTATCACTGCTGCACAAGTTAAGCTGGTTAGCTGGTTATTTATGTATTACATCTTTCGTAACGTTAATGCGACATGAAATTGAAAGGATGAAAATACCAGGTACACCCGTGAGCAAAAGTATACGGACCACAAGGTCGCTGAAACAACTCAATTTCTTCGTAATTAACGCGCATAAATTGAAATTGACGAGTACACTGGAAAGCTCGCAATGCCAAGATTCGACTGCAGTCCTAAATTTCAAGTTGCATTCCCAGGTAGTTGAAACAAACGGCTTTATCGCCCTATCCCTGGTCCGTATACTTTTGCTCACGGGTGTACATTTATGCAATACCAATGTTTATTTACAACAAAATAAAGAACGATCCCGGAAGCGCCGGGAGCAGCCGGTGAAAACTCCGAATAGCTACTGTCTCGTGCGCTTCGGCTTTTCTTCGCGGGTGCTTCGACCATTTCACACATTTTCCTTTTCTTCCTGGGCTTAGGTGTCGTCTTCATCAGGTCCTGTGGTAAATTCGGAAGAATCGTGGGAACAGCGTTTTCTGATAGCAGTGGCAATTGTCACGAGGAAGGCACACCTCTTTGCATTCTATAAGGTGCACAAGTCCCTAATTATGAATTGCGGTTCGAAGTATAACTCGCAGACCGCGCAACATAACTCCAGTGTCTTATCTGCACGGTTGAGGTTCCTGTCCCATTCCTTACGCTATTCTTCATCACGTGGAACGCTGAGCAAAGACGCCTTTGGTGCATCTTTCACGCGACTGTAGCCAGTTCTGCACTCGGGTGCAAAACAGTGATTTAGACGGCGGCTAGCCATTCACACTCACTCAGAGTGCACATTGAGTAATGCGTCAAGCACAGAGCAAGCACAGAGGATACTGCTGAAAACGCCGGCGGAACTTGCAGTCGAGAGCCGACAACGTCGATATTAAGTGGTTCGTTTTCAGTAAGGAAAGGTTGGCGCTATCTTCTGCAGCCCTTGAGGGAGAACGGTCAACGTCGCGATCCAAGAGAACGCACTCCTTACCAAGCGAGCGAAGTTTTCAGGATGATGATGATGATGACGAAGATGATGATGATTTATTGGCATCCCCTTTGAAACGGGGCGGCGACAAATAGTCACCTAGCCTGCTTGATTTAATCAGGTATACTATACATGTTCTTTATCTAGCATTTTTGTATACCTCTCATTATTATTTTTCTTTTTCAAAAATTTACCTTGTGCAGCTGCCTATGATTGTAAGAGATCAGGTCGTATCCATCTTTTCCCTGCTTTTTTCCACCAGTACTCCAATCGTCTCTTGCTGATCTCTACGCTGATCTGTTTATGTTTCCTTCCACTTTGAAACCAAGCGCTTCCGGAAGTTGCACGTTGCCTACGGTTCTCGCTGGGTGGATCCCGTCGCATTCCATCAGGATGTGCTGAGTGGTTTCTGGATCTTTACTGCAGCATGCACATGTCTGATCTAGTTCCGAATATTTGTTCCGATATGTTTTCGTTCTTAGGCAACCGGCTCGAGCCTCAAATAGCAAGGCACTGCCCTTTGTGTTATCGTGCAGATTTTCCCTTCTAATTTCTTTCTTCTCATTCTTGTAAATCTCCATTGTCCTTTTTGTTTCCATTCTTTGCATCCAATTCACGGTCTCTATTTCTCTCACTTTCTTTCTGATGACTCCTGTTTGTCTATTTGCAGTTTCGATTATCCTGTACTTGGTTGCCAACTTCATTGACCTCTTCCTCCATTCTGTGTCCACGCTTTTCATGTAGAGATACTTGTGCACTTTAGCCGCCCATTTATTTTCATCCATGTTCCTGAGCCTTTCTTCAAAACTAATTTTGCTCTGTGCTTCTCTGACTTCAAAAGAGGCCCAACCTATGTCACCCTGCACTGCCTCATTTGTGGTATTACCGTGGGCTCCCAAAGCCAACCGACCTACTGATCTTTGGTTAACTTCCAAACCCGCCAATATATCCGATTTTAAGCATATAATGGCATTTGCGAATGTTAGCGCTGGCACCATTATTCCTTTCCAGATTCCACGCACCACCTCATACTTATTGTGGCCCCACAGTGCTCTGTGTTTCATTATTGCTGCATTTGGCTTCCCCTTTATTTTCAGATTATCTTGGTGGTTGTTTGAGTAATTCTTTCCTTCGTTTATGTGTACGCCGAGGTACTTATATTGCTTCACTATGGGTATTACTTGCTGTTGAATTGACACCACGAAGTTACTCGTGTGTTCATTAAAGATCATAATTCATGATTTCTCTGTGCTAAACTTAAGGCCTAGATTTGTCGCTGCATTCCCACAGATATGCGCAAGTATCTGTAAATCGTTTTTATTGTCCGCTAGTAGCACATTGTCGTCTGCGTACATCAGTCCAGGGACCTTCTGTTGCACTATTTGTCCATTACGCATGTAGGATAAATCACAACCTAATTCAGCTGTTTTCCAGTCGTCTTTCAATACCCCTGACGTAAAGCGTGAACAGCAATGGTGACAGAGGGCATCCTTGCTTCAATCCTTGGTAAATTCCCACCATTTCATTTCCTTTTCTACCTTCCCATACCACTTGTACTTGGTTGTCTTTATATATCTCCCTCAGCAGCTCCACGAAATCGTGATCTATGCCTTCGTATTGAAGAATATCCCCACAACAATTCCCTGTCTACGTTGTCGTAAGCTCCTTCAATATCTAGAAATGCTATCCATAAAGGTCTTTTTTGAGCTACTGAAATCTCTATGCACTGAGTTAGTACAAACATATTGTCTTCTAAGCGTCTGCCTGGCCTGAACCCATTCTGTAGTTCTGTGGCCCCCAATACATCGTTTTTCTCCACCCACTTCGACAGTTCTAATTTTATGGCTTGCATTGCCATTCTATATATCACCGACGTTACTGTAACTGACCTGTACGAGCTCGTTTTATCCTTATCTCCTTTGCCTTTGTAGATGAGATTCATCTTGCTTTCACGCCTTCCAACGGGAAGTTTCTTTGTTCTAATCACTTGCTCTATGGCATTAGTCAGCAGTGCCTTGCTTTTTGGACCGAGGTTCTTGATTAGCTGTATTGGGATTTCATCGGGTCCTGCTGCCGTGTTGTTAGGGACATTTTCTGCTGCCTTTTTCCAACAAAAGCTTTCGATGCTAAATTTTGATCTCTCTGGCTTCTCTGCTGTTGCTGGATCTGTTGTCTGAACTACGCTTTTTCTCGTGCCGAAGTTATCCCTAATAACGTCTGTGATGTACTGCATCGCATCATCTCCTTCGTAGATGTTACCGTCTTCATCCCTTATAGCCGTTTGCGAGTTTTTAGTTGAAGCTCCGAGTGCTTTTATATGGTTCCAGAATCTTTCTGGAGCGCCTTTGTCTCTTATGTGAATGTTATGCATCCAACGTTCACTTGCGCATTTAATTTTCTCTTGCACGAGCTCACTCGCAACCCTTTTCTTTTCTCGGTATGTATTCCATCTAAGGAGCACCTCTTCTTCTTGTAATCCCAACTTTTTGGCTTCTCGATGAGCCCTAGATGCCTCTTTGCGCTCTTCTATAGCTTGTTTTATTTCCTTGTTCCACCACTTACGTGGTTTCCTCTTGCCAATCCAACAGTTGTTTTGCCGTGTCCGCCTTATTTCATGCTGCATTACGTCCACCAGTTCCTTATATTCCAAGACTGCTGTAGGAAAAACTGGCGGCAGCGCCTCTGGCGGGCGCCGGAGCAGTCGACGCTGAGTGCACCGCGGCGCAGGGATACGGCAGTGAGCACACTGCCCCTATTCTAGTACACTCTAGACACGACCTACTCAAATACTGACCTGCTCAGCTGGCGGCTCTCTATCGAGCCGATTGCGCCGGTTCTCGTTCCAGACTTCTCCGCTAAGGGGGCGCTCGAGCTACCCCTCCCGAACATCGACGTACAATGGTTACAGCACACGCGGGCGCGCTATACAAGTGCTTCACTCACGCAACGTGCTCCAATTTAGGCATATTTTGATTTATTGTAATGGTTGTGATAGTGAGAATGTTTATGTTCACTTCAGTCAACATTTCAAAGCGCTTATCTACAAAAGAATCAACTGCACCAAAGCTGGTGCACTATTCGGTTCTTCAGCAAATAAGTGATGTTGCGCACGTTTCTTTCTTTGTTTTGTTAATTGTGAAAGTGAGAAATGGGCTTATTGGTCGTGCACGAGCTTAGCGAACCTTATTATGCCCTCCTCAGTAGAACCCTCCTGTGTAAATGCTATTTCCAGCGATCGCTTGAAAGCAGTTGAAATGATTGTTTTTTGTTTCTGCTTCTTCTTTCTGGGGTTTTACCTGCCAAAACCAGTTCTGATTATGAGGCACGCCGTAGCGGAGGGCTACGGAGTAATTTTCACCACCTGGGGTTCTTTAACGTGCACTACAACGTAAGCACACGGGCGTTTGTGCATTTCACCTCCATCGAAATGCGGCCGCCGCGGCCGGGATCCGATCCCACGATCACGTGCTCAGCAGCGCAATGCCTTAGCTGACTGAGCCACCCCGGCGGGTTTTTTTTTTTTTTTAATCCGGCAATAGCGCATGAACTCCTGTCTCGGGTACTGCAGCCCACCTTTGTATGTCATAATGATACCCGCAGTCACAGCTAAGATGGTAGAGCATGAAATCTATAGCTATATAGCTTTCCACGCACCACTCAAATATCGCTGTATCTTCTGCGGCTCTTACTAGACAGCTGGAGCTGAATGTTTTCATGTTGCTAGATTTTTTGGAAACCCGTTAACATTTATTTTGGGTCCCGGAGAGTGTATAAGGCGCATTGTACTGTTCAAGAATGTCTACAATCTGCAATAAAATTACAAGGCCCAGTGTGCAAGTCTGGGAATCATCAACTTCGTACAATCTTCTTAACTCTCATTCAAGATTAGTGGTGCATCTGTTTGTACCAATTCATGACTTGTCGTTCTGTGACAGGCTTTGCGACGTGCGTAATGTATACGACGGAGGACCGTTTATTTACTGCATAAAATTCCACTGTATATAACGTACGTTCTTGCACCTCGTTTCACTTACTTTTTGCGGATTACATGCGGGTCGCTTTTGGTACGGCAGGCGCCGCACGTCTTTATCTCATATTCTGGCCTTTGTTGCAAAAATATTTCTTGCAACCCTTGCCTCGCATGCTCGCAATGCAAATTTGATACCGGTGGCGAAGGTATTCGGGAAATGCCACTAAGTGACAATAAATGTACGGGCACATCTCAGAACACCAACGTATAACAATTTAAGGCATCTAGCTGCATTTTTGGTGCGCCAAATAACACTAGGGCAGCCTCACCTTTTCTAGAAATTGCATGCCTTCATCCATTTTTTTCACCCAGGTGCGTAAAGCGCGAACTCAATGTAGGCGTTTGCCAGGCGTCTTACCTTGACGTGATTTGCACAACGTCACGTATCAGTGCGGCATTATTGTTTATTTTACTCAATCAACGTACTTTTGCTCGTTTTCTTAGTCGTACAAAGTGCATACCCACGCAAACATCGCGGCTTGGCGCGAGCAGACGACAGCAAAAGTGCGGCGCAGATGGGGTAACTAGTACCGCCATAAGGGTCGTAGTGGCAGAAATATGAGATGGAACAGGCGCGCTGGCGTTCTGCTCGCTGGTCAGGTCAGTAGTACAGTAGGTCGTGATCTTGGATCGGTTCTCCGATGCCAGGGTGCATAGCCTAGTGAGGCGTCGCGCTTCTTCTGCTCGACAGAGGATCTCATCAATTGAGTCGTTGTCATGAGCGAAGTAGGGAATTGTGTCGTCGAGGGTGTAGCGCGGATGACGAGCATAAAGAAGAAAAAATGGTGAGTAACCAGCAGTCTCGTGTTTCGCGGTGTTGAAGGCATAGGTAATGAAAGGCAAGATGCTGTTCCAATTCTTGTGGACCGAATCAACGTACATGGACAGCATGTTGGCAAGCGTTCTCTTTGTGTGCTCGACCGCACCATTAGTTTGTGGATGGGAGGGTTTTGAATGGTGGAAGCTACATGGACACAGACGAAGGGTTTCTCCAACTACGTCCGCGGTGAATTGCCACCCACGATCGCTGATTACTATGTGAGGGGATCCATGTCGGAGTATACCGTGAGCCACCAAGAACATAGAAACTTCAGTAGATGTGGCCGATGGCAACGCGGCAGTCTCACAATAGCGAGTAAGGTGATCTACGCAAACGATAACCCAATGATTGCCATTTGAGGATCGCGGGAAAGGGCCCAGAAGATCTATACCAACTTGCTCAAAGGGGACGCTAGAAGGGGGTACAGTTTCAGTAGTGCGCATTTCGGGATTTCAACAGGATATCTTATAAATTCAAAAGAAAAGATACCTGATACAAAATAAATTGAGACAAAATATTTTTTGAGATCTACCGGCATATGACTACCTGTGACACCTGTGACTACCTGTTGAAGTAGGCCGTGTGACGCTTTTGGAGGAGGCTTGTAACGCTGACGTTGAGAGCAGCTGGCGACGTACCGTTCAATATCGTTCCGCATCTTAGGCCAGTAAAAGCGTTCTTGAGCCGGGTATAGCGTTTGGGTGGAACCAAGATGACCGGAAGTTGGGTCATCGTGCATAGCGTATAAGACTTGGGTGCAAATTCTTTGAGGACAACTAAAAGGTAGCGTGCACCGGTGGTCGAGTAGTAGGTCAGGGTGCCGCCGTCACGTAGGCGAAAGTGACTGCCTGCAGGTGACTCCTGTGCTGCCGCGTATTTATATTAAGTTGCCCTTTTGAGTTCAGTGCCACGAATTTTGTAGCTGTTAGCATGAATGACCCTTCTTTCTCGTTAATCTAATCGAACCTAACCTAACCTAACCACAAACTTCAATTGGTATATTGCTTTGTGTGCAGTTTCATACAAAGTGAAACTCAAGTACCTCATTTCTATTCTACAACTGCTTGTTAATTGACCACTGAATCTAAAGAATACCTTGGAAATCACTATTATTCTACCTCCATTGTTTTCTGTAGGCATAATGATAGCACAATCACCAAAATAAAAAAAACTACTCTAAGCAGCTACTGATCTTTGGATTGGCCTTAACATTTGATATCATGTTAACATAATTTTTTATACCATGCAATCTCGTCACAGGTATGGCTTATACGCAGAAAGTCTGCTCTCTGTTGAAAGTTGCCGTTGGAGAAGACCAGCCTGGAAGCTTTTCTGGAGTGCACACAGCTGCTCACGAAATAGGACATCTGTAAGTGTTTGTGGGGACTACTGTTGTAACAATGAAAAATATAACAATACTATGTATGTTTGAGGGAAACAAGAAACCTTTCCGTATCACTCAAAACTCGTGCTCCATTGAAGATAAGCGACAGGCACGCGTACTGGTAGCGCTCTCGGTGGTCATTTTATTTATTTATCTATGTAGACATTTTTCGAACTGGTACGTATTGGAGTGAGATAGTGTGTTAGTGTGATTGTGAATTCCTAGAAAATATTTATTATCCAATAAGAACTTCTTGCTACTGCTTTGGTAGTCATATGCCGGTAGATAGCAAAAAATATTTGTCTCATTTTATTTTGTATCACGTACATTTTCTTTTGAATTTATAACATATCCTGTTGAAATCACGAAATGCGCACTACTGAAACTGTTCAGTGGTGTAAAGACTAGAATCAACTTTTGATTTACTGCTTTGGAATCATTAAATATTGTGGCCGATGCGGTTGACTTATCGATTTCATTATCAATTGACTTTCCTTATCGAGGAAACGTGGCACACGACACAAAGTGGTGGGCCAATTGCCTAAGCTAGCTTGAAGCCAATTGTGCTTTTGTGATTGAATGCATAAAACAATGTCTTCTTTAGAAAGTGACTCCAACGCCAATGCATTTCGCCACAAGTTCGGGAATAAATATCTCGAAAGTGGTGCCAGCCTGAGAATTTCTTCCAAGTGAATCCGTCTTGCGAGCTCCACGGCTAGAATTTTTCAATTGCAATATGGGCCATAAGGTAACTACAAGTTTCCCCGCTCAATTTAATCCAAGCGCCAGTCAATTTAATCCAAGCGCCAGTAAATTTAATCCAAGCGCCATTCAAATTAATCCAACCGCCAGTCATTTTAATCCGAGCGCCCTTCAATTTATTCCAAGCACCACTGAATTTAATCCAAACGCCAGCCGAAATAATTCAAACGCCAGTGAATTTAAGCCGAGCCTAACGCAATTCAAGAACCTTTGAACTTCAAGGCAGCGTAAATTTTGCGAAAGGATTAGGGGTTAATACCTTCAAAATAAAAAGGCCATATCAGAGACCAGTAGATATCCTGCCATGTGACTAACGCCAACCTTTGAAGGGTTTCTTTTATGGCGTCCTTTTGAGTTGACGTTGAAAAAGTTGTGCCAGAAATCGGACAAAAATATGTACACGAAATCGATAACTCAATAAGATCACTACAAACCCCATATTGTTATTTATTAATCAATGGGTAATTACATGAGGAATATAAATATTGATAAATGATCACGATAGTCATTACAATAATTATGATAATGAGCATGAAAAAGCGAGAAAGTGGGTCGAAAAAACCCGGAAAGCTAGTGGCCAAGAACCGACAAAAAAATGAGAAACGTGTGTTGTACGTATCGCTATCGAAGTTATTGAGATTCGCGACTAATTTCTGTCTTACCGAGGGTGGACCACCAGAAAAGGGAGAGAGAGACAGAAAAAGGGGTACAACATTGCAAAGCAATGCGGGGATCATAGCACCCGGTAGACGTTTCGCTCGGGCACACCGACCAGAGTGCGTGTGCCCGTGTTTTCCTAGGAAGAAGGCGGCAATGACACGAGCGCTGGAACCCCAGCTGCTGTGCGTCCTCAGGCATCACCTCGTAAGGGAAGCTCGACGCTTCGCGCAACCTGACAGCTGGTCACCCTCAGGTCGATTCTCTTGGCGGTGGAGGAGTCTGTTACGTCTCAACCTGGGCAAGCGCATTCCTCGGACGTTTCCCACGAGGCGGTCCATTCATCAGCGCGCGCAACGACAGCGGCCGGGCGCGTCATAGAGTGTAACGCGTTAACAAAGGAGCTCGCGTCGAGGCGACGACAACCACCGCCATCCGTGGATACGGTAATTGCCATGAATATCTAATCCTGAACCTTAGAAGAGGGCCGTCACGCAGAGCCCGCTAATTGATGAGAGGGGCCATCATCGACCAACACCAAAGGAACAGCTTCGTGCTCAGTTTCCTAGGTGGCCACGCATATTCAAGAATGCGGGGACGGGGATGCGACATTGGAGGCGGGCCTGGCGGAACGGTGCATCAACAGGGCAGGGATGTTGCGACCTATCTAATGATTGTGATAGGCCGAGCTACCGACATCAGATTCCCCAGTCCAGTCTCCTAGGGAAGACGACGTTATTAAATGCGGACACCCGCGGTGCAGTGAGGTGGTCATAGAGCACTACACGGGCACGGGCTGCCTGCCCGAGCCCGGCCAAACGTTTTATGGCGAGACCCGGGCCCGGCCCGGGGCCTGGAAATAATCTACGTTACCCGCCCGGCCCGGCCCGCCACCCCTTTACCTTAGTCCCGAGCCCGGCCCGAGCCCGGCCCGAGCCCGGCCCGAGCCCAGCTTGAAACCGGCCCGAACCCGGCCCGAGACCGAGAAAGATCACCGAGCGGCAAAAAAAAAAGAAATGAAATAAAGAATAGAATGAAAGGAATTTATTCTTAAGGCATAAATACATGTCATATGCAATTATGAACCCCATTTTAGCGGTCTGAAGGCAAACACCAGCGCGCGAAGTAGTATGAATAACCCTGCCGAGCAGTATCGCTAGCAGTTTCCAACGGCGCGACCCTGATGCGGCCCAATCCACTTCTATCGCAGCGCCGCCACAGTATTTTTGCACGTCGGGCGCCTCACTGCGAAGCATGCGCCGCCCCAGCCGCTCTGACCCGCTCGTCCAACTCAACCGTATTCTAGTGCACTATAGCCGAAGCTCAGCCACGACCGCTCATGAGCGCAGCGCATGAATGGAGTAAATGGAGAACGAAAGCTTCTCGTGCGTCGATGGTGCAGCGTAATGCGCTGCTGCTAGGCGGCCGGCTGAGAAGATTCGTGCAATCATAGGATGGACGCAGTACCATATTTCAGCCGCGTGACGAATTATCGTATCTTACCAGTCATCGCTTTACCAATTCGCCTTTGCAGAATCAGCAAGTCGCGAACGTACGCCCTTCCACCCCGCTGGAAGCGTTAATGACACTGATTTAGGTAAGGAATACAATGGCATTCTTTGGTGTGAGGCTACTTCGGTCTTTTTGGACTTTTGAATTCTGTTCAAACAGCGCAAAATACGACGGAAGTAGAAAAGGGAAGTACACAAGAGTAGCACAGCTATCTTCCAGCTGCGCCGGGGCTACAGGTTTTTTAGTGTCGAGACGCGCGAGGATAACTCGCTGCACGTTACATGCACACCACTAGAAAGTCCGAGTCCGGCCCGGGCCCGCGTAAACATACCCGACTCCGGCCCGGGCCCGGGTCAAAAATCACATGCCATGTCCGAGCACCAGGGGCGTAGCCAGGGGGGGGGGGTGAGGGGGGGGGGCTGATGGGGCTTCAGCCCCGCCCCCCTCCCCGAAATTTTTTCCCCGCGCCCACAAAAACCACCACCAGCGCCGGGAATCATTCGGGATTTGGTCTACAATGTCTTTTTCACAGTCGAAAAAACATTTCGGTACGAATATTGCGAAATCGGGCTAGATATTCGTGGCAACGCTTCTGCGCTTGGAGTCACATAACGCAAGGAGCCCCATCCGAGCACAAACTTTCAAGGGCTTTTCGATAGCGAGCGGGTGCGTCACGGCATCTAGCAGCGGCCGTGGAATCTACGGAGCGCATGGATTTTAATTCTGAACTTTTGGGGAATAAAATTCTTATAAACTTTTGACGCGAAAGGTGCACTTACATTTCCAAAGGCATGCTTTATATTTTGAATTCTGTAACTTTACGGGTTTAATGTTCTTGTAAACTTGGGACAACAAACGCGCACTGGAGCCCTCGTATTCATGCCGTTCCAGAGATGGAAGCACGCGCTCGCAATCTTCCATACACGAAAATACTAAATATCACCGTGACTGTCATCTGGCAGCTGATAAATTTCTCCAAACATTTTCAGGAAGCGCGCCCAATGTGACCAATCAGATGGACCAGGGCAGGCAAAGTAAAATAAGAGAAAACAGAAGTTATAGCGGCCTATTATTGAGACAATTCTTTTTCGCACGCGACAAAGTCTGGCTCTCTGTGGCCATAGGGACAGTGGTCCTATGAATTAAAGCAAAGCCCCGGCTGGAAATAGTGATATTTTCAAAGTGCTTCTTCGCATGCGAGCTGATTATGGAGATACATATCTGAAGAACCATTTGGAAAATTGCCCGAGTAATGCCTCGTATTTAAGCCCAGATGTAAAAAAAACAAATTATAGAAATATGTGGTGAAATTAACAAAGAAAGCCTAGATGCAAAAGTAAACGCTACAGCTACTTCTCCGTACTTGCTGACGAAACGACGTATATTGTTGGAATCGAACAGCTTACTGTTTGTGCAAGGTACCTAAACAAGGATGCCAACGACAACGAATAAGTGTATTTAGGTTTTAGCACAGGAATAGATACCCTCTCTCATTGCGACTGGAGGTTCTATGTAAATGTGTACAAACTGCTGAAGATTCTAGTCACCCTTCTCGTGACCACTGCCAGTGCAGAGCAAATATTTTGAAACGTGAGATCACTAACAGACTACCTGCGCGCTGCAATGTCTGAGGAACACATGATTAGGCTGGATCTTTTATACGCCCACAGATACGTCGGCATCAACCGCTTTGCTAAACTTCCCCGCCGAGTGAAGTTTGTCCTTTAGAAAGCGAAGCAGCAAAAATCAATTCAAGTAAAAAGCTCTGTGCCTTCAGGTCCATAAACTCGTAATTATGAAAACGTATGACTGTTCATTAGCTTTTAAAACCGCAGATATTTTCACCATTTATTGTAACAGTTAGCATCATGATCAAAATTATCATGCGAATACGAAAATTACGAGGACATCAATAACCAATTTTGACCGACCTTGCTCATTGAAAGCTCGGCCCACACAGCGTTTCCCAACACACACACTCGGATATTGGGTAGTTAAACTTGCCGTATTATCTGTGGCTTTCATTTGTCCTTTTTTTTCCTTTTTGGCTACCTGCTTCTACTTCTTTTTTGAAACAAAGCAATAGCCTTCTTTGATTTTAGGGGCAGAATAATTGTTGCCGCTGTGCAGGCAGGTAAAATGCACATTTTCGTACTGATTTCTGCACCTTCCTCTATTATTCTACCCATATGATGCTGTCGCGACCGCGGCATGGCCCAAGTACATATCACGATTTCTGCGATCATAGTATTGTTTTTGCCTGTATTGTCTGTCTTTCTATGCGTATAGTTTAATATCTGTGACTGAGAAACATGTTTATTTGTCTTGTTTGATGCATTATATACGGTGACGTTTGCTTAGATACGTAGATTTATTGGAGACTTATACGTACACCTAAACATCTTGTTCGGAGGTTTTGTGTATACAAGCAGTGAACTTTGTTTCTAGTGATACTTTTTTTGCCCTTTATCAAGTTGTATCTTCTCAATTGTATATTCCATTCTAGTTTCGCATTTCTTGTGTGTATTTTGCAGAACTCCTGCTTTTTCTATGTAGTCACTGTTGCGACTATAATTTCGGTGCAATTACACACAATAACCGACCGGTAACAGCTGCTCCTGCTCGATCCATTGCAACGAAGGACAGCGTCATTGAGGTTTTTCCCTGGCCGTTGCATATGTACAAAAGTGTAAACAAGGTTGTTAAAAGACAAAGATTCATCAAAATATTTGCCAACTTGTTCATTTTATGGCCTTTACGTTTTTCATACCAGCTGCATGCACTGCTTTGCTGGTTTCTAACTGATATAGTTCTAAAGTTCGCGTGATATTTTCTATACTTATTAAACAGACAAAAAAACGCGGAAGCATTGATATCAGCTATTTCTGCCAAAATTTTGGGGACATACGAATACATTTTGTATGAAAAAAATACATACTCTACTTGTATTCACAGTGCGTAGCGTTCAATTCGTTTGCAGCATCTAGTATACAATGGCAATGGCAATGCAGTTATTATTCATGTATTGGATCCCTCGACAAATTCTATAAAGAGTAGGCGGCGCTGCAACCTGAGCCCCCCCCCCCCCCCCCCCGGCCAAGAGAGGAGAAAAAAAGGTAAAGGAAAGACAGGAAGGTTAACCAGACATTATCTCCGCTTGGCTACCATGTACCGGGGTAGGGGTAAAGGGATTCGACAGGAGAGAGAGAGAACAAAGTACAAAAAAGGGGAAAAAAGGAAGGAAAAAAAATCACACACACACACACACACAAAACAGAACTGTTTCCGTGGGCATTGCCACGCAGTCTGCGAAGGCGTTCTAGTGTTGCATAGTGTCAACGTCCCATCCTACGGCACACAGTGTAGAGTCTCAATTTGTCACTGAGTTCGGTGTCTTTTAAATAACGCAGCAGTGCCTTCAAGGTGGCTCGCGCTGTTGTTCGGGTAGGCCAGTTTCCAAGGATGTTGATTTGCGTTATTAAGCGTTTGTCCAGTTGACCTGTCGTGGCTGAGAGAGCTGCTCTCTGCGGGTTAAAACGAGGGCACTCACAAAGAAGGTGTGCGATTGTTTCGTTGCACCGGAAGAGCGTTCTAATCACAGTCGGTCAGATAGACCGGTGGCTCGCAAGAAACGCAGAAGCGCCTGCACGGCCTTCTTCTGTGACGTTAAGTCCAGTCTGTGTTGGAGAACTTTTAGGAGCGAAGCTCCTTATAGCGGCACCCGTTCCGTCCCCGTCGTAGTAGTAGTAGTATGTAACCAGTCTGAGAAAAATGAGAAAAAAAATTCCGAAGTTCTGTCCGTAGCGCGGAATCGAACCAGGGACCCCTCGCTTCCGAGCGCGCGGCGTTAGCCCACTACGCCACGAAGCGCACATAGACACACGCACCACGATGGCAATAAATACCCAACATTAACGAAAGGCCGCGTTTCTAGCGCGTTTCTAACGCGTTTGTGCTAGCGCGTTACGGCCCGTGTAAGAAGCTGGTATAAGACGCTGTGGCCTCTCCGCCTTACCTTCAACGCGTTTCGAACGCGCTGCCCAAGGCAGTGGCAAGTCAAGTTCAAGTCGAGGAGCGTTTATGAATACGGGGGGTACACTCTCTCAGCAGTCATGTGATGGCGTCGGCAAACGCGGTGCACGTTCCGGCATGTGTAAATGGCTGCGTAAAACGCTGTGGCCGCTCCCCCTTACTAGAGAGTACTGCACGTTTCTAACGCGTTTGTGCTAGCGTCCCCTTAAGCGGGAGATCCGATGATTCCCTCCAGGAGCTTCGCCCACTCATCATCATTCACCCCGTGGATATTCTGTGATTTTTTTTATGTTGTTCTGACTTCGGGGTTAGCCGTGGCCGTCATACAGAATATGTCAGATTTTTTTTTTTACTGCTGAAGGACTGATGAGAGAGATGAAGTATTTATGGGCAGTTGAGTGGTCCACGACAAAATGATGTTTCATACTCAAGATGAATGCAGTATAATTTTGGGGCTTTCGCCTTGACTGCAATGGATGATATGAGCCGTAACGATTTTATCGGCTATTTGCTTTCTCAGTCCTTGTCCTCCTTTATATATATATATATATATATATATGTTTAACATCTTTATTTCTGCATTTATTGGACGAAACCTTGCGGCAGAAAATGGGTGCTCTATGGGGGTGGGGTAGGGGGGCCGGTGCGATCTTCTTCCTCGAGGTGGAGTGGTCCCGAGGTCGGCTCTACAAGGAGCGGCCAGGCCCTTCCTTTTCCTCAAAAAGTCCAGAAAAGCACGCCAAAGCTGGAGTCAATCCTTGGGCCGGATGTGCGATGGCGGGTGGAGCCACTCCTGCAGGGTCCCAGGTGAGTTCCCGCCCAGGGAGTGTAATGTCCTTTCTCGGATCGTGTCAAAGGCAGAGTAGATCCACAGAAGATGCTCGGCCGTACCTCTGGCCGGGCATGCCGGACACTTAGAGCTCGGGTGTGAGTGCGGGTTTATGAAGTGCAGCCTTGCTGGTGACAGAAACTGGCCGGTCTGGGCTCGGCGAAGAACCACCATTCATATTCCTTTTTTCCTCTAAGCTCGTCTGTCACCGAAAAGAACTGGATGTATTCGCTGACATCATTCACGTTCCTCAGTGGTATGCGCGATAGACTTCAACGTTTGCCACTGATTTGCCTTTCCGGTATTGCCACGTGTAGCGGCGATAGGCTGCGAGCGAAAGCAGAAATCTTTCTATGCCGCTGGTGATGTAGAAATTCTTTTATTATGCCCGAGCAAACCTTTCAAAGGCAGATGGTCTTAGAATATGGTAAAGCCACGGCCGAAAATATACTTCTGAAAGCGTTTATTCCACAAACAACAGCCAACGCCTCTTCTTCTAACTCTGAATAACCCGTTTCGGCTTTGCTTAGGGTGCGCGTGTCATATGCTATCGGCGTTTCGTGGCCATTCACAACATGAAAAAGCACTGTTCCTAGTCTGTAGGTAGATACGTCTGCAACCAAGCCTAGCAGTTTGGAGGGATCGTAGGACATCAAAGCGTTATCGCCTGTTAGCCAGTGTTTGCTTTCCTGGAAGCAGCATTCTTCATTATCCAACCAATGCCAGTTTTCTTTTAGGAGCGAAGCTCCTTATAGCGGCACCCGTTCCGTCCCCGTCGTCGTAGTAGTAGTGTGTAACCAGTCTGAGAAAAATGAGAAAAAAAATTCCGAAGTTGTATCCGTAGCGCGGAATCGAACCAGGGACCCCTCGCTTCCGAGCGCGCGGCGTTAGCCCACTACGCCACGAAGCGCACATAGACACACGCACCACGATGGCAATAAATACCCAACATTAACGAAAGGCCGCGTTTCTAGCGCGTTTCTAACGCGTTTGTGCTGGCGCATTACGGCCCGTGTAAGAAGCTGGTGTAAGACGCTGTGGCCTCTCCGCCTTACCTTCAACGCGTTTCGAACGCGCTGCCCAAGGCGGTGGCAAGTCAAGTTCAAGTCGAGGAGCGTTTATGAATACGGGGGGTATACTCTCTCAGCAGTCATGTGATGGCGTCGGCAAACGCGGTGCACGTTCCGGCATGTGTAAATGGCTGCGTAAGACGCTGTGGCCGCTCCCCCTTACTAGAGAGTACTGCACGTTTCTAACGCGTTTGTGCTAGCGTCCCCTTAAGCGGGAGATCCGATGATTCCCTCCGGAGCTTCGCCCACTCATCATCATTCACCCCGTGGATATGCTGTGATTTTTTTCAGTAGGTTATACAATGGTGTGAGCTTAACCGACATGTACGGAATTAACTTGCCATAAAACGTAAACATGCCAACATAGGTTTTTAGCTCCGTCTGGAATGTGGGAGGTGGTATGCTTCCGACGGCATGAACCTTCCATTTGCAAGGGCGCACGGCCGAATTTTTCAATAGCCTGGCCTGAATACTTCACAAAGGGTTGGAAAAATTTACATTTGTCTTGCGTCAGTTTAACTCGGTGGAGCTGGAACCTTGCGAGTGCAGCCTCCGCACGAGTATGCCATTAAATCGAGAGATGCTACGGTTATGAGGGTATAACATAAACATGTAACATAAACATTTCCGGGGCGCTTGAAATACCGTACGGCATGCTCATACTCTTCAACAAGCCAAGATGTGTCTTATTAGCAAGTAACATCTGCGAATATTCATACACGGGAAGTTACTGGTATGCCATCTTTAAATCAAGCACGGTGAAGGCTTTCACGCAAGCAAGTACCACGAAAATATCCTCTACGAGTGGCAAAGGCTAGTGCTCGGCCTTTATGGAAGGTTTTAACGTGACTTTATAGTCTCCGTACAGCCTCAACTTGTGCTCAGGCTTTGGGACGACTACAAGCGGTGTGCCCAGTCGTCCTGAAGGATGGGCGGCAAGATTCCTGTTTCCTTGATTGCAGGTATTTCCTGTTCAACGATATGTTTCAGTGCATAAGGAAAAGCACGAGCTTTCCAGAAGACTGGAAGAGCCTCTTAGTAGAAAACTACTTTCGCTTCATGGCCATTTATCAAACCAACTTGCTGGCTGAACACGTCAAGATTCTTCTGCAGCAGGAGGTCTACTTTTTGTCATGCTTCCATGTTGAATACGTGATCACAGTTCAATTTCAGCTGCGCAAGCCAGTCTCGCCCCAGAAGGCATGGTTAAATTCCAGGAACAATAACCACAGGCAGGGTTTTCTTTTGACCACATATGCGACACTTACATGTGTCTGCCCTTTCGTCTCGAGAGGCATGCCTCCCTAATTTTCTCAAGACTGGCTTCCGTGCGCAGTCTGGCGCGAATTTGCTCGTCGATAATACCGGCTTCACTGGTATCTATACGCATGCTTATAAGGTGCCCAGCAATCTTAATTTTCATCTGATTGGGCCACTGGATTGGCTTGTTTCTCTCAACTTTAAAAATCTGCTAGTGGTCCGGTTTGTTCTGTGCTTCGAGCGCATTAACTACTTTGTCGTTTTTCTTCCTGCACACCTTTGCTAAATTCCGTGCTTGACATCGTGCCTTACGACATTTACATTCGCGTGCTTCCTGCTTATCTCCACATCTGTAACAATTTCCACCATAAAAGAAACCGTGCGGTTTGTTTTCCTTAGATTTTCATTGTGGGCGGCCTTTCTTGATGACAGCGTGGACGGCATCGTCCATTTGCGGAGTTTCGTCGGACGGTCGGAAGCTCTTCAATTCTTTTTCGGCGAGTTCCACTGCTTTTTTCAAGTGTTTCCACTTGGCAATAGCAGTGGCAAAAACAGCAGACCTATTGTTACGAAATTGAGATCTTTTCTTCTTAAGCAGCGTCACCTGAATGGCCGAGTTTATCAGCCCTGCAACGAACCAGCCGTGTAGCGCGTCGACCAGAAAATTTCCGAAAGCGCACTTGGCTTCCAAGTGTCTTAGTTCTCCGGCAAGCGACGAGACTGACTCCGTTTCTAGCTAGTAGTACTAGCCGTTGAACTTGGACCTTTGAGCTATTGCTAGAATACCCGACGCGTAGTCCTGCTTCAAGACTTTCACCAGGTCCTCGAACGACTTGTCATCCGGTTTAGCAGGCAACAGCAAGTCCTTGCGGGTCTTGTACGCGAGTTTAGCGAGACGAGTGACGAAAGTAGACTTATTTAAGTCGCCGTCTTCGATTTGTGTTGCCTTTCAGTAATGGTCAAAACGCCCTGTATACGAGTTCAAATCATCGTCACCGCTTTTGACGTAGGAGTCGAATTCCCAAAACTTCGACATGTTCAGCCGCTCCGCACGCCCTGCTACGTTTCGCTCGGTGCAGGTGACAGCTAAGACTTCGCCGCCATCCTCGTCGCCACATGATGTAGCAAGACACACGCACGCCTGGAGCCAGCTAAAGAATGCCATTTATTCAAATAACGCGCGATGCACCTCTAGCTTTTGCTGAAGCTCCGCCGACCCTACTGCGGCCGTTGATGCCGGCGCGATGATACTGCAATTATTATAGGTACACTCCAAGCGCATTTCTGCCGTTGGCGTGGCCGCGCGCCGTACGCTGTGTGCGCCAGTGAAAGCGCACGAGGGCGAGCCGACAATCACGGCTCTATGTAGCCCACGCGTGGGAGGAAGGCAGGCCGGAATCGCGCGAGGCACGGGGGCGAGACGACGGAGAGGGAGGAGGGGGGGGGGGATGATCTGCTCCGTCGGCTCTTGCTCATACGCCGTATCTCGACGGCGATCTGCGTTGTTGGCGAAGTGCGCGCCCGCGCGGGCCTCAATTTCGCAGCGATCTACGATGGGGACAAAGTGCATACGCCGAGCGCCGCTAGCTTCGAATGTGCTGTGCTTTCGACGTTTATTTCGCGTTGAAGCGAGACGAGAAACAGCGCGCAGGTGAATTTGCCAGCTGCTGCTGGCGCGTTTTCTCACTCGGGCGTTTTCACAGCGAGTTTCCGGGTCATCGAGAGAGATGCCTTCATATTTACCTGTGCACGCGTGACACCGTGCTTGTCCATTTAGTTAGTAAGCGAATGTTTACAACTTAATACAGGCCATTAAGCTACTGTCATTCCTTCGTATAGCTCCCTACTAATTTGCTATCCAATCGATGCTTCACTTTTCAGGCGAAACTGCGACTTTTTTTTAATATAATCAAGCCGCACAGTAATATTGACAAGGATACGGAGATAACACTGTCATATCCTTGCTTGCCCGCGAACGTTAAAACTAAATTAATGTTGGGATATTAGGTGCCAAAACCATGATGTAGATATTGTTGCAGGAAGAAAGCAGGCCCACGAGTGTAGAAGGATGTATATTTACAAGCGAAGAAATATGGCGTTCAGGCAACGGCCAGAGACTTCGTCTTCCTCTCGTTCGCGTCACCTTCTTCTTTCCCTTCACCGTAACATCACCCTCCCGGTGGGGTTAGCTCCGTCCCGGTGCAGGTTATGGAGCGTCGCTTAATGGGGAGACATAGGGCTTGAGCCTGGCGACGTGAACAACATCGCTGGTGACGTTGGGAGACACTGAAGGCTGACCGACTGGGGCGATCTCGTATGTCACGTCGGACAGTTGTCGTAAGATCTGGTATGGACCAGAATAACGGGAAAGGAGTTTTTCCGACAAGCCGACTCGACGTGAAGGCGTCCAGAGAAGGACAAGGGAACCAGGTGAAAAATGGTGGTCTCGGTGCCGAAGGTCGTAGCGTCGTTTTTGAGAAGCTTGCGAGACTGTGAGGCGATGACGCGCGACCTCTCGGGCCTGGGCGGCTAAGGCAATAGCATCGCGAGCGTAACCAGTGCTGGGTGATTGTACTGCGGAAGGTAGCAACGTGTCGAAGGGCAAGGTGGGGTCGCGGCCATACAAAAGGTAAAATGGGGAGAATCCGGCAGTATCGTGACGGGACGAGTTGTATGCGAAAGTGATGTACGGTAAAGCGACGTCCCAGTCGCGGTGATCGTCGGAAACGTACAGGGCCAGCATTTCGGTTAGTGTGCGGTTGAGTCGTTCGGTGAGGCCGTTCGTTTGAGGGTGGTATGCGGTAGCGAGCTGGTGTTCTGTAGAACAGGAGCGGAGCAGATCATCGACGACCTTCGAGAGAAAGTAGCGGCCGCGATCCGTGAGTAACTGGCGAGGGGCGCCGTGGTGCAGGATGACGTCGTCTAGTAGGAAGTCGGCGACATCTGTAGCGCAGCTGGTTGGCATCGCTCGTGTAATGGCATATCTCGTGGCATAATCTGTTGCTACAGCAATCCATTTGTTTCCTTTCATAGAAATAGGAAAGGGGCCAAGGAGGTCGAGGCCCACACGGAAGAAGGGCTCTGTAGGGATAGCAATTGGTTGAAGCAAACCAGCAGGAGGCATAGCAGGTGTCTTGCGGCGCTGACACAGGTCGCAAGAAGTGACATAACGGCGCACAGAGCGATAAATGCCGGGCCAGAAGAAGCGGCGCCGCAGGCGGTCGTAAGTACGAGTGATGCCCAGATGTCCAGCAGTAGGAGCGTCGTGAAGTTGCTGGAGCACGGCCAGTCGAAGGTGCTTTGGAACGACTAGGAGCAGCTCCGGGCCATCAGGACGAAGACTACGACGGTATAAAGTTCCATCGCGCAAGGTGAACATCCGCAGAGACGGGTCATTAGGCGAGGAGCTTAGGCGTTCCATAAGTGTTCGAAGAACAGGATCTTGGCGTTGCTCGTCGCCAATATGGAGAAAGCCGGAGAGAGACAGAATACTGATGTCCGAGTCTGCATCGGTATCGTCCGGTTGATCCACAGGATTGCGGGACAGGCAGTCAGCGTCTTTATGCAGGCGCCCTGACTTATACGTAATAGAAAATGTATATTCTTGTAGACGCAATGCCCAACGTGCAAGTCGTCCAGTTGGATCCTTCAAAGAGGAGAGCCAGCAGAGGGCGTGATGATCGGTTACGACGCAGAAGCTCCGACCGAAAAGGTACGGCCGAAATTTCGCGACCGCCCATACGAGCGCGAGGCATTCCCTCTCAGTGATGGAGTAATTTCGCTCGGGCGTGGAAAGAAGGCGGCTGGCGTAAGCGATGACACGGTCGTGGCCCTGTTGACGTTGAGCAAGGATAGCGCCGATGCCATAACCACTCGCGTCAGTTCGTACTTCAGTAGGTGCAGAAGGGTCAAAGTGTGACAGAATCGGGGAGGTTGTAAGCCGCTCGATCAGGGTAGAGAAGGCTTGCTCCTGCAGTGGTCCCCAAGAGAAAGAGGCATCTTTCTTAAGAAGGTCAGTGAGAGGGCGAGCGATGTCGGCAAATTGTTTCACAAATCGTCGGAAATAAGAGCATAAGCCCAGAAAACTACGGACATCGTTTGCTGAACAAGGTACAGGAAAATTGCGCACAGCGTGGACTTTCTGTGGATCAGGTTGGATTCCGGCGGCGTTTACGAGATGGCCGAGCATGGTAATTTCACGGCGACCGAAATGACACTTGGAGGAGTTTAGCTGAAGGCCAGCCCTGCGAAACACGGAGAGTATGGTCGTGAGGCGCCTCAGGTGGCTCTCAAAGTTCGACGAAAAGACAATCACATCGTCGAGGTAACAGAGGCATGTAGACCACTTCAAGCCGCGCAGCAGAGAGTCCATCATGCGCTCGAATGTAGCTGGCGCATTGCATAATCCAAAGGGCATGACTTTAAATTGGTACAGACCGTCCGGTGTGACGAAGGCGGTTTTCTCGCGGTCCATCTCGTCGACGCTAATCTGCCAATACCCGGAGCGGAGGTCAATTGATGAAAAGTATTGGGATCCGTAAAGGCAGTCAAGAGCGTCGTCAATGCGAGGCAGGGGATAAACATCCTTCTTTGTTATCTAGTTGAGGTGACGGTAGTCAACGCAGAAGCGCCACGAGTTGTCTTTTTTCTTTACTAAGACAACCGGTGATGCCCACGGGCTACTGGAAGGTTCAATGATGTCCTTGTCCATCATCTTGTCGACCTCTTTCTGGATTATGGCCCTTTCTGTTGCGGAGACACGATATGGCCGCCTATGAATGGGGCTGGCGTCACCGGTGTTGATGCGATGCGTGACAACAGATGTCTGACCAAGTGGACGGTCGTCCAAATCAAAGATATCCCGATAAGATGACAGGAGGTGACGAAGAGCTGTTGTTTGCTCGGAAGGAAGGTCAGGGGCGATCATCTTACAAACATCGTCCGCAGGCGTCGAGCACGAAGGAATGGGTGACAAAGGTGCGTTGGTACTCAGGAAGGATTCGGAGGCCAAAGAAGAAATCTCAAATTCATCCAAAGGAGTGATAAGTGCGACGGCAATGCCGAGTGGCAGCACATGCGTCGAAAATCCAAAATTGAGGAAGGGCACCCGAGCGCAGTTTTCGAGGATCCGGATTAAGGTGCTCGGTAGGGCAATATTTCGTGACAAAACCACGTCAGTAAGCGGAGACACGACGTACTCGCCATCAGGTACGGGAGGACAGGGCGTCAGGAGGACATTGGTAGCCGCCTGTGGAGACAGCCGTGCAAACTCAGCAGAACATAAGCGGGGTGAAGCACAAGTTGTTGCGTCTGCGTCGGCAGGAAGCGGCAGATCCAGCTGTACAACACCTGCGGAGCAGTCAATTTGGGCAGAGTGTTTCGAAAGGAAGTCGAGGCCGAGAATTAGGTCGTGTGGACAGTGCTCGAGGACGATAAATAAAACAACGCTATAATGGCCCGCAATGGTCACACGTGCTGTGCACATTCCAAGAACTGGTGAAGTACTCCCATCGGCGACTCGCACAGTGCACGGTACGGCGGGAGTCAGAACCTTTTTGAGCCTTCGGCGGAGAGCAGCGCTCATAACTGAAAGCTGCGCTCCTGTGTCAACGAGAGATGTGACAGGAACACCATCAACTTCAATGTCCAGTAGGTTTCCACGTGTAGGCAGGGTCAACAGAGGATTTGTGGGCCGGGTCGGAGTTGCAGCTTCACCTCCGGGAGCTGCACCGCCTAGTTTCCCGAAGGAAAGCGACCGGTTGCAGATGGGGACGAAGAGCGGTGAACGAGAGGCGAACGGGACCGACGGCCTTGCGGAGACGGGGAGCGGCTGGATCTTGGTGGAGCACTGTCGGCGTTGATGTTCCGAGGCGGCGTGTAGGGCGAGAAAGTGCGATTGTCTGGTACTTGGCGGTAGTGACTCGGAGACGACCACCGAGGAGACGACGACCAGCGATTACGGCAATGACGGGCGATGTGTCCAATACCGGAACAATTAAAACAGATGGGTCTGTCATCCGGTGTGCGCCAGTCAGCGGGGTTGCGGCGGAGTGGCGGGAAGCTTTGCGTCTGGGAGCGAGCGGCCGGAGAAATCTGGTAGGTGTTCGTATGGCGGACCGAGCAGAGAGATGGAATGCCCAAACTCGCTATTTCTTCCCGAACGACCGCTTGTATAAGCGAGATAGCGGGCACACTTTCCCGACAGTCGGAACGAATTGGAGCCGGAGCCATGGCCTCAAGCTCACGGCGAACGATACGCGTTAGATCTTCCGACCCTGTCGGCTGAACGAACCGCGGCGGGTCTGCGCACGAAGATGTCGCGGCGGTATTGGGCAGCCTGTCGAAATTTTGAGGGACGCGGCGGCCTTTCGCTTGTTCGAAGCGCCGGCACTCCTTTATAATTGCATCCACAGTGGCACAATCCTTACACATCAGGAGATTGAAGGCGTCGTCTGCAATACCTTTTAGTATATGACCAATCTTGTCCGCCTCGGTCATGGTGTTATCAGCCTTGCGGCAGAGAGCCAACACATCCTGTATGTACACGACATAGGATTCTGTGGACGTTTGAGCGCGGCATGCAAGTTCTTTTTTTGCTGCCAACTGACGACCGACAGGTCTGCCAAACAGGTCACGCATTTTTTCTTTGCAGACATCCCAGCTTGTTAGGTCAGCTTCATGCGTATCGTACCATTGCTTCGCAGTTCCTTTCAGATAAAACATGAGGTTTGCTAGCATCATTGTTGGACCCCACCTGTTGTTGTCACACACTCGTTCGTACATCGCAAGCCAGTCCTCGACGTCGGTGTTGTCCGTGCCACAAAATGTCCCCGGGTCCCGCAGATGAGTTAGGATGACCGTTGGCGTGGACTGCTGAGGCGTTGTCGGTTGTGTCGGTTGATCTGCCATTGTGGCGGCAGGTAGATGACGTCCACTGCGAAGTTCCGTGATTGTACCCAGCACCTTCCACCAAAATGTTGCAGGAAGAAAGCAGGCCCACGAGTGTAGAAGGATGTATATTTACAAGCGAAGAAATATGGCGTTCAGGCAACGGCCAGAGACTTCGTCTTCCTCTCGTTCGCGTCACCTTCTTCTTTCCCTTCACCGTAACAATATTTATGAGGCAGGAAGCAGTAGGGAATTCCGAAATAATTTTGGCCCCATGCGATTCTTTAATGTGCACCCAATGCACGGTATACCCTAGCATTTTCGCATTCCGCCCACATATGAAATTCGGAATGCGGCCGCCGCGGCCACACTTGTACTCACGACTTCGTGCGCACCAGCGCGACGTCCACAACAGTTCAGCCACTAATATTTCCATCGGCCGCTCTTGTCATGAACTTCACCGTTGGTCTCTGCGCCTATTTCCCACTGAAACCTTTTTATTCTTTAGATGTTAAGCGTCATTTCTGGCCTGTAGCGGTTGCTTGCCTATATTTTTCTGTAAGTCTTCCCTGCTTGTCATTCTTTCGTTTATGTTAATACGTGCTTTGTAATTGGTATCAGCGTGCTTATAGAATTGGTGTAATAAATGTGTAATAAATACATACTGATTATTGTTTGGATCTGGGAGCATAATACTTTTAGTCGCAATGGGCGAGTTACTTTTATGCCAAGCAGAACTCTTATCTCAGTGATATATGATACAAAAAGTTGTTTTATTATGCTGCCGAACCCTTTTCAGATTGGGCTCTTCGCACGATGGCGAAAGTATTTCAGCGCCTTGCTTGGCAAAAGACGGATATCTGATGAGCCCGAAAGTTGGGGGACGGAATTCTTATACATTTTCGAACTGTAGCATTGCTGCCATTGGTGCGTTTTTGGGGTGAGTGATCTTGACATTGTGTAAATAATTTTTCATCGTGAATACTTATGTCAAAAACGCAGCAGGAATACAAAATTATGGCTTGTCGCTGCCCCTCTAAACACAACTTTTCATAAACGTGCGTCAACAAACAAAATGAGTGACTGCAAGAGCTACGTTAGAAGTATGAAGAAATTATTCACGCCTTGTTTAGAAAACTTGTGCAGGGACAACTGCAGAAGGCAATTTTTTGAGGTCGTTTTTTTAGATACGCAGATACATTCGCTTCGCTACAATGTATATGACGTTCGTCTTAAGACATGTTGAAGGTGTGTTTTCGACTGGTATAATTATCCTTAAAAGCCAGCAGCTGAACAACGTTCATAAACGGCCATACTCCTGCATTGCCGGAACGGAGGTGGACATCCTTGAACACGTACAACAGGCCGAGTATGCCATATAACGTTTAATAACAACATTTTTTCGGAAAGCGCTTCTTGGAGAGTTCCACCATATAGTTTCTGTAGTGACTATTTAGTGAGTATACGGTGACAATCTGGCTATGACCTGGCAGTTCTAGTGGTCCGATCAACAAGATAGTGTAATGTGGGCCGATCCCGAATAACATTGAGCATGTGCCCCTTGGGCCACTAGGTATGCGTCACTGCGTATGTGCCTGAGGGACAATGTGTGTGCGCCGCTCTTCCATGAACCTCTACGGCGCTAACTTGTGTCACTGGGAAGTGTGGGACATTCTTATCGGTATATGCCGCTGTATATGCGTAGCGTAATGCCAATAGGGGCCATGTCTATGGGTATGTGCAGCTGGGATCACTTGAGTTGCGCACATTTGTCACAACTTGCCCTGTCGCTAATGTGTGGTAACTGGTACAGGTGAGATTTAACAGCTGCTGGCTGCCAGAGTTACTCGAAACGACAATGCACATGAAAGGACGAAGCGCCTGACCTGAAAATGTCATAGGGCGAAATAGCCTGTGTAATTTGCCACTGAGTGTGCCAAACTCGTGTACCTAATTGTGCAATTTGCAGTTGTGGGGCAGCGAATCTTACCCAGGGCTGTACAAAGGTGCTTTGTATGAGCTTACAACGTCGAATAGTATGTTATATAGAAACGTATAGTGCAACCATTTCGACGTAACAATCTGTGTTGAGCAATTATCTGCTGTATTAATATGTATGGCGCACTCTGCAATCTATTTCCTTATCTTAAGTGTTTTATGTTTATGACTTTCTGTACTTTTTCACTTATTTCCGATAGTTTTGGGCGATTGCTGCACCTAGCTAGCCATAACTTGTACATTGATGGAAGCCGTGCCCACTATAGCCGTGCGAAGCCGTCCGCACATAAGTGCTCAATAATCTGAACTGCTGGAATTTAAGGGCACCGGGAATTATAAAACGAAGGAGTGCAATTAGCCATGCCTTATGATTGTCAGGGTGTTGTAGGATATTTTTTGCCAATCGATCACACCGTGCTAAACTCGGGACAGTGCTATGCTGTATAGATATCTTTAGGTTTGACAGGGCTGTTTCTGGACACATTGTTGACATAGAAGGGACATCTTAGATTGAAAATGTGAGTCTTGAGAAACACTATTTATATAGCCGACAGAATTGTCATAAGATCGCCACTAAATGTAACGCAGCTTCTTGAAAGTCTATAAAAGTTGTCTTGTGAAGGTATGATCCGAGTGCCAAGGTTTTTTGCCTCTCATGTCAACTGTTGAAGGTGTCTTGCACGTGTAAATCAGATGGCAGTGTCACTCGGCGCTCTGCAGCGAAATTGCAAGAAATTGTGGCAGTTGCCAAGATCATAACGTCTCGTAATTCAACTATCATTTATACTACACTGGTACACTGTTCCCTCACGCAGGACCACAGACGCGTTTTGTTTACGGCGCAACAATAACAATCGCCTTGTTCGACTGCCTAGTTCCTTCGAAAAACTACCAGGAGCCGTCATGAATGGCAAGGATTTCTGTAAGCAGTACTTTCCCAAGCACCCTGACGTCGAGTACGTGAAGGTATGAGATCTCCGTATTTATTTCTTGAGGAACTTAAGCGAGCAATTTCTGCGTCTTTCAGACCTTGACACACGCCAAGATGCACACCCTAAATGTTTAAAAATACCACCTACAAACTTTCTACAAATCAATATTCCAATCAATCGCGTATACACAATTATCGTTGACGTTATTATCAAGATCTATTCCGAAATAAAGCACACTAGAATGAATATTTTGGCTTTTTCACGTCTCTGCCATACAGGGTGGCCCAACTGTCATGCACCAATATTTTAAAATTTGCGAATGCCATGTAGCTGGACAGAACCAAGCTAATGTTGTTTGTCATCGCTTGTTGATACTCAGATATTTTTTTGCATTCCGCCTAATTACATAATTATTAGATGAAAAGTGTCAGTGATAATATTGCTACACGCGTGTGGTATTTGGTTGTTTGAACGAGGCGCGCGGGCGCCATCACTCGAGAAAAGAAGAGGAAGAAGGAGCTGGGCTCGCGGTGTGAATCTAACCGCTGAGCGCTGCAACCACTGTTGTAAATACAACCTGTAAATAGCTGGTAGTCTTACTGACTCGTCCTTCGCGTAACATTCTGGTGGAGGTGGAACGTTCCCCGTCCTCGGCACGGAGCTCCGAAGCGGCCGCACCGTCGTCTTCTCAGCCATGGCTTCCGATGGAAACACCCCGTCGCCGCCTACACCTGCGGCACCAACCACAACGTACGTTACGGTTCCTAGTCTCCGTGATCCTGGGACATTCTCCGCCCAGAATGGCGTTGACGTCGACGACTGGCTCAGCATGTATGAGCGTGTTAGCCGAAGCCACCACTGGGACCCTACCATCATGCTTGCCAATGTGCTCTTTTATCTGGACGGGACACCGCTTGTCTGGTTTCGCAACCATGAGGTTGAGATATCCAGCTGGGACACTTTCAAAGAGCGGCTTCGCGAACTATTTGGCAACCCGTCAGGTCGCCACCAGGCTGCGCGAAACGAGCTTGCTTCCCGTGTCCAGTCATCGACAGAATCGTATGTCTCCTACATACAGGAAGTGCTCGCGCTTTGCCGGAAAGTCGACGAGCACATGTCCGAGGTTGACAAAGTGGGCCATATCCTAAAAGGCATCGCGGACGACGTCTTCAATTTGCTCGTCTATAACGACGTTTCTACTGTCGAAGCCATCGTCAAAGAATGCCGCCGCTTCGAGGTAGCCAAAAGCCGCCGCGTCGTCCCACAGTTTTCCCGGCTCCCAAACACCCCTGCCACGTCCTCTTGCTCCGCTCTTCCTGCCACACGACCATTTCAAGAGAACGTCACGCGTATCGTTCGCCGTGAGATTGAAGCGGCGAGTCCGGCCCCTCTTCATCCTCGACCCCTCGACGATACCGTTGACCCAGCGGCCCCTACCATTTCCGTTATACAAGCGGTTGTGCGGCAAGAAATTGCAAACCTTGGCATCCCTACCGCCTGCTCTGTCTCCCGACCTGATTCGGCACCGATTCCTATGTCCACCACCTTTAATGACCAGTATTTCGCTCCCAGACCACGCAATCCTGCTGAATGGCGAACACCTGACGAAAAACCGATCTGCTTCCGCTGACACCTAGTTGGTCACGTATCCCGCCACTGCCGCACCACCTGGATGCCGCCGTACTGGAGCTCATTCCCTGCTCCTCGCCCATACGCCGACGCTCGCCATTACACCCCTCGCCGTCCGTACCCTACTTCTGATGTCCCTGACAGCCGCTCCTCCGGGCGATCGCCGTCGCTCCCCGTCACCCCAACCTCGCCCGCTTTTCCTCGCCACACCGCCGGACGGAAACTAGGCCATGCAGCTCTTGGAGGTAGTGCTGCATCACGTTCGTCCTGTCCATATCCTCCGTTGACGCTCCTCACGAACACGAACCTAATAGAAGTAGATGTAGATGGTGTCCCGTTGACAGCATTGATTGATACTGAAGCCCAAGTGTCCATAATGAGCGCTAACCTATGTCGTCGCCTCAAAAAAGTTCTTACGCCTGCCGTCACTCGAGCCGTACGCGTCGCCAATGGCGCCACTGTTGCCGTCTGTGGTATGTGCACTGCTCGCGTAGGAATTGCTGGCCGCCAAGTTCCAGTCCTGTTCTCCGTGCTGACCAGTTGCCCTCATGACCTAATCTTCGGGCTCGACTTTCTGACGACGCATTCTGCCCTCATCGACTGTTCCACCGGTACGCTGTGCCTCGAGCTTCCTCTTGTTTCCGACGTTCGCCCCGAACAACCGAACACCCTATGCACTACAGCGTTTGTTCGGTTACCTCCAAAAGCCCTAACCTTCGTCGAATTGGCCTCAACGGCAACCGTGCCTGATGGCGACTATGTCGTCACCCCTATTGCTGATGTCCTCCTGGCGCGCGACATCTCTGTGCCACACTCGGTCGTTACCCTTGCCGCTAATCGGATGTGTCTCCCCGTTGTCAATTTTGGCTTGACGAAGCGAGTGTTACCTGAAGGCATAGCGGTGGCCACGCTCCGGTCAGTGACAGACGACCACGTCACTGCTTTTGCAGCCGACGCGTCTCCAGATCCTCCTGATTACCCGCAGGATGCCTTGAACCTCGACGGCCCATTACGTCCCATGGTCGCTCCGGACCTCGCCCCTGGCCAAGCAGCCGCCCTATATCGCCTTTTGCTTTCCTATCGCGACATATTCCACACTGACAATCGCCCACTTGGTCAGACGTCCCTTGTTAGGCATCGGATAAACACTGGTGATGCTGTTCCCTTTCATCGCCGACCGTATCGCGTGTCCACGGCAGAGCGGCAAGTTCTTCAGCAGGAAGTCAACAAGATGCTCGCCAAAGGCATTGTTGAGCCGTCGTCGAGCCCTTGGGCGTCGCCGGTCGTGCTCGTCAAAAGAAAGATGGCACGTGGCGTTTCTGTGTTGATTACCGCCACCTAAACCGAATCACTAAAAAGGACGTTTACCCGTTACCACGAATTGACGACGCTCTTGATTGTCTTCACGGTGCCAAATACTTTTCGTCCATTGACCTTCGATCTGGTTATTGGCAGATTTCCGTCGATGAGCGAGACCAAGAAAAGACCGCTTTCGTCACTCCAGGTGGCCTCTACCAATTTAAGGTTATGCCGTTTGGTTTATGCAATGCCCCCGCCACGTTCGAACGATGATGAACTCTCTGCTTCAAGGTTTCAAATGGTCAACTTGCCTTTGTTACCTCGGCGACGTCCTTGTGTTTTCTCCTACGTTTGAGACGCACCTTGAGCGCGTCGCAGCTATCCTTGACGTCTTCCGCAAGGCTGGGCTCCAATTAAACTCATCGAAGTGCCACTTCGGGCGCCGACAGATTACAGTGCTCGGCCATCTCGTCGATGCTTCCGGAGTACAACCCGACCCGGAGAAGGTTCGAGCAGTAACAGCTTTTCCTGTACCTCAGTCTGCCAAAGACGTCGGGAGTTTTGTGGGGCTCTGCTCTTATTTCAGACGGTTTGTGAAAGATTTCGCAGCAATCGCTCGACCACTCACTGAACTTCCGAAGAAAGACGTGCCTTTTACGTGGGGTTCCCCTCAGGCTGCCGCATTTTCAGGCCTTATCACGATTCTGACAAATCCACCGATCTTGGCCCACTTTGACCCGTCCGCACCTACAGAGGTCCGAACCGATGCCAGTGGTTATGGGATCGGCGCAGTCTTAGCGCAACGGCAACACGGACACGACCGCATTATAGCCTACGCTAGCCGGCTCCTGACAACTGCAGAGCGCAACTATTCGATTACCGAGCGCGAATGTCTTGCTCTCGTCTGGGCTCTTTCAAAGTTCCGCCCATATTTATATGGCAAGCCCTTCTCAGTAATCACAGACCATCATGCGCTGTGTTGGCTTTCGTCGCTCAAGGATCCTACTGGTAGGCTCAGTCGTTGGACTCTCCGACTACAAGAATATCGCTACACCGTGACGTACAAGTCGGGACGCCAACACCAGGACGCAGATTGCCTCTCTCGCTACCCAGTCCAAGACCCGACCTCTACGTCTGATACTGACACCGACGCCTGCGTTCTCTCCGTTTTTCCACTGGTCCATGTCGCCGACGAGCAGCGCCGTGACCCGTCCTTGCGTATCATCATTGACCGCCTGGAATCGTCACTTGCCGACAGCTCCCTTCGCTTATTCACACTTCAAGATGGCGTACTCTACCGCCACAACGTTCACCCCGACGGCCCAGCATTACTCCTTGTTATCCCTAACCACCTTCGCTCGGCTGTTCTCCACGAACTTCACGACCTCCCCACTGCCGGTCACCTCGGTGTGTCACGTACCTACGACCGGATCCGCCGACGCTTCTTTTGGCCAGGGCTTGCTCGCTCCGTTCGAAGATACGTAGCTGCGTGTGAGAAATGCCAGCGACGCAAGACTCCGTCGACGCTCCCTGCTGGGTACCTTCAACCAATTGACATTCCCGCGGAACCATTCTTTCGGGTTGGTTTAGATTTGCTTGGTCCTTTTCCTCTTTCTACCTCTGGGAACAGGTGGATCGCTGTGGCCACAGATTACGCCACGCGCTACGCCATCACCCGAGCGCTCCCTACAAGCTGCGCCACAGATGTTGCCGATTTTCTTCTACGCGACGTGATTTTATTACATGGAGCTCCGCGACAACTTCTCACAGACCGTGGCCGGACATTCCTGTCAAAAGTTATCGCGGACATCCTGCAATCCTGTGCCACAAGGCACAAGCTATCCACGTCATACCATCCGCAAACGAATGGCCTCACGGAGCGTCTTAATCGCACTCTCACAGACATGCTCGCGAAGTATGTGTCTTCCGACCACACTGACTGGGACCTCGCTCTACGTTTTGTCACCTTTGCGTATAATTCCTCGCGCCACGACACAGCCGGTTATTCGCCATTTTTCCTTCTGTTCGGCCGCGAACCAGCACTGCCCCTCGACACAAGCCTCCCTGTTCACGCAGCACCCACCAATGAATATGCACTTGACACCGTCGCCCGCGCTGCCCACGCAAGGGAAATTGCCCGTGACCGCCTTCTGCACTCCCAAGAGAGCCAACGGCGTTTGTACGACCAGCGACACCGCGACGTGCACTTCCCGCCTGGTTCTTTGGTGCTTCTATGGTCTCCGTCGCGTCAGGTCGGCCTGTCAGAAAAACTGCTGTCTCGTTACACAGGCCCCTACCGAGTGCTACGTGGCGTGACTCCCGTCACCTACGAGATCGCCCCTGACGCCCCATCTGCTTCCCAGTCCAGTGATATCGTGCACGTTACACGACTGAAGCAGTATCACCCTCCCAGTGATGACATTTAGACGCTCCGGGACGTCGCTTCTGCCGCCGGGGGATTATGCTACACGCGTGTGGTATTTGGTTGTTTGAAAGAGGCGCGCGGGCGCCATCACCCGAGAAAAGAAGAGGAAGAAGGAGCTGGGCTCGCGGTGTGAATCTAACCGCTGAGCGCTGCAACCACTGTTGTAAATACAACCTGTAAATAGCTGGTAGTCTTACTGACTCGTCCTTCGCGTAACAATATTGTAGAGAAACACGAGAATTCCCAATGCAGCTTTCTGTTGCTCAACAGGTGGTACATAAAATTGTTTTTCCGAGCGTGAAAGAAGCCCGCGAATACACGCAAAATTGTCGCGCGACTGGCCGCTCAAGGCACTCCTTCAAAGTCCTGCTTCAAAGTGGTTCCCAAATAACATTTATCATGAATTGTTACCAACTATCCCAAACCAGTACTCTCCTAAGATAGCTTCTCGCTCTTTCTCTGGCGCTCTTTTATGCGCGAGCGTAAATGGCTAGGCGCACCGAGGGCCGTCGAGGGGATTGTGAAGCCGTGAAGTAAGCGGACGAGGAAGGCGCCTGGAGCTACAGAAGAGAATCGCTCGCTGTAGCACGACGCCCTAAATGTTGCTGAAGTGCTTCTCAGTTACGTTTTCTGATTTTAAATTTAATGAGAATGACTGAGAGCGTCTTCACAATTCTTCTAGAGCTGCGATTCTTCTCAACTTTACTGGATGGCACAGAAGTCATGATGCTTTTTTTAAAGGCCTGTTAAGGCTTATTAAGGGAGACCTATTAAGGTAGGCCTATTTAGGGGGTTCTATGAAGTGAGGTCTATTAAGGGGGTAGCCGAAAAAATACATTTGAGAATAACCGAACGAATCTAGCAGTAAGAACCTGAAGGGTTGGTTAGTAGTGCCTACTGTCTAAGTGCGGGATACGTAAGAGGAGAAGTAAAATACAAGTCTTCCTTTAATATACGTTTATTGACGCACAAAATGAAAACATACAAGTGGCTTGACCCATAGCTACAAGGCTAGTAGAGGGTACATAGCAATATAGCCATACAAATGCAACGAGATGTCGTTAGATATCACTATGTCATATTGTCACGAAGATAATTAATTCTAGCTCGCCGAAAGAGAACAGCCTTCTTTAATGATGGCCGACACACAAGAGAACGCGCGCACACCTGCGCCATTCGTTGTCTTCTCTCTGGCAATCTTGTGCCCGTAGTGGGCACCTGACTTATGACGATCGGTGCCCGTAGTGGGCAGCTTACTTCGTGTCATTACTCCCCACGTGAAAAGCGACCGTCCCGGTCGCGGGTTGGAGAGGGTAAAGGGCGACAGAGGGCGTGGGAAAGAGTTCATCAGAGGGGCACTTCTTCGCGGGCGTAGTACGGCTTCATCCGTACTACGTGGACAATCTCGGCTCGTGCTCGCCGTCGGGTCGAGCTCATATTAGTACTCTGAGGGACGACCTCGTAGTTCTAGTCGCTGAGTCGCCTGACGATCTTGCATGGGCCAAAGTATCTGCGCAGTAATGTTTCTGACAGCCCTTGATGATGGACGGGTGTCCACACCCAAACATAGTCGCCGGATTCGTACTGGATGTTCCTTCGGCCGCTGTTGTAACGGCGGGCGTCGGCACTCTGCTGGTTGCGGATGCGGTTACGAGCAAGCTGCTGAGCTTCTTCGGCTTTCTGGATGATGTCGTCAGCGTTGTCACTTCTTGTTGTTCCGTTGTCTACCGGGAGCATGCCGTCTGAAGGTGTTTTTACGCAGCGCCCATAAACCAGTTCAAATGGTGTGAATCGGGTGGTTTCCTGCACAGCCGTATTGTATGCGAATGTCACGTATGGTAGAATTTGGTCCCAGGATTTGTGCTCTACGTCAACGTACATAGAGATCATATCGGCCATTGTTCCGTTGAGGCGCTCGGTTAGTCCATTAGTTTGTGGGTGATAGGCCGTAGTGTTCCGATGATAGGTGTGGGTCAGCGTGACGATCTCTTGCATTAAGTCAGCAGTAAACGCAGTTCCTCGATCGGTTATTAAGATGGAAGGGGCCCCATGACGTAGCACGATTTCATGGACAAAAAACATCGTGACTTCTGTAGCGGTTCCGCGGGGCACAGCTTTGGTCTCTGCGTACCTCGTTAGGTAGTCCGTTGCGACGACTATCGATTTGTTTCCTGCGGATGACGTAGGGAACGGGCCGAGGAGGTCCATTCCCACCTGTTGAAACGGTGCTGAGGAGGGTCCAGGGGATGCAGAAGACCAGCAGGTTTCAAAGGTGGAACCTTGTGCCGTTGACAATCACGGCAGCTTCTCACGTAGCGCTGAACGGACGAGAATAGTTGTGGCCAGTAATACTTCTGGCGTATGCGCGCTAACGTCCTGGCGAAGCCTAAGTGTCCGGCACACGGGTCGTCATGACACGCCTGCAGCACTTCCTCGCGCAGTGAAACTGGGACAAGAAGGAACGTTTCTTGGCTGTTTTAGAAGTTCTTTTTGTAGAGCACGTCGTTTCGGAGACAGTAAGAAGTCAGACCTCGTGACATCAGTCGTGGGACAACAACGGCGGCTCCCTGAAGGTAGCTGATGAGGGGTAGCAATGTACTGTCTGCACGTTGGAGGTCAGCCATCTCGACAGTGTCTACTACACCAAGAAACGGGAAATCTTGCTCTACATCACAGGGCTTCCAAGGTATAGGTGCACGTGAGAGGCAGTCAGCGTCGCCGTGCTTCTGTCCGGATCGATATACCACTGTGACGTCGTACTCCTGAAGGCGGAGGCTCCAACGAGCGAGGTGGCCTGAAGGGTCCCTAAGACTCGCAAGCCAACACAGTGAGTGGTTGTCACTTACCACGCGAAAAGGTCGGCCGTAAAGGTAGGGTCGTAACTTGACGATGGCTCAAACGACATCTAGACACTCCTTTTCAGTCGTGGAATTGTTGACCTCCGCCTTTGTCAGACTGCGGCTCGCGTAGGCTAGTACTCGTTCGGCGCCCTCTTGCCACTGAAGAAGTATAGCACCGAACCCCACGTTGCTGACGTCTGTGTGGATTTCTGTGTCAGCCTTGTCGTCGAAATGCGCGAGTACGGGGGCTGTTTGCAGTCGCTTACGCAATTCTGTAAAGGCTTCCTGTTGTTCTTCCGTCCACTCGAAGGGTACATCTTGCCTTGTTAATCTCGTTAATGGTTCGGCGATCCTTGAAAGTCCTTCGACAAAACTACGGTAGTAGGCGCAGAGACCTAAGAATCGCTGAACTGCCTTCTAGTCTGTTGGACGCGGGAACTCAGCGACGGCAGCTAGCTTCTCGGGGTCTGGCCGAACACCGTGGGGGCTGACTACGTGTCCGAGAAACTTTAGCTCCTGAAAGCCAAAATGGCATTTCCCAAGCTTGATAGTCAGATTTGCTTTGCTGATTGCGAGGAGTACATTCCTGAGTCGTTCTAGATGTTCATCAAACGTTCTTGAAAACACCACAACGTCGTCTAAGTAGACCAAGCACGTCTGCCATTTCAGTCCAGAGAGAACAGTGTCCATCATCCGCTGAAATGTGGCAGGCGCGGAGCACAGGTCGAATGGGAGGACTTTAAATTCATATAATCCATCAGGAGTCACAAATGCCGTTTTTTTGCGCTCACGCTCATCTACTTCGATCTGCCAGTACCCAGACTTAAGATCCAACGAGGTGAAAAATTGGGCGTGGCGTAGACGGTCCAGAGCGTCATCGATCCGTGGCAGAGGATAAACGTCGCGTTTGGTGACACTATTAAGCCGTCTGTAGTCGACGAAGGAGCATGGTGTGTTGTCCTTCTTTTTAACTAAAACGACGGGTGACGCCCATGGACTTATGGATGGCTGAATCACGTCATCATCCAACATTTCTGGAACCTGGCGCTTTATCACTTCCCTTTCCGTAGGAGCAACGCGGTAAGGATGCTGACGAACGGGGCGTGCTGACTCGTCCGTAGGAATGCGATGCTTCGTAACGGAGGTGCGCCGTACTTTGGACTCGGTAGAGAAACAGTCAGAGGAGTCATTGACAAGGTCCAGTAGCTGCTGTTTCTGTCGTTCCAATAAGCCGCGGTTAATCTGCATGCGATCGCTCAGGTTGACCTCTTTCGATGAATTAGGGGAAGCAGTTTCTAGCGAGGCGACATCAGTGAAGGCAGCAATTTTATGGAGGAAGGCGACAGCTGTGCCTTGCGGTAAGCGCTGATATTCGTTGCTGAAGTTGGTCAGCAGGACTAATGAGCGTCTGTGCTGAAGCTGGACGAGTCCCCGTGCAATGCAGATGTTCCGCTCAAGCATTAACGGAATGTTTGCCTCGGCGATGCCCTCATAGCCGTCGAATGCGTCGCACGTTACCAGGGTCAGTACGCTGCTTCTTGGCGGTACCGTTATGCTGTCTTCGACGATGCGCAAGGCGTTTTCGGTGTGATTCTCGTCGCCAACGTCGCTTGCTATGGCTTTTGCCGTAGAGAACGTCACGCTCGATTTTTCCAGGTTAATTATGGCTCCATTCGCCTGTAGAAAGTCCATACCGAGTATCAAGTTCCTGGAGTAGCTGGGCAGAATAATGAAGACCCCGACATACGTAAATCCACGAATATTTACCCGAGCGGTGCATCTGCCCACGGGAATTAATAGATGCCCTCCAGCAGTACGGACATGCGACCAAATCCACTGCGTAAAAACTTTCTTTAACTTTGACGCAAGCTCTCTGCTCATAATCGAGCTGTCCGCACCAGTGTCAATTAAAGCGGTAACTTCTTCGTCGTCTATCGTAAGCAGTATGTCTGACGTTACCACTTGCCTTTGAGCGCCGGAGTGTGACTGAACGTCGGTGCTTTGTCGTCGTTGTCGTTGTGATGGAGGATATTCGAAGCGCTCGGCGTCAGCGACCTCATCTCCGGAGGTCGCTGGACTCAGTTTTCCGGATTTGCAGGGCTGGGTGAACGACGTCTACGAGCGTCTCGATGAAATGAGGGACTTGGCGATTGGTATTGAGCAGGCGATGCAGAACGGGGCTCGTGCCTTCGCTGCTCGAATGAACTGTCGCGACTCGCGATGAAGTTCTCTATCTCCATCAGGCACTGACCAGGTCGTGGACGAGGTGCACCTGGAGGGAACCCGCGGAGGCCCACGCGTCGATAGGGGCACATCCTGTAGACGTGGCCAGTCTCTCCGCAATGAAAACATAGGGGCCTGAGGTCAGGAGCCCGCCAGACGTCGCTTTTTCTGGGCCTCAACTCCTCGATAGACGGTGTACTGCGACGCCTGAACACTATTTCTGTTTGTTCTGAGGGGCGCATGACGTTTGAGGGGCCGTACAGCGACGGTCGTCGTATACGGCGTCCGCATAAGTCATTCGGACTGGCTCCCGCTGTTGTGGTACCTCGTAGCGTTCAGCAGCTTGGACGGCTTGCCTAATCTCGTCGCGCACTATCTCCGCCACAGAAATTCGGGCTGTCGGCGCGTTGGTTACCTGCTTTTGTGGAGCTCTCCTCTTACCACAACCCTGATCAATTCGCGTAGGTCCTCGAGGTGGTTTTCCGAGGTCATGCTAGAGGGGCTGTGTGAAAGTTCCATCACGTTGCGGTTGTATTTTCTGGCACGCTGTCGAAGGGCCCTTTCCATTGCTGTCGCTTCAGCAAGAAAGTCTGCAAGTGTTGTGGGCGGATTCCGAATAAGTCCAGCAAAGATCTCTTGCTTCACACCTCGCATCAAATGTCGCACCTTCTTGTCTTCGGCCATTGAGGCATCCGCACGTCTGAAGAGCCGAGCCATGTCTTCAGTATACGTGGTGACGCTCTCGTTCGGGGCTTGGAATTTTGCCTGTATCGCCAGCTCCGCTCGCTCCTTCCTGTCCATGTTGGAATATGTGGCGACCAGCTGCTGTCGAAATTCGTGCCACGAAGTCAATGTTGCTTCATGGTTATGGAACCACGTCCTCGCGGAGTCTTGGAGCCCGAAGTACACGTTGCGCAACTTGCGGTGTTCGTTCTATCCGTTGCATTAGGCGACCCGCTCGAAATGGTCTAACCAATCTTCCACTTCTTCAGTAGCATCTCCGTGGAATGCAATCGGCGTCTGTGGCTGGAAGAAGATGATCTGCGCCGGCGAAACAGCCGCAGCAGCAGGAGGCTGTGGGCTCAGGTTCATCATCGTCTTATTCGATCAGGCAACAGACAGTGCTCACGTTGGAGCCCTTGAAGACGGCGGCTGGTGCGTACGTGCACAGGAGTAATCTCTCCCGGACTACTCACTGGGGATGAGTCAGGGATACGCTGCGTCTACGGGAATGGTATCATATACCCAGCACCTCCACCAGTAAAAGGTCACCAAGTTAATTAATTCGAGCTCACCGAAAGAGAACAGCCTTCTTTAATGATGGCCGACACACAAAAGAACGCGCGCACACCTGCGCCCTTCGTTGTCTTCTCTCTGGCGATCTTGTGCTTGCAGTGGGCAGCTGACTTCGCGTCAGTATATAAATCAAAATCTTTACAACTCGTGAAAACAACACTGGCTCAAATTTGAAACCGCAACTGAAATATTAAAAATATGCACAAAGAAGTGCAATCCTCCTCCTCCCCTGTGGCCAGCGCCTGCTAGCGCGCTTACACCGGTCCGGTGCTCCCCAAGCCGATCATTCAGGCGGCTTTGTCCTATGTAGCATTTTCCGCAAGAAAGTGCAATCTTGTAGATGACCCCTTCATCGGGTGGTATGCTTCTTAGTGCACGTTATCTTTCTTCCCGGTGTGGTTGAGCGACCTGCACATTGGTGCGAGCTTTTGTGGAACTGAAAAAACATCGCACTTGCTCGCCACCTTTTCTAGGTGATGGGACACTCCGTGTAAATATGGCACAGCCACAGTGTGCAAACTATGACCTGTGTTTTTGCACCGAGAGAATGCCGGGTCAGCTTTTAGGCTCTCAGTGACTGACACCAATGTGTCTTCGGTATACCCGGCCCTACGTAAGCCACTCGCTCATTGCTAAACGCTGCAGGAAACCTGGTGCTCAGAGGATTTAACAAGAGCAGCTCTCAGGCAGTTAGTAGCCATGCCTCGTTTAAGCGAGGCTTTATAGGCTCACAAGTTTCGGCGGCGGTGGTGGTGATGGTGGTGTCACGCTGAAAAGTGGGCCGATCCTGGTGATAGTTCAGAAAGGGTCCAAGCTCAATGGCACATACCAGGGACCAAAAAGAAAGAAAGAGAGAAAATTAGAAAGAAAGAGAGAGGGACAAAGAAAAAAAGAGATGAAGAAAGAAAGAAAGAGAGATAGAGAAAGAAAGGAAGAGGAAGAGCGAGACTAAGAAGGAAAGCAAGAAAGGAAATCCCCAGCCCTTGCCCTGTCGAGAAAATGGCTGTAAGCGAAGCTTGTCATGTGTGTACTGGACCTACTACTTTCCCTTCCCTTCCATACTACTTTTCGTTCTTTCTCATGGTAGTTTTCGTTCCCTTTCCTTCTAGTTTTGTTTCCCTTTCGTGCAACTTTTTCTTCCGTTGCGTTGTACGTTTACTTCATGCGATGCATACCTTTAATAAAGGTATGTTAAGGTTTTATCACCGTGACATGTCGTGAACATTACGTTACCCTGACGAAGGTCGGAGACACACACGACAAGCTTCGCTTACCCCCATTTTCTCGACAGGGGAAGGGTTGGTAAATTTTTACTAACTTCGAATGCGCGGAATGGAAGTCAAGCAAGGGATTTTTGCTGCTAGGTGAGTACATCTTACACAAGGGTCTATCCTTTAGAATGAAACGAATATCTAAGAATTGCAGGCGACCATTTTTTGGCAACTCATGAGTAAACGTAAGTCCTACTGCACATTTTATTGCGATAACAATTATATGGAGACTCCAGGCAAGTTTCTGCCGCCGCCGTTGCCGTCGCCGTGAGGTTGCGTATAAAGTCCACGGGCGATAAAATCATCGTCGCGTGCCGTACGCTGCATGTGCTAGTGAAAGCATGCGACGATGAGCCGGCAATCGCGGCTCTCACACACAAGGGCGGGAAACGCGAAGGAAGCCCGCAGTCTTCTAGTCACGCACAACGCTCCGGAGGGACGGCAGAGACATGGCGATGCCGGTCCTTACTGCGGCCGCGCGCTCCCTATCTGCCGGAATGCTCTGGGGGGAGGGTGGGCAGGTGGAGGGGCCGCGCTTTACTAAGGCCGCATGGCCCCACAGGATGGAAGGTTCCGGGAGGAGGGGAGGGGGGTGCGTTCGATCTGTGGATCAAGCGCCCGCCCGCACAGCTGTATTTTGGAAGCTATCTGCGGCGGGGCAGAGTTCGCCATCCCAGTGTTTTCGCGGCTAAGATGGCGGCAATGACATGCGAGCGCCGGCTTCGCTCGCTGCTGCTGCTGTGCTGACGCACTCCAGCGTTTTGACAGCCAGCTTCCGCGGTCATCGAGTGAGATGCGTTCATGTTTGCTTGTGGGCGCGTGACACCATGCTTGCTAATTTAGTGGCCGCGCGTTGCCGTGAAGCCGACCTCCACCCCCTCCCTTTGCGAATATTTGCAGATAACCCGCACCCCCACTTTTTAAGCAATTTTTTCAATTTTTGGTGCGGGTTATATGCGAGAAAATACGGTACCTAAAAATGTTAGCTACAAGGATATTGTCAAGTAACGAAAAAACACTGAGGTTGATCCCTCTTTCATAAGAATCGGTAGAACACGAAAGTAAAACGTGTTGTCACAGAAGAAACTTGCATGTTATCTTCGTGAACTCACGGTCCGCTGCAGGAAAAAGTGCACGATTTCGGGGTCAGCGACGGTGTGGCAGGTATGCATTGGCGCGCGGCGTCCTGTTGGCGAGAGGTGTCTTGCTGCTGAGTTGCTTGAGCGAAGGAACGAGCATTTTGGCTAGTGTCTTGGGCAGCCAGTTGAGTTGCGACGCGCTAAGCTTCAGGAATGCGAGTGACAGAGTTCGCAGCGCGCGCCGTGAACGCGCGAAGGCGTTCTGGTTCACGCTGGCAGGTCACTAGCCGGGCCAAAGCGAGATTCGTCCGTCAATGTCGTTACATTTCTTCGCCACTTACCGCAGCAGTTTATATCGTTGGTGCCATCGCAAGCGAAGCAGTAGGCGGCGTGTACGCACTACTGATGCATATTGAAGCTGCACTTCGTAGGCGATGAGGCGTCGCAGGCTAATTGGGCGCAAAAGACAAACCATGTGCGGAAACTGCGTCGTCACCTCGGAAGAAGGCCTTCACCACCTACACCGTGCTACACCGCGCTGGAAACTCCTCTTGGCTGAGACTACCGAAGCGCTCACTGTCGGCACTCGTAAGTGTCACGATGCAGTACTTCGCTTCAACGATCCTTGGTGGTGGTGCCATCCCTGTCAAGGGAGAGCACATTTTACGAGTCCGTGCCAAGGTCACATACGCTAAAGAAAGTTGACGATGGACCCAGGCATAAAAACACTTTCGGGTTAAACTACGACTATCAACAACAGATAAAACAAATCACTTAAAAGAGGAGCTATATATGCGCGAACTAATGCAGACACCATTTTTGGACAATGTGTCTTGATCAAAAACAACACGGGTATAAGAAAGATAAAATCTTAGCATCTCCACGAACTTTTCAAGAGAAAGGCTGGCGGCCTTTCTGGGTGTACTGGGTGTTTTTGACAAAAAAAATGTGCTGTAGGACTTATTCACTCATGAGTTGACTGAAGATGACCGCCTATATTCGTATCATTCTAAATGATAGTTCCTTGTGCTGGATGTACGCTCCTAAGAGCACGAATCCCTTGCTGGAAATTTTTTCGACCTTCCGAACCAGATGACTACCTCTGATGCACTCCGAAACGAGCAGTCAATGATGGCCATAACTGTGCCACATCTGCGAAACTCAGCCACATGGCGCTTCGAAATGACACGTGGCGGAAATTTGCGCGTCTTCTTACTGCCAAAATTGGCCGGTGCTGTTGGCAAACGACGCATCCTGTCGCCGTTACTAAAGTAACGCTATTCTCATAAATTTGCTGGACGTGGCCGTGTTTTCTCGTAACCAGTAGCAATGCGACACAAATTTCCTTGGACAATTCTTTCTACTGCAATCATGCGAGTTCCCATGATCGAATGATACATCGCATTGCGCAAGCACATCGGCTGCACGAACATCTATTCGGCGATGAATGTCGCACTACGGACTCGCGTTAAAAGACATTCGCAGCTTTATCGGCTTAGAACTCGGGCAGAAGATGACCCGGAGCCCTTCTCAACTCCGCAGTGAAGCCTCCACTGCATAAATTTGTACGTAAATGTTTACTGAAATGTGCGTTGCCACATCGAAGAAAAAATATTCGTTCCATGTTTCGCGCACGTGTCTTTGTTGTGCCGTCATCCTGCTACGGGTTCGTGCGGCTTTCAGCGTGTTATAATAAATGTTTAACTTTAGTTGTTCCACATTGAGGGAATGTTGATAGTCTGCACGCTGTTTTCGACGACCGCCGAAGGCGACCAAGGCTTCCGTGCGAACATTTTCTTTTGTGTAAACACAGCTGCCATGCACTCCGCAGTGGCACACTGTGCTGCTGTTATGTATGCTGTGTCTCGCACTACAGATTTCCTTAAAACGCGGTGAGTGCAGACGGTATTTTTATTATTGAACTACAGCGAGCATGTTAGCTGTCTTGGAGTATCGGTGCAGCTCCCACTTCATTTCTGCTTGTTACGCACTAATCCGTGCCGCCCCCCCCCCCCCCCCTTTACCAGCAGTGTGTGCGAAGCTGAAAACTGGTTGGTGTGGTAACGGTAGGCAGCGATAAATTGCTAAAGTACCCGACCCTGCATTGTCTTTAGACAATAGCCGGCCAACACCTTGTCAAAACACTATGCCCGCCACTGCAGCTGACCGCTGTGTGCAGGGCGCGAGGACTCATTGGAAAACCTATGCTGCCGCACTATTTTCGACAGCGTCGCAAAAAAAAAAACGACGAGGACCGCATAATTCGTCATGCGCATTTATCTAGCGCTCGCTAGAATAAGGAGGCCTAAGCTGCAATGCACTTGGAACTGACGCGAATTGGCGCGACTACTGCGCGAACAATTCATAATTCACTTGCAAAGCGGCTCATTTATTTGGATCTCTGAATCCTCCCTTTCTGCTCTATTTAGACCGAGTATCCAGTGCCATGCCGGATTTTAGGCCCAGTGTCGCGCAGGATGCTGGGGCGCTCAACTGACGCCGCATGCTAGGAGGCGTTGTGTACGGTTCTCAAAGTCGTTGGCATACGTCGTTGGCATACATTATGCCAACGGCTTTGGAATACGTTGGCAAATCACGTAAGTGATGGAACAAGAAAATAAAGCAAGCAATAAAGTAGCGTAAGCAGTCGTCAAGGGATCATCGAGAAGCCAAAAAGCTGGGATTACACGGAGAAGATATGCTCTTAGATGGAACAGATACCGAGAAAGAAAAGGGTGGCGAGTGAGTTCGTGCAAGAGAAAATTAAACGCACAAGTGAACGCTGCGTACATAACATTCGCAAAAGAGACAACGGTGCGCTGAAGAGATTCTGGAACCATATAAAAGCACTCGGAGTTCCAACTAAAAATTTGCAAACGGCTATAGGCATGAAGACGGTAACATCTTTGAAGGAGGCAATGCGCTGCGGTACATCACAGACGTTATTACAAATAACTTCGGCGTGAAAGAACGCGTAGTTCAGACTCGAACAGATCCAGCAACAACAGAAAAGCCTGAATGATCGAAATTTAGTATATAAAGCTTTTACTGAAAAAAAAAACAGAAGAAAATGTCCCTGATAACACGGCCGCAGGACCCGATGAAATGGCAATACCGTTAATAGAAAACGTTGGTCCAAAGAGCAAAGCACTGCTGACTAATTCCATAGAGCTAGTGATTAGAACGAAGATAATTCCCCCTAGATGGCGTGATAGCAAGGTGAACCTCATCTACAAAGGCAAAGGTGATAAAGATAAGACGAGCTCGTACAGGCCAGTTATGGTAACGTCGGTGATATATAGAATGGCAATGCAAGCCATAAAATTAGAACTCTCGAAGTGGGTGGGAAAACATCATACACTGGGAGAACTACAGAATGGGTTCAGAGCAGCCAGACGTTTATAGGATAACGTGTTTGTACTAAACAAGTGCGTGAATATTTCAGTAGCTGGGAATAGACCTTTACGAATAGCATTTTATATATTCAACGCGCATACGACCACGTATAAGGGGAGTTATGGGATATCCTCAAGCACGAAGGCATAATGACAATTTCGTGGAGCTGCTGAGGGTTATATATATATATATATATAGAGAGAGAGAGAGAATCGAGTACAAATTGTATGGGATAGCCGAAAATGTAATCAAGTGCTGAAAATTCACCAACGACTGAAGCAATGATGTCGTGTGTCTCCATTGTTGTTCACGTTTTACGTGAACGGCATAGAAAGACGGCTGGAAACAGTGAATCAGGGTTTGATTTCTCGTATATGCCTAATATACAAAGGGTACAACAGAAGGTCCCTGGACTGATGTATGCGGACGGCATAGCGACAATACAGCGACAATACAAGAGACTTACAGACACTTGAGAATAACTGTAGAAAAGCAGCGACAAATCTAGGCTTTAAGTTTAGCACAGAGAAATTTGGAATTTCGATTATTAATGAAGAGACGAGTAATTACGTGGTATCAATTCGACAGCAGGTCAAGCTATATAAGTACCTCGACGTATACATAAACGAAGAAAAGACTTACTCAAGCACCCACTAAGATAATCTGAAAATAAAGGGAAAGCGGAATGCAGCAATAATGAAACACATATCACTGTGGGGCCACAATAAGTATGATGTAGTGCGTGGAATCTGGAAAGGAGTAATGGTGCCAGCGCTAACGTTCGCAAATGTCATTTTCTGCTTCAAAGCGGATACCTTGTCGGGGTTGGAAATAATTCAAATATCAGTAGGCCGTTTGGTTCTGGGAGCCCACGGTAAAACCACAAATGAGGCCGTGCAGGGTGGCATAGGTTGGGCCTTTTTCGAAGTCAGAGAAGTGCAGAGCAAAATGATATTTGAAGAAAGATTCAGGAACATGAATGAAAATAAATGGGCGGTTAAAGTGCACAAGTATCCGTACGTGAAAAACGTGGACAGAGAATGGAGGAAGAGGTCAAGAAAGTTGGCAACCAAGTACAGGGTAATTTAAAGTGTAAATATATAACCAGGAGTCATCAGAAAGAAAGTGAGAGAAATAGAGACAGTGAATTGGATGCAAATAATGGAAACAAAAACACCATGAAGGTGTACAAGAATGGGAATAAAGAATTTAGAAGAGGAAATCTGTACCATACCACAGAGGGCAGTGTCTTGATATTTGAAGCTCGGAGTGGCTGCCTAAGGGCTAAAACATACCATAGCAAATACTCGCCGCAAGATGAGGCCTGTGTACGCTGCAGCAAAAAACAGGGACCACTCAGCACTTCCTAATGTAATGCGAAGGGATTCACCCAGTGAGACCTGGATGAGACCTTTCAGAAGCGCTTGGATTTAAAGTGGACGGAAGCATCAACCGGTCAGCAGTCGAGATAAGCAAGAGCCGTTTAGAGTGAATAAAAGCGGGCAAGAAATTTGTACGACCGGATGCGTTACAGACATAGGTAGCGGTATAACGTAGATAGAGAAGTTATGAAAAAAAAAACATTATGGAGATGTGTACAAAAATGCTAGAATGAAAGACATGTACTGTTTACATGAATAAATCAAGCGGGCTAGTTGAATGTTTGACACCGCCCCGTTTGAAAGGGAATGCAATAAATCATTATCATCATCAAAGCAGCTTTAGAGCGAGAAAATCGGTGTGCCCTCCTAGCATATATTATTTTTTAAGATAAATATTGCGAGAGGTAGCATTTCAGTGCAATAAAAAACAAACTAAAATATTGAGAAAAATAAATAGCACCGACCTAGAATTTGAATCGGTTGTTCTGAGCACTAGCGCAGTTCCCTACCACTACGGCTATAGATGCAGCGTTGTTTTAAAATGGGAGGAAGATGTCTATTGGTACTGCGCTAAGCAGACAAGACGAAGAGGAGTAAACACACAGCGCTAACTCTGAAAACAAATTATTCTAAAAACGGCGCATAGAATTCATATACGTATAGCCACACCACATTACCACAATCGAGGCGTTGCATTCCGCAAAAATGCATTAGACAGAAGGTGAATCCTAAAGCTCGCCGTGGAAAGAACAACCGCAACACTTCGCATGGCATGCCATAGATGACAGTAATTTCTACTTAGGAAATGTATTCGTTTGTTGATCAGGCTGTTCAAGGGGTGCTCCCACAGGTATCGCCCAACGTCGCAATCTCACTCCACTTCAGTAATTCCACGCGTTAGGCGATCCCTGTGCCTCCTCACAGCAGTGTACTTTATTCTTGTAGTTATTTTTTATCTTATAATTTTTTGTAGTGTATAATTGTTCGCCGTTTAGAAAAGCATGGATTTATACACGGTATTTGTGTAAGTTTGCATAAAGGTGCACAATATGCAGGTATAAGTGTTGCTCATTTGTATTTTTCGGTTTTCCATGCCAAGGAAAACGGTGTAGGGGCCTTGTCAAGCTGCTAAAACAGCAGCTTTTCTAGCTCCTATCCTAGCACTTCCTTTTTTTGTTTTGCTCTTTCTCTTTCTAAAAAAAAGGGGGGGGGGGGCAGGATATAGAAAAGAGGGGAAAAGGAGAATGCTGAATAAAAGTTGATTTCATCAGAATAAACATGTCGGAACATTTGCACGATCTACAACGAACGGCTAGCCATCCTTGAAGTGCACGTTTGACATTGAAGCCATGCTCCCTCGATCTGTCATTAGCGCAGTGGCCCGTCTGTTCAAAATAAAACTACCCAGGCATGAGCGGAATTTGATACACCACATTTGCAATGTGCTTAATCAATTTCCGTTTTATGTTTTTGTCGGCATCCGTTTTTTGGGAAACCTTGCATCACGTGGCCACGTCAAACCGCAAACACTAGTCAGTTTTGTCGGTGCAGAAAACAGTATTCGGACATGTGACCGTTGCGCGACGTTATTGAAGGTATGTGACAGTTTATGAGTATAAGAAATTACCAGCCTCTTTTTATCTTCTCTCCCACATTTTGGTTTGTGAGGTTACATCCTGTAAAATTATGGCACAAGCTTTCGGCTATGGACAACACTACATGCTCAGAGTAACCAGCGGCAGCCTGGTGTTTTCTTGTTGCCCTAGCATTTCTGAAATTTTCTGGGGCAGGCCTGTTCGAGCACCGCGAGGATGGCTCCAGCAGTCAACTCTCTCCAAATAATCCCTTAAGGCTTGTTGAATGGCTAGCTTGTTCTGGGTCATGATGAAGATTTAACTGCGCGCACAGTCTAAGTAAAAAAAGCACAGTAGGCGACACTTTCAACAAGTTTTATTTCCGGAAGTGCACGAATTATACGCCATAAATGGGTCACCGAATATCAGTACAGAAAACTAATGCAGAACCAACGCACATGTTCGAGTATATACGAAGCAAAGCCTTAGCAAATAGGTTAAATATGCAAGTTGAAACTAACGGCTATGCGTTCAACCTTGTTTACTTTAATCCTACGCAATGTGCAATCCAATACAGCGAGTATGTTCATCACCACAAACGTCCGAACGTTATTCCCAGGCAAGCTTTATGTTTATGCACTGCACCGCTCCCAAGCCATGCCGAAATGCAAACTCCTGTGCAGGTGGATGCACCGAGCGAGATGCCTATGCGTAGCAATGACAAGAGAATGAAGGCGATTTACAATGCTTGGCGAGGAAAGAATGTCCAGTCGTATGCATATAAAAATACGACGCGTATCAAGCTGCAGTTGGGGATTCTGTGACCTGCCATTCTGGAGGATTGGCCAATAACTGACAAACACCCAATCACACATAACGAATGGCTAAATCACAGATATTAAAGTAAATGAAAAATTCAGTAAACATATTTCACCATTCACCATTAGGTATGCTCTAAAGGTGCCTGCCTTAGTAGCGTAACTAATTAGGACAGTTGGTGTAAAAACATTTTGTTTCTCTAGTGCGAACGTTGAACAGCGAGACAGGAACAGAAAGACCCGAGGACGACGGCACGTTACAATTAATATTGTTTTTTTTTTTGAAGTGGAGGTTGTTTATTTGTTTATTTACAATACCTTACACGGCCCAGCGGCCATTTAATAAGGGGGACGAACAAGCATATTATAAGAAATGCAAAATATACAGCTCAAAAAGGAAAAGGGAAAGCATTGCACATGGCTAGTACTAAAAAGCAGCAACGAACATAAGAGCCAAGTACACAAAATAATTGAAGTATATAAATACAGCACAAATGTCTGACACATGACCAAAGAAAAAAATAATAAAGCAGAGGTTTACAAAAACACAGTAGCCAAAAAAGCGCGACATTTTATACAAGAGAAGGTTTAACGGCACGATGTCACTTGAACGTATTCGTGCAGCTGATCATGGAATGAATGATGGTTGCATATGGATGCAATATTATCGCGAATATCATTCCAAAGAACGATTTCACGTGGAAGGGCTGATGATTTGAAGGCTTGTGTTCTTCCGTGTATGCGCTTGATGCTGTACTGATTATGTAAACGGCGCGAAAGGCGTGAGGGCGCTTTGAGAGGTAACACAGATTGCATGGTGCAGTGGCGATATTTATCAAGTAAGCATAAAAGAGCGATTGAACGACGAATATATAATGGTTCAAGAGATATATCAAGTTCGATCTGTGTTACGCTTGAAAGGGGATTGTAGTTACGTGTAATGAAGCGAGCGGCTCTATTTTGTACGGATTCTAGCAAGTTTATTAAGTAGTTTTGATATTGGCGCCACGTCGATGCTGCATATTCTAGCTGCGGCCGCACAAGTGTTAGATAGGCCAGTTTTCGCACATTGTTAGGGGAATTCCGCAGGTTCCGGCGCAGATACCCTAGTGTCCTTGAAGCTTTCGCACAAATGGCGTTGACATGCGTGGCCCATGAAAGATTATGCGTGAGATGAATACCTAAATACTTGTATGATGATGCCTCAGACAATAACGTGCTATCTATGAGATACGAGAAGTTAGAATTCGTACGCTTGCGGCTGAAAGAGATGACCTTGCATATATTCGAGTGAAGTGTCATTTGCGATTTATTACACCAACCTTAAATTAGGTTAAGGCCACTCTGTAGGGCGAGATGATCATCCATGGGATTAATGGAGCTGTAAATGATGCAGTCATCAGCAAAGAGTCGTAGACAAAAAGATATGTTAGCGGGCAGGTCGTTAATGTATATTGTCAAGGATATACATGTATATGTTAATGTATATTGTCAAGGATACGCATATACTTGACAGATATCCTTAACAATATTGGAGCATGAAATGGCATAGGACGAGTGAACAGTCTTGTGCAGCATAATAAGCCATACGGTTGAGCGCCGAATAGTCAAGGGTTGTAAAGAGACACTACAAGCGTGCGGTAACTGTGCGAATGTGGCGACCATATCGGCTTAAGATAAATGCAGTTGATGTCTTCTAGGCGGGTTCGAGTAGTTTTATGTCGGAGGAAGGTTGAGGTGACCAAACTAATGAAGCGCACGCTAGACATGGCCTCACCGGTGTTTTATAGGCAGTAAATTTGCTTTCTTTTGTTGATACTAAGGCATCAGCGCAGCGAATACGAGGACGGAACAAACGGGACAGACAGATACCTCTACATTATGTTATTACTTAAGCGCTCGTGTCGTTCCTTAATCACTATTCTTCTTTCTTCGTTTTCCCTGAGCTGCTGAATTAGTATGTCGAACCAAATAGCGCTTCAACTCGTGCTCTTTTGTGAAATATTTTAACGCGAGTGCATTAAGGGCCCCGTGTCGCAGAAAATATGGCTTCGGTGCACCGGTGCGCACGGATGCCGGTGCGCACCGCCACCGTTAGCGGAAATAATCATCCCGAATCACCCCGACCACGAAGGCTCTCCGCGTGACACAAGGCGTTAGTGAACAAAATTGAATTTCTCAAAGTAAAATTAGTAAAAAAATTGTTAAGTACGATTTAACCAACCTATAGACGTTATAGCGTCGGTTTGTTATTTGAATATACGAGAAAACAGAATTTTCTTACGCCGAAACTGAAACACAAGCCCTTTTTCGAGCATTTCTATAATTCGTATAGCGGCCTCCACTGTTTCTTCCTTGCAAACACACCATCCAGATGGCGCTCGCCTCCTCGGCAGCCGCGCGCGGAGGCGAAGTTCGACAAAAATGTTGCAGTTGCCTGGAAGCCTGATAAGCAGCCAGAAATCTTTGAATGCTATCGCGTTCCGCTCTTAAAGGCAAAGCTTAAGCGTCCTCCTAATTTTAGAGTGAGTTTTACGTTTTCAAGCTTACGAAGCGCCTGTGAGCATACCAAGTCGACGTGCCTGTGCCAGTGTAAGCTGTATGTGTAATGAAGATCGGGAAGTGAGCCAAAATTGCCCGGTTCTGGATTGCTGCCATCACCGGTGCAAAATATGGTCAGGAAGCAGTAAAAAGCCTCAGAGATTACGGAGGACTCCGAACATAGCTGTAAAACTATATTGACATACGACATCCCGGAATGAGTTGAAATAATTGTAGGCCACAACGTAGACCGGTTTTTCTTCATGTCTGTTGTCAAATCTGTTTTAGTAGGTGTTTTGTCGTGAGCATCAAGCATTTTAGTCCTTTAAATGTTCTTCGGAGAGCTCAGTAAGGAGTGTCGAATTTAGTTGCACGTTCTTTTACGTAGACACTTGGCACGGAGTATGAGTTGAGTTATTTGAATGTCATACCACAGGTGTTTGTAGCTTCGTGTCACGAATTTTGGGGGTACAAAGCTAGAAATACATTTGGGCGTTATATAACAAAAGGGGTCTACCAAAAAATAACATCAAATTGTTCGCTGCGCCAGAAAATATTCATCGTAAGTAGAAGCTAAAACGTCAACGATAGAATTTTATTCAGTTCAGTTAAAATTCAAAACAGATTTGTGACATCAATTTCTCTCATGAAACATAATCTCCACATTTAGAAACACTGCATTTTGATCGGACAGGCCATCCGCAATCTTACACTGATAGAGATGGTGCACCAATGAATGCATCATCAAGTAAGAGAAGATCTAAAATAGAGGTAAATTGAGTAGCATAACTAAGTACTCGCGTTAGGTCTAGTGATATAACCATAGTAATGAGTGAATCACAGAGGGCTTTGCTCAACCAAATGACAGTGATGAACGCCAGTTTTCAGGGAGCATCAAAGTACCAGTTTGGAAATTTTGCAAGAATTAAATTTTTGCGTGAGCATATTGCCACCTGGTGTTTTGAGCCAGCCAACAATCATCATTGGGTGCCCAGCAAGAACGGAGAAGACGATGAAGTCGAAGACCCCGCGCCAGCTGGAGAACCGTCCCTTCCTGTCTGGCATTCTTCGTGTCTGGCTGCTGGTACTGTTGCTTGCACTTGCCTTAGCGCGTGACAATATAATCGATAATCAGTCCAGATATGTTATTAAAATTAAATGATAGGATTTTACGTACCAAAACCACGCTGTAGTGGCGGGCTCCGGAATAATTTGGACCACCTGGGGTTCTTTAACATGCACCTAAATCTCATCTCGCATTCTAATGTTCGTATTTCGCCCTCATCGAAATGCGGCCGCCGTGGCCAGGATTCGATCACGCGACCTCGTGCTTAGCAGTCCAGATATATTAGAAGCTGCGTTTGGTAAACGCTTCATATCAGCCGCTAACAAAGCGAAGCCAGACACGTTAACTTCACAAGATATTCAATATCCAGCAGATCTGGTAAAACGTGAAATTCAAGGTTGTTCTTAAACAACAGTGCCACACCTCCTCGTTTGCCCACAGGTCTGTTTTTTTTCTTCTTAGAAATGAGTAATCAAGGGAGATAAACGCTTTATCAGATATTATGTCATTTAGCGAAGCTTCAGTCAGTCATATAATAGAGGCATCGTAACAGTCTACGGAGCAACAACGTAGACGAATTACGGCAAATGATTGAGGACCTTAATCGAGAAAGTGTAAAAGCGGGGTCGAAGATGAATATGCGGAAGACAAAGATAATTTTGAATAGCCTGGCAAGGGAACAAAGATTCAGGATCGCCAGTCAGTCTCTAGAGTCTGTAAAGGAGTACGTTTACCTAGGTCAATTACTCACAGGGGACTCTGATCATGAGGAAAAAAATTACAGAAGAATAAAATTGGGTTGGAGTGCATACGGCAGGCATTGCCAAATCGTGACTGTGAGCTTACCACTGTGGTTGAAAAGAAAAGTCTACAATCATTGCATTCTACTGGTGCTGACATATGGGGCAGAAACGTGGAGGTTAACAAAGAAGCTCGAGAACAAGTTAAGGACCGTACACAGAGCAATGGAACGAAAATTGTTAGGCCTAACGTTAAGAGACAGGAAGAGAGCGATGTGGATCAGAGAGCAAACGGGGATAGCCGATATTCTAATTGAGATTAAGAAGAAAAAAATGGAGCTAGGCAGGCCATGTAATGCGTAGGATGGATAACCGGTGGACCATTACAGTTATAGAATGGATACCAAGAGAAGGGAAGCGCAGTCGAGGACGGCAGAAAACTAGTTGGGGTAATGAAGTTAGGAAATTTGCTGGCGCAAGTTGGAATCAGCTAGCGCATGATAGGAGTAATTGGAGATGGCACAGGGAGAGGCCTTCGTCCTGCAGTGGACATAAATATAAGCTGATGATGATGAACTGTCTACGACATGGCGCTTACTTCAAACAAACACCTTCCCTAATCCTAACCTCTACCATTGCATCTACGCTGAAATTTACACCCCGCTCTGTAACCATCCTGCCGACCAACTTCACTCTGGGCCTGCCCACAGGTCACGTGCGCTCACAAACATGGTACGCACCATACACTCATCATTACTGTTGCTGACCAGTGCTCATCAACAACCCGGAGGATCAGCTCTGGGTCATCGAGATGGCCGCGGACGCCGCTAGACTACAAGAACTGGCTGCCGTCTAAGGAAGGGGGTGAGACGGGCTGTCTCCCGCCCCTCTGGCCGCATTTAACCCCATCAAGGACACAATAAAAGTTGTTTTTTTCTCTCTCTCTAACATGTAATAAGCCAGTAGACGTCTTCTTTCTTGTTAATGAGGCTGCGGGCGTTCATATTTAAAGAAGTTAGTTTTTGATCGCTTTATTGTCACTCATCATACAACGAAAAGACGCAACACACTAAGAAAAAAGACAGGCGAAAGGAAAGAGCGTCACGCGCAACTAACTTTATTCCGAGATAGCATCGCAATATATAACCAAGCTAACACATGAGCGGCAAGGTTCCACTTATCACACCACCCAGATGGGTCAATAAGAAACATGCGCTAGTTTAAAAAGCATCTAAAAAATTCAAACTCGGCGCCGCGCAACACCACTGACGTATCGCCCCCCCCCCCCCCCCCCTAGTGCAGATATCTTTTTTTTTATGTAATATGCGACGAAGAAACATGCGACGAAGAAAGCGTCGAGGAAAACACCACCTGGTCTCCGCCGCCTACACTTTCGAGGAAAACAGATGGCTACCCAGCTACAAGAGGAACCGCCAAGAATGCAAACCGATGGGACGGACGCGAATTCCGCAACGACATCGGCACGGCCCTACGATGCTAACAGCGGGAAAACAATCGAAAACCAACACATTGAATGGCTGAAAGTCGGACGCAAGAGAAAACAAGCATCGGAACCCATAAAAGCGTGAAACGAAATGCCGAAACTGGACCTTAAGCCCGCACCGCAACCATCAAAACAACGCAACCAGAAGATGCCACCTTTCCCAACCGACGATTTCAAGATTGTCTACAGGCCACAAGTCGGACTCGACTTATCGAAATGGAACCTAACCGCAGTCACCCACGCCATCGGAAGATCCAGCGGCCTCACGCAACAGGATTTCCACGATAACGTTCGAGTTCAGACGCACAGGGTAGAAAACGTCATCATTGCGAGTACCGCCGACACTGAACGTGCAACCAAGCTCAAAAGCATAACGACCATCCAGTTAGGCGGCACCTTCTTCAAAGTGAACCCCCACGTGAGACTTCCCGACGACGTAAGCAGAGGCGTCATCTACGGTCTCCTGCCAGGTACCAGTAGTGCCGAAATCGTAGCTGGCCTCAGAGTCGATTCGAGATACAAAGTTCTCGGTGCACGCATGCTCGGTCGATCTTCCACGGCCGTAATCACTTTCGACGGGCCACACGTCCCGTTCTACATCACCTACCAAAGTGGGGACTATCGCTGTAAGCCCTATCGAAAGTCCGTGCAGTACTGCCGGACGTGTGGTGCCATTGGACATAGACAAGACATCTGCCCCAGTCCCAGAAAACACTTCTGCTACAAGTGCGGACAAGACACAGTACTCGACGATCACGAATGCCTACCCACGTGCAAAATATGCGAAGAAGCACACGAGACCGCCGGAAAGGAGTGCAAAAAGAAGCTAAGACCCAACACACCACCTTACCAAGTGAGACAACAACAACTTAACAAGGCAAAAGTCCGAGACAGCCATTGGAATTTAAGCAGCGATCACGAATTTCCCAAGCTAGAGAACCCGTCCACCAGCTCGGGCAGTGCACCGCGACGCCATGCCTGCCGAAGCAAGTCTAGGTCTAGGTCTAGGTCTGTCGTACCATCGAGGTCCAAGTCTGGCACGAGATCCCGAACTCGCTCCGTTCAACGAGTCAACTATGCTATTGCAGCGCGGGGTTACTCTCACAACACGAGCACTTCGTATTTCTCGACTGCAGACACCGCGGCGCTCAGGGCTCTGGAGAACATTGTTCGAAATCAGCAGAAGGCGCTGCAAAGCCTTCGCGACCAGATCTAAAGCCAAGGCGCCATCATCGACAAGCTCACACAACTATGCCAAGAACGAGAAGAAATTATACACAAGCAGAATGACAACATCGAGAAGCTCACTCAATTATGCCAAGAACAGCAACTAACTAAATAACAAGCCAAGAACCTCACGAAACAAGAAGTTCAAGCTGTCGTGGAGGAGAAGATTGTACACGTCATCGAAACGAAACTCGAGGCTCTAATTGAATCGAAGCTCACAGTGATAGTTGAGTCCAAGCTCGAAGCAATCTTACAAGCGAAATTGCAGCCAATCCATGCCAAAATCGGCAACAAGTTCACGCCACTCAGCCACACCATGGACACACATACAGCCCAAATCAATGAGATGAAATCCCAGCTCACTAACTTCATAGCCCATGTCAAGAACAACTACACGAGCCACACGGAACTCGAGGAAGGGCACGGAAGGAAGAAACGACGGCCACACAGCAAGACGCCTTCCCGCTCGAACTCTCTTGAACGGGAGCACGTTAATGCACCTGGGGCTCCTGTGGATGGCAAACTCTAACTGCAAAACTTCCATTTCGCAATCCACCTTCCGCATCTGGCACTGGAACTGTAGATCCTACAGACCCCGCTTAGCAAATCTACAAGAATATCTAAAGACAAATCAACCAGACATCATCGCCCTCCAAGAGACCAACACCAAAAAAGTTAGGCTTCCAGGATACAACACCCTCACCATAACCACAAGAACCGCCATACTTCTCAAGAAGACAATTACGGCCCAAGACCACAGGATAGAAGACACCATGATTGAGAACACTATAGTGGAAATCATACCCGACCGCAAGTCGCACCGAAGCCTCTACGTGGCTAACGTATAAAGCCCACCGCGAGACCAGCTCGCGGACTACGATCACTTCATCCGCGAACTCCGAAAACGCACAAGAGGCCACCGGCTCGTAGTCGTAGGGGACTTTAACGCCCCGTAAACGGCCTGGGGCTATGCCACCACCACGAAGAAAGGCGCGAGAGTCCACGACGCCGCTCAGCAACACGGCCTCACGTTGTGGAACGATTCGCTCCAGCCTACGAGAGTCGGAAACAGCGTCTCAAGAGACACCAACCCTGACCTTACCTTTACGCGGGATGTGAAGAACGCGATCTGGACCTGTCTCCCAGACACTCTTGGTAGTGACCACCACATCATTCAACTCGACATCGAGCACGCACGTCGACCGGCCAGGACTGGCACGGCAAGAATAACGGAATGGAATGCCTTAATAACCGAGCTCGACGATCAAACTACCATATCGGACATCGACGCCTGGCTCAAACAGATCCTGGATACCGTCGAACGGTTCACAAAAATCATCCAACTTGATGACGATCACCCCGCCATAGACACCCACCTACTCCACCTCTGGGAGGCCAGAAGGGCCCTACTCAAGAGATGGAAGAGGCAGAAACTCAACACACAACTCAGGAAAAGAATCGCCCTATTGACAGAACAGTCGCAGGAATATGCTGAACAGCTAGCGAGACACAACTGGCGCGCCTTCTGCGATAAGCTTCAGGGCACGCTCAGTACCAAGAAAACGTGGCACCTGCTGCGCGCTCTCCTCGACGAAGGCCCCACCAAGACGCAGCAACGGCAACACATCCGTCGATTAGCACACAACTGTGACGGCTCGGAGGAAGACCTACTCCGCGAACTATGCAACAAGCTCCGCGGTCCCTCCCAACCAGCGACAACCCCGCCACTCAAAGAATATGAAGGCAGACCCAACGCTGACTTGGACCGGCCCTTCACACCAGAAGCGCTCCAAGCAGCCATCTCCAAGCTCACGAGAAACAGGAGCCCAGGCAAGGACAGGATAGTGAACAAGCACCTTCGACAGCTGCCCCAACAGGCCTTGACGGCTCTCCTCCGGTATTACAACGAGTGCTGGGACAAAGGAGAGCTGCCGGCTGCGTGGAAGCACTCGGTAGTGCTCATGATACCAAAGCCCAACAAGCCCACAGCTCTCGAAAACCTGAGACCAATCTCTCTCACTTCGTGCGTTGGTAAGCTGTTTGAGCATATGGTCCACGACCGGCTCACATCGCACCTCGAAGACAATGGGCACTATCCAGACACCATGTTCGGCTTCCGCCAGCTTCTTTCTACGCAAGACGTCTTTCTTCTCCTAAAGGATGACCTCATTGACCACCTCAGCAAGAATAACAAGTCGTGCGTCCTTGCCATCGACGTGAAGGGCGCATATGACAATGTCAGCCACAAAGCGATACTACAAAACCTCGAGGAGACCGCCTGCAGTTCAAAGACCTACAGCTATGTCCGTAACTTCCTCACTGGCCGGACGGCCACGGTGGGGATGTCCAACTTACGCAGTAAGGAATTCAAGCAGCCGAACAGGGGAACGCCGCAAGGCCCCGTCGTCCGGAGAGCAAGAACGTTGCCTTCAAGAAGCGGTTGATGTTATCGAGCACTACCTTGATAGCTGCGGCCTCCACTGCGCACCTGAGAAATCGGAGCTACTCGTACTCAAGGCACGCACGAGGGGTAGACCTCCCACCTGCGAAGCTCCAGACCCATGCGTCACGCTCAACGGGATCCAAATACCGAAGGTCAGCTCGCTTCGAGTACTCGGCTTGCACCTGCACCGAGAAAGATCAGGAGTCGCCACGCTCCCACGGCTCCAACGCACAATCTCCCAACTCACACACCTCGTAAGAAGAGTAGCCAATCGACGCAGTGTCCTCAAGGTGCAAGACACTCTGATAGTCGTTCAAGCTCTACTGACCAGCAGAATAACGTACGCAACCCCGTACCTGGCTCTCAAGAATTGCGAAGTCGACAAGCTCAATTTCATCATCCGCAAAGCTACGAAGCTCGCCATGGGTCTACCACCTGTGGCATCTACCACCCGACTTCTCAATATGGGGGCTCATAACACCTGGGAAGAGCTGGTGGAAGCCTAGAAAACCAACCAACTCGAGAGGCTGAAGCTCACGCCGACGGGCAGATCGGTCCTTGCGCGCATCGGCTACGGAGAACGCTACATCTCCCACGTGGACCGCAAGGTCAAGATACCGCCATGCTTAAGAGAATCCCTGAGCATCGACAAACTACCGCGCAACATGCATCCCGAGCATCATCGGGGACGCCGGCTCGCTCGAGTCGACGCCATCCGAAGACGCCACAAGCGCGATCCAGATGCTCGCTACATAGATGCGTCCAAATACCCGGGAAAAACCGCTTACGCCCTGAGTGTGGTTGACTCGAGAGGCAAAGAACTGGCATCTGCCACAGTCAGGGTGCGGAACTCGGAGACAGCGGAAGAAGCGCGATCGCCCTCGCCACCACCACGAGCACGAACGCGGTCGTAGTCATCACGGACTCCCAATCCGCAGTACGCAATTACACGAGAGGCCGAATATCGGTGGAAGCAGTCAAAATTCTTCAGAAAAGAAGCACTCCGCTCCCTTACACCTGCGTCACGTGAGTACCAGGGCACGAGGGGCTCGAGGGAAACGAAGCGGCTCACGCCGCGGCCCGCGATCACGTCAACCGGGCCTCTCTCGCCGCCTCCCGAAACCCCCGACCGCCTGGTGACGCAGCGGAAACGGAGACAATACCCCCCACGTATAACGCCATTCTCCAACACTACCGACTGGGACGCAGGGTGTACCCGCCACCTCGTCCAAAACTGACGAAAGAGGAAAGCACCGCATTCCAAAGACTGCAGAGCAATACGTACACCCATGGGATCCTCATGCATCGCATCCACCCGACACTACACACCTACAACTGCCCGATCTGCGCCGCGCCAGACACTCTGGCTCATTTGCTACCCGAGTGCCCATGGCGCCCCGAAGACGCCGTTACCAAACATACAACGTCCGAAGACGTGAACCTCCTCGCCGAGACGTGGGAGGCCAACATCTCCACCCCGGCCCTGGACGAACAGCGACGTCTTGTCGCCAGAGCCCGGGATGCTATCGCGGCCAGAGGATTCCTGGAATGAGTGACCCTCCCACCTGGAGTGATCCACAGCTCAAACGCTCGGGAACACCGTCTCGAAAATTAAAGTTTATTTCATCATCATCATCATGTAATATGCCTCGAGCATTTCTCGTGCCAGCACCTCGTTGCTTCTACCCAGAATGCTGATCCCTTTAAATCTTGCCTTACATTTACGTGCTTCGCAGTGCACAGGTAAATGTGTCGAAAGGTAAGTCTTAATGGAAAGTGCGTGCTCTCTCGCTCTGTCGTTAACACATCGTCCCGTTTGGCCGATGTAAACCCTGCCACAGCTGAGCGGAATTTCATAAACCACACCCACCGCACAGGTAATGTCGGGATTTACATGCCTCTTACCACATATAGGCGGCTTGGGTGCTTTGTAAATCCGCGGGCACAGGCCTGACAACTTCCTTGGTGCAGAGAGGACCACTGGGACATTGTACCTATTCGCTACCTTCTTAAGGTTGTGCGCAACCTTATGTACGTAAGGTACAACTATTGGCCTTGTTTCCATCGGTTGCCGTTCCTTCTTTTTTCCTTTCAATTTTTGAAGGAGCGTTTCAGCTACAGCACCAACGACGGAGCGAGGATACCCAGCTCAGTAGAGCCGGTTGACCTGACTGCCAAAGCTTTCCGCCAACCTGTGAGGGCACGATTCACCAGCGCACTTTCCAAGCACATAGAAGCAATGCCTCTCTTAATTACTTTTGAGTGGGCCGCATCATAGGGCATCAACTCTTTGCAAGATCGGGGACGGTAGGACCAGCAAATGTGTTCCTCTGACAGCGTGAGGCTCACATCTAAAAATTGTATTTTGTTCTTAGTAGGAATCTCATGCGCGAAGGACAGCCCCTTCGCATGTTGTCTGAATTCCATGAAGATTTCGTCCACCAAGTTAGTGGTAGTCATACATGGTTTAGTATTTAAAACTACTAAAAAGTCGTCGACATATCTAATAACCCTATGCACCTTTGCATTGTCAAGGCTCTGAGCTAGCATTCTGTCAAAAGAGGCTAATAACATGTTGCGCAGCACTGGGGCTACGCACGATCCAATACAGATCCCGTTCCGTTGAATGTTGACCTGCTCTTCCTGCGTCACAAATGTCGAACACAGATAAAATTCTAGTAAGGTCAGGAAATTATCAACGGAAATTCCTGCAGTCCTCTCAACGGCAAGAACGCCATTCTCTTTAATACAGGTTCTCACAACGGTAAATAATTCTGTATGCGGCACAGAATAAAATAAATCTACTATATCAACTGAGAACGCACAACCACCCTGTTGGAAACCTTGCAAGAACTGCGTAACGCCATCCGAATTTCTTGCGATAAAGGACCAATGTTTTCCACGCCCCCGGGACTTCAATTCACAGACTGCTGGCACTGTGTCTAAGGCGGTGGAAGGTAAAGACAAAGAAAGATGCCTTTTGGAAGGAGTGGAGTGCCTTGCAAAAAGTGTACAGCGTGAACATGTGTGTTGTAAGGATCCAACTAGAGAAGTTGTTTCCAATTTTAAGCAAAACAATCTTCAGCTCCTGCAAGCAGATAAGGAGGGAGGATTTGTTATGTCTTCCAGAGCCTACAGTGAACAAGCTGCACTTGCAATAGAAAAGAACTTCGGGCCATTGAAGATTCAGGAGAACAAAGTAAAAGCCAAGGCCACGTTACTGTGTAAGAATCTTGAACTTTTAAGACTGTCTAAAGCGGTTAATGCTGAGAAACTAGGTATGCTATCGGTGTTCTTTAGCGTGAAAACACACAAGCCAGAAAATCCTTTCCGGTGTATTGTTAGTGAACGAGAATTCGTGGCAACAACTTGTAAGCCGGTTTCTTTTAAAACAACTAAAATTGCTTTTGGTAGAAGATCCATCTATCGCAAGAAATTCGGATGACGTTACGCAGTTCTTGCAAGGTTTCCAACAGGGTGGTTCTGCGATCTCAGTTGATATAGTAGATTTATTTTATTCTGTGCCGCATACAGAATTATTTACCGTTGTGATAACCTGTATTGAAGAGAATGGCGTTCTTGGCTTTGAGAGGACTGCAGGAATTTCCGTTGACAATTTCCTGACCTTACTAGAATTTTATCGGTGTTCGACATTTGTGACGCACGAAGAGCAGGTTTACATTCAACAGAACGGGATCTGTATTGGATCGTGCGTAGCCCCAGTGCTGTGGAACATGTTCTTAGCCTCTTTTGACAGAATGCTGGCACAGGGTCTTGACAATGCAAAGGTGCATAGGGTTATTAGATATGTCGAAGACTTTTTAGTAGCTTAAATACTAAACCATGTATGACTACCACTAACTTGGTGGACGAAATCTTCATGGAATTCAGACAACATGCGAAGGGGCTGTCCTTCACGCATGAGATTCCTACTAAGAACAAAATACAATTTTTAGATGTGAGCCTCACGCTGTCAGAGGAACACACTTGCTGGTCCTACCGTCCCCGATCTTGCAAAGAGTTGATGCCCTATGATGCGGCCCACTCAAAAGTAATTAAGAGAGGCATTGCTTCTATGTGCTTGGAAAGTGCGCTGGTGAATCGTGCCCTCACAGGTTGGCGGAAAGCTTTGGCAGTCAGGTCAACCGGCTCTACTGAGCTGGGTATCCTCGCTCCGTCGTTGGTGCTGTAGCTGAAACGCTCCTTCAAAAATTGAAAGGAAAAAAGAAGGAACGGCAACCGATGGAAACAAGGCCAATAGTTGTACCTTACGTACATAAGGTTGCGCACAACCTTAAGAAGGTAGCGAATAGGTACAATGTCCCAGTGGTCCTCTCTGCACCAAGGAAGTTGTCAGGCCTGTGCCCGCGGATTTACAAAGCACCCAAGCCGCCTATATGTGGTAAGAGGCATGTAAATCCCGACATTACCTGTGCGGTGGGTGTGGTTTATGAAATTCCGCTCAGCTGTGGCAGGGTTTACATCGGCCAAACGGGACGATGTGTTAACGACAGAGCGAGAGAGCACGCACTTTCCATTAAGACTTACCTTTCGACACATTTACCTGTGCACTGCGAAGCACGTAAATGTAAGGCAAGATTTAAAGGGATCAGCATTCTGGGTAGAAGCAACGAGGTGCTGGCACGAGAAATGCTCGAGGTTTATTACATAAAAAGAAAAAAAAAAGATATCTGCATTAGCGATACGTCAGTGGTGTTGCGCGACGCCGAGTTTGAATTTTTTAGATGCTTTTTAGACTAGCACATGATTCTTATTGACTCATCTGGGTGGGGTTATACGTGGAACCTTGCCGCGCATGTGTTAGCTCAGCTATACATTCCGATGCTTTCTCGAAATAAAGTTAGTTGCGAGTGACGCTCTTTCCTTTCACTTGTATTTTTTCCTTGATGTGTTGCGTCCTATCGTTGTATGAAGAATGTACCAACTAGCCCAACAACAAGTTTTATTAAGATATTGTCACTCAGCTGACCTAACCGCAGTGCCACTGGGAGCGTTAACGATAGAGTTAGTGACGTCGTCCCAAACACACCTAACGCTGTGAAGTATTAAAGAATCGTGCTGTTCATGGGCCTCACTAGCAATTTGGCTCGGGAAACTAGGTGACTGCAGCAGTGATCGACGTCCGTGACACGCCTGTGCTGAAACGTCTTCGCTTGCATGCATTCCAGAGCCTTTAGGCTTACGAGCATCGCTCAGAACCTCAACGCTTTTCTTTTATTCGGGCGACTGATTTATTGCTCGCATCACGCACCTCGTCCAGATGTTCTCGCATGTCGCGCTCTTCGTCGTCGGCGCCCGCGCGTCAGCCCCGCCACAGACTCATTATGAAATGTTTAGCTCGTTTTGTTTAAATATCCCTGCTATTTACTCGGTAGTGTTTGACAAGAGTTATTACTGCATTGGTCTAAAAGCGTGTTTTCTTTTATTTGCAGTGGGATTCTGACCTTTCAAAATGCAAGTATCGCTGTAAACTGGGGCTGAAGAGTAACGGAGATCCAGATTATGCCATAAGATTTGCATTGGATGGAACTCCTTGCAACAGATCGAGTCCCGAAATGGTAAGGGCTGTGTGCGTGTCAGAAAAGCACACGTTCTCGAAATGAGCTTTTGTTACTCGTGAAAGACCGCACCTCTGTACCAGCATTTGATATGAATAGTTCATCATTTGATTCTATCTCTCTTTTTTTTTTGTCGCAACTGCCTATCGAATATTTGTTAAATATCTCGTCTTCTTCCTCAATGCCTTCTGCGGCCGCTACACTAGACGGAAGCTTATGAATACAAAATACAATGATTTTGTGCCTGCAATGGGGCAAAGGCTTGTACATTTTAATTGCGGCGAAACAACTTGGTTCCTTAACGGAGCCCTTAACCCCTTGTTATCGAACTCGAGATGCATTTCAATTTAAATTAGACTATTTGAGAAATACTTCGCCGCAAAATGCAATTCAATCCGTTCAGCAGAAGCGGGGTTATTGGTAATCAAACATCCCCCAGCGGTGCTCCCGCTCATTCTTCAATGACTTGTACAGCGAAGGCTACGGTAGAGCAGGGTGTACCTAAAGTCCCTATATAAGAAAAGTACCGCCATCCTTTGATCAACGCCGCTTCTCTCTCTCCTGTATATCCGATTGGAAGATGATAGCGCGCGCTTTCACTTTATATTTTCTTTTTTTCCACCTCAGAGCCATGTTGAAAGTCACTCTGCGCAGCCGCAGTTGCCGGCGGCGGCGCGCGCCCGGCCTGAAAGCTTCACCGTGGACTTTCTAAGGGCGCCACCGTCGACTTGCTTTCGCAAGCAAAAATAAAGAAAAAATCACATCATCTCACCCTACGGGCAACCATGGTGGGATGCGAAAGCATCGCGGGGGGTGCGCATCGTGTTTCCCTTTCGTTTCACTTGGCAACACAACCCAATGAAAGTTAAAGTGAGAGAGCGTATTGAGAAGAGAGGTGCCGAGCCCGTGTAGCTTCAGTCGAAGTTTCCTGCTGACGTTGACGTTTACGTTCGGCTTCCCTGGCCCGAAGTTCGGCGTCCGCTTGCCGACGCTGACGTTTACGTTCGGCTTACCGAGCCTTCCTCTGCTCCGCGGCGGTGGCGCTGCCGCTGCAACCAGCGCCGACGTTGACGTTGTTCATGGCGTTTCACACATCGTGTCACAGAGAGAGAATGACGGAAGCACAGCGAACGCGCGCTTTATACTGCGTCGCGACACTTGTGCCGCCTACCGGCGTACCCTTAGAGAGAGAGGGAGAGAGTGAGAGAGAGAGAGTTATTTGCAATGATTTGCTGCGCCGCACCTGTGGCGGAGAGGGAGAGAGGGGAGGAAGAGAGCGCACACCTGCTAAGGGGGAGGAGAATGAGGGAGAGTTGCGCATGCGCAGTATGGGTGCTGACGCCGCAGAGCGGACACTGCCCCGAGCATAAAAAAAACCAAGCGCTTTAGGAGAGGAGACGGCGCAGGAAACTGTAGATGGCGGTACTTTTTCTATATAGGGATTTTAGGTGTACCCACAACGCTCCGCCTACTGAATGTCCCCGTGGCGGGCAGTTGAAATTTTATTTCAGATGTTCACGTAGACGCCACTACTTTCGATTTTGGTGCCTACGAAGCGCCAAACGCGGTTGTCCTCACCGAGCCGCAGTGCGCTCAGCCAGCGGACTGGTCGCGACACTCGCGGCGGCCCCGGTATCTACGCTGTGTAGCAGACCGCAGCTACATGCAACTGCAGTGCGTTTGCACAGTGCGCGCTCGCGCTCATGTGCTCCTGTCTGGCTCTGCTACGTGGTGGGAACCGGTTTTTGTACTGGACCAACTTGAACGACGGATAGTTGCCACATCCAACTTGCGCATTCTGAAGCACGATCAACAGCTCAACACGAACCGAAGGCTGGCGTCTAAACAGGAGCGGCTAGGAGTGATTGCGCGCTGGCAAGCCTGCGTGTGGTCTGATCTTAAGTTTCGCGTGGTTAGAGGCTAGTTGAGTGTGCAAAACTAGTAAAAAGTAGCGAGACGCCGCGGCTACGACATCGATAAGCAGGGTGGCTAAAGTTTGATTCGTATACGCGGGCAGCCGCGCACGAGCGTGAGAAAACAATAGTCGGCTTTTTCCGTAATTATTATCGTGATGAATACGAAAGCAAATTTTGGCTTACTTCAGCCTGTTTATTAAACAGCGTCAATAAATATACACAGTAACAGTCGGAAGAAACACAATGATCCAAACACCCTTCTTGATTGATGTCAGCTATTGACCAATAGTAGCCGCGTATGGGGATATGCTATATTACGAAATAAAGCATCCAGAAAAGAGTGAGGAGCAGGCTTCTGTTGAAAACAGAGCGTTTGAGCGAAAGGTGACCTCGCGCTCTGCTTGCAAACTCGACGCGCCGCGCCCGACTGCAAATTTTGGCTGAGATGTTCACAGCAGCGTATGCTACCCACGGACTGTGTTTTTTCACTAATCCCAAGGGGTGGTTCGGGACCCCTTTAAATAAGAAAGCATGTCTCGCGTCGTTTCGCCTGGCTTCAGAAAACACAACACACACACACACACATACACACAGACACACACACACACACACACACACACAACTGTAGGCAACCATCCGTATCAAGAGTACAATTTGATCTGTCGGTGGACAGGTAATGAATAGAAGCAGAACGAATCTGGGTTTTCAGTGTCTACTGCACTTGAGTATGCTCTGCCACTGAGCTGTCATTTCAAATACTCGAAGCAAATCTAGTAGTATTTCAGTTGCAATAGGCGATGGCGCATTGCCAGCCTTTTATAGCTACTCCGAATAAACGAAGCTTTTGGGTTGGAAATAGTCCGTGAAAGAACGATGAAAGCTCGTTCGTTAAAGGAGCGCAAACAAATACACAGAGAAGATATAGACACGACAATACTAGATACAAAAAAAAAACATACATGGAACCCCTAGAAGCAACAACCCAACTGTTTTATTGCGATAGCAAATATATGGACACTCCAGGCGCATTTCCGCCGTCGCCGTCATCATCGCCGTCGTCGTCGTCATGAGGTTCCGTATGAAGTCCAAGGGCGATAACGCCGTCTCCGCGCGCCCTACGCGGTATGTGCGAGTGAAAGCGTTCGCGGAGAGCCGACTATCGCGGTTCAATCTCGCCCGCGCGAAAGAGAAAAAAGCGGGTAGGAAAGGCGCCGTGTTCCGTTGCGCGCGAGGCAACCAATTAACATTACTAGGCATTGGGGGAGGAGAGATAGAGGGATGGCGGCATTCGACTCCGGCTGAAACTGCGTATGTGGCAGTTCCGCGCGATCGCGCGTCCGTATCTTGAGAGCGCTCTGCGTCAGGGGTAGAGCCTATAGGTCCGTCGGCGGCTCGTAGCTTTGGCCGTGCTGTATTCTCGGCGCTCAGTTTACGTTCAAGTGATAGACAACAGCACGAAGGTCACTTCGCTTGCGGCTGCCTCGTTTCTTCACGCCAGCGTTTTGAAAGCGGGTGTTCGCGGTCATCCAGTGGGATGTGTCCATGTCTGATGTGCGCGCTGACACCATGCTTGTTAATTTAGTTAGCAAGCGAATGTTTACAAGTTTATACGAATGAGCAAAGTACTATATATCCTCACTTCGCATGGCTCTCTGCTAATTTGCTATCGCAACCAATGTTTCGCCTGTCGGGCGAAACTGCGACTTTTCCTGTTTGTTTGCGGTCCTTTGCCATTATTCTATACCCTCCCACCCCTTACACACACACACACACACACACACACGCACACTAGCCAAGCTCTTCACTGTGTTGCAATTAAAAGCGTATCTCGCAAACACTGATGGCACCCGTTTTCAGCACTCATCGTCTCCTGTGGCCAGCCTATTCTGGCTTGTTACTCACAAAGTGGTGCAGTTTGTTGAGGTAGCACCTCTTTATGCGAATGTTCCCAGATATAAACGTGACATAGTGCTGTGGTAGGCAGGATTAGGCACGAACCCTACTAATGAATGCGTCAGCAGGCATTTTATAGCCTATTACCAAAGCCACTAACCTCTTTTGAGGTGCACAGTCGCTGAGTTCGGAGAGTTGAGGAGTCGACAAGATTTTCGCCAAATCTCGATGCCTTGTAGCTTGCCTGCCTGCAGTGGCCACGTTTGTTCAGGGTTAGGGGCCGGTTTCGGAATGATATAACACTTGTATGCTCATGCGCCGGAGCGCGTTAATAAAACGAAGAAGGCGATATTATAATATTCAAGGCTACTACTTTTGGGCGCCCATAGTAACCGAATAGGCCAATATGCGATGTTATTCTGATCATTCAAGTGGTATGGCTAAACCAGAGTAGATCTTGCCAAAGCAGGCGACGCGACCGGTGCACAGTTTTATTACAGTAAAAATAGGGCAACAGTAACCATGAGATTTGCTCTTCGCCACCCAACTTAGTCGGCTGGGCTTATTTAGGATCCTGAATACCATCCTTAAATTCTCATAAATAACCCCGAGCTCAATCTTTACAAAGAAGCGAGACGGATTTCTTGCGCTGAAAGCTCCAATACTAACTCAATTCACAATAGTTCTTCATAAGCGTTTGATTTATTGACTAAAAGGTGATTATTTCCGCAGGGCAACGTAAGCAATCTCCAGTGATGGTAAACGTAATAAGAAAACTATAGGACAAAAAGGTAATATTGGTGATTGTAACTAAAATGAAGGTGACAGAACACTGAGCTCGTGCATTGCCAAATGCGTTACCTTCGTGACGTACTCAGAATATTGTTCCATAATTGCTCTATTTATAGCGTAAAACCGAACATCGTGCTGGCACTCACTGGTTCTCCGGCATTTTATTTTCCAGGTGTGCAAGAACACTGTCTGCATATGAGGAAGCAAAACTGTTTGTTCCACGGAAACGTAGTTCATACAAGAACGCTTTTCATTCAGGTCAATAAATTTTCTTTGCTGTATTTACGAACTGATAATTGTTTACGATAAGGAAATATAACAGCACCAAATGCCGATGGGTAAATGCAGTTTCATTTGGGTCTTCCATGGCTCCACAATTTCTGAGACCCAGTCCTGCAATTCTAACGGCCATATCCAGCTTTTCTGGACATCAGGGTGGGTGCCACTTCATGGCGTACTGACCTTATACATTTCAAACTTTCCGCGGTGGCATACTGTTGACATGACGAAACAAATTAAAAGAATTAAATATATCCCTGCGCTCAGCACTTCACTACAAAGCTTGTCCCACAGGCGTTATCAAGTAGCCGCTCGTTGGCTGGAAATGACTTATCATCCTTAAAACGGCAAACACAGTGAGGATTGAATGTCGCAGAGACTTCCCGAGGCAGCCACGGATTTTTAGAGCGCAGCTCTTAGGAGCCCGTTCCTGCATTGAGCGTCGGCGTCTCTCGGTTCTGCTGCACAGCGCATCCATTTGTACGGGACTCCTGGCCATGCCTCATTGTCGGGTAATGACCGCGCACACGCGGTCGTTCGAGAAATTGCCCTCCGAGCAGCCCCGGCATGACGAGGATTGGAGTCCAGATCAGGTGGGCTCCCCACTCACATACAGAGACGTACTAAAATACTGCACACGAGCTCGACATATTATGGGCCCGACGCCGCTGTCGTCCTCGCGAGAGGAAGAGTTGGCACTCCGCCAACTCCAAACACACACATTTCCCAACCTCCTCTTCCTACAGAAATTTTACCCAGACCACTATGCAGACTCTTGCCCGGGCTGTGGCAGCTCCCCCACGGCGTTCCATGACACGGTGGAGTGCACCGCAAAATTATTCCCTCACCTGCCCCTCATCCTGCACTCCTTCAGCACCAAAGAGCTGTCACAGGATGCCCTCCGCGACGGGCCTCCCGAGGTCCGCCGGGCCCTAGTTCAACGGGCCCGTGCTGTCGCTGAGATCGTTCTATGGATCCCGGACTAGGGGTCCCTCCCCCACTCTTACTACATTTTTCTTTTTTGTAAAAAAACATGTTTACTCTCTCGGCGTAAAGGCGAACGCGTTCGCGCCGCAGCTCTCGCGTTCGTCGTCGTCTTCTACAGCTGGCTCGTCGGCGTCCCTCGGCGTAACCGCGCGAACGCGCTCGTGCAACTGCGTTCGTCGTGTTCTTCTTCCAGAGATGGATCCGATGCTGCTAATCATACCAGCGTTCCTATACTGTCCTTCCCTCAGCGAAGGCACTGACAGCATGGGCCCACTGCCAATCGGTGCGGTGATCTCGATCTCAAATTCTTTGCCTTAATATATCACTAAATTTAAGCACGCATACAACTGCGCTCAAATTTCGTATTAGGGAGTATCGAATTTATCGGACATTTTAACAGCGGCGCTGTTTAAGCTCTCGTTTAGGCCGCGTAGTGCGAACAAAAAAACTGTGCCTCGCGATGACGTCACCACGCGTTGCACATGTTGCCTTGACATGACAGGTTAAGGAGAGGTAAGTAGAGCATGCGCGCAGCGCGCTTTGCTCGGGAGAGAGAAAGAGAAAATGAGAGCGAGAAAGGGAGAGAAATAAAAAACGCGCGCGGTTTCCGTGACGGCAGCCGGCGCCTCTGACGGCGGCTCGGCAGGTTTCGATCAGCCATGCCCCGGCAAGTGTCGAGGCACAGCTTGGCCGTGACCCGACCGAGACATCCAGACACGGGTCTAGGCACGAGCTGAAGACGCCATCGCAAACAGACCCTCCGGTTCAAGGTTAAAACCTCCGTATCTCTTTCAAGATACGGAGGTTTTAGCGAGACACAGCTCACAAATCACCTGTGAGATAATAGAAGCCTATTGCATTAGGAAACTGGGTAGTGTGTTTGTCAGTGCACCCTCTATGGCGCTGACAGCTAGTGAAGCCTTCTATCTGAAAACACACAGGTTAGGAAATGTGTGTGTTTGGAGTTGGTCGCCATCGCCTGAAGCCTACGTAGCTTAGCCTCCATTACCCCTCGCCCCTTCTATTAATAAAGTTGTCACTCACTCACTTGGCCTTGACGTCACCGGGAAGATAAAGCTCGGAGCCGCCGCGACGGCGGTAGAACTCTCGTTGACTCTGTGGCGAGTACATGTAGCCTTGACATGGGATGACCAAAGAAGATCCGGACACCCGAAGAAGCCGCCGCTCATCTTGAAGCGCGTCGCGCGACCAAGTGAGAATCTGTGCGTCAGCGGCGAGCAGATTCGGAATAGCAGCAGCCTAGTAAAACCTGGAACAAGCTAGGTCGATCACCAGGTCGGTTGATTACTCCAGCCTTGCACCACTAGTGCAAGCTGCCAACGTGTTCTTAACGCTACGAAGTCAACGTGCTAGGATAATCTTAGGAAGTGCCTCATGGCAGCTTTTCTTCAGTCGGAACACATTGTGAATTTGTGGGTAATATTTAGCGTCCGAACGTCGCACAGCATCAATGAAAGACGCCATTTGGCACGGCTCTGGATTTGGACCTATCGGTATTGTTAAGGTACCCCGAATTAATTCTCAAGCACTTTTCTTATCTGCACTTGTGGGCTACCGCATCAGCTGCAAATAAACAAAACATTTGCTTAAGTATTAAGGTAGACACGTGAACAAGGTTGTTTGGCAACTTGAGCCAAGAGCCACGACACAAGAATAATGCAAACTGTCTCTGTCGTCGCCCCTTAGCACGTTATGTGAGAAGCTGCTCACAATAGTAGGTCACATTTGCTAGATCCCCGGCCAATATACATCACTTGCAGTTATTTGTGAAAATACTACCCCGTTACGGCTACTCATGTGCGTGAAGGAAGACCGCTATTTAGGGTGAATGTGCTGTAATACATGCGTGATTTGCCATGCTCTTGTTCCGCCGTTATAATATGGCCGCAATGTGGACTAACAGATCCTTTGTCCGAGGGTAAAAGGGATAACGAATTTGCTTTCAGGAAAGATGTAACATATCTAGTCGGCAGTACCTTAGTGGAAGGTTTACAACGGGTCAAAACGTCCACATCTTTCAGATTCGGCATCAGGGGCACGTCCTGTAACTTGCCTGACAGGGTGAGAAGCTGATGCGACGATTTTCGAAGTTCCACAGCGAACTTTGATCCCAGAGCTAACACATGCTGCACCTTTTCTGGAAGGGTCACATCACCAACAAGGTGCACACTGTTCCTCAGCGGTAGTGGCTTCTTTGGAGTAAGGGCACGTGGTTGTAAAAGTGCATGCTGCCAGAGAAACTCAGCAGTTCTGTCGACGATAGCAGACCACATACGCCACTTAACCCTTGCCATAGACGGTCTGTCCGAACGGTGCAGTTGAAGAAGCAGGGCGTGGTGCAGTTGAAGATTGGCCAGCGTGCAGGAATCAATGTAGTTTTCTCAGCCCTGGAAAACCTGACAAGGCTCTGTAAGCGTGTCAATGCGCCTAAATCACATCAGAGTTGTAGCTCTGTCGCGCACAAAAAGTTTTGTTACATGCGCAACTAATGTGGTGTACCAGATTCCCCTGTTTAGCGGAAGTAAATATATTGTACAGACCATCAGGTGCTTAAATGATCGCCTAAGGGAGCACCACAATAACGTGCATAACGCTGTTCAAGGTCACTTGGGCATCCATTGCCGAAATTTGGACTGCGTCAGCGGCGAGCCCCTCCTTCAAGATACGGAGGTTTTAGCGAGACACAGCTAGCAAATCATGCGTGAGATAATACCAGCCGATTTCATTAGGAAACTGGGTAGTGTGTTTGTCAGTGCCCCCTCTATGGCGCTGACAGCTAGTGAAGCCTTCTATCTGAACATATAGCGTTAGTAATATGTTAGATCCCCCTCTGTCGAGCTGACACCTTGTGAAGTCCTTTATCTACGCAGATTGTGTTAGCTATGTGTTTTTTTCACGTGACCATATACTGAGTGCCAATGACTTCCTGTGTGAGAGCCCTTTCTTATGACCGCACCCGCCGCGGTTGCTCAGTGGCTATGGTGTTGGGCTGCTGAGCACGAGGTCGCGGGATCGAATCCCGGCCACGGCGGCCGCATTTCGATGGGGGCGAAATGCGAAAACACCCGTGTACTTAGATTTAGGTGCACGTTAAAGAACCCCAGGTGGTCCAAATTTCCGGAGTCCCCCACTACGGCGTGCCTCATAATCAGAACTGGTTTTGGCACGTAAAACCCCATTACTTAATTTTTTTTTTCTTATGACCGCCTTTCATTGTTTTCTGAGCATGCCCCCTCCTGTATACATACACATTATGTGGCAACGGCAATAAAATATTGTTGGAAGTCAGCGCAGTGTTTGTTAGCCTCTATCAGTCCTTGTCCTTTTGGCGCTGTACGTCGTTTTTTAACATGAATTACCAACTAGCCCAAGCAGCCACCCTCGTTTTAAACGAACAGTCTACAGAGTAAGCCAGTTACTAGCGACAATACGTCTTTGCTGCAAGCTATTACAAAGTATAGATCACCTACGTTCCAAGCCTTGTGCGCAGCAAGAACAAATATATCGCAACTGAGCACACCCGCGAGCGATTAGGCTGGAAATGAAAAATCACATAGTGACCGCCCCGAGGAACTTTATGGAACCAGAAACATCACAAGCCGCCGACTCAAAGTTATTGCCAAATAAAGAATGAATAGCAAAACACAGTTATCCTGATGTAATTCATAAGCTGAATGTTAGGACCACTTGGGGAATATATCTCTAACTCCACTTTTAGTACAAGCACCGTATACACCGCTCGCGCTATTTGGACATGGTGGAATGAGCAGCCAAAGTGCACACTTTGGCTGCTCATTTCAGTGCAGTAATAAGAGGTTTATTGGTGGTGTTCTTCAAGGACGCTACGAGTTTAAGGAACGGCGAGGCAGCGTGGGGCACCGTCTCGAAAGACACCAGTGAGCAGCAGCGCGAGCACAGCGAGCCGAGCGTTGGCGATATTGCTGGACGGTGGCGCGTCTTCTTCCTCACAGCGGCTGTATACGTGTTTTCATTTCGCGATATATTGGCCTGCTCATGCAGCACGTTGCAGACGAAGCAAAGTGTGGCGCAGCTACCTCGTTAATCGGGAGATCGCGAGAGGCAGCGCGTGGGTGACGCGTGGGCGCCATTGCCAGCAGCCGCCGCAGACAGACCTCCGCTCATGAAGTGCTTCGTTTCCATACAGACGACTCACGCTACTCTGGCGCCATCCCGTAGCCATCGTCACAACAGAGCCCATCTTTCTCGCGCTTTCGCGATACCCTCCTCTTCCGCTTTAATCCTCTCGCTATCTTCGCTATCGCCGTCTTTCATCTCCCCCTGCGCTCCGCATTCGCTTTCATCATTCGTTGTGTTCGATCGCTTGGCTACGAGGGACAACCCCGACGCTCACCGCAGCAGCGGGAGCCTAAGAGCTGCGCGCTAAAATGCTCCGCTGCTGGTCGGTAACCAACCCACGTCACTTTGGTTCCACAAGCGCAACAGCCCGAGCTTTAGAGCTGCGCCACCAATGCTCGCGGGCAGCGAGGGATTATCCACAGTGTTAGCACGCACAGGTGCACCGTGCATCTCGGAGACAAGTCGAACAGAGCAAATTCGCGCGGACGTCGCGGACGCGCCGCTACTTGGCGCCGCTTGTCCGTAAAGAAGCAAGGACACCTTTTCCTCACAGAGAGGAACCGCTAGATGGCACATGAGCCCAGCGAGAAACGCCAGAGACGGGCCTAGCTGCAGTACATGGCTCATACATGAACGTTTAGGCGGTGGCAATGCGGTATGTCGCTATATTGCTCGAATGCCAATCGCCTTAACATCCACAGTCAATGTGAGATGCATTCTGCCGGATTTTCATTTATTTTCAGAGAAATTGGCGACGCACAAAATCAATTTCTATTGCTACAGGTATTAAAAAGCGGAGTTGCGCTATTCCTTACACATTCGACCTTCTTAACGGCCATGGCGCCAAAATTTCCACATTCCCAGGAAACTAATAAATAGAGTTAAATAAGAAGTGAAGTAGTATGTACACAGACTTGTGGTTTCTGGTAGCAAGAACTGAGATCACTCTCTTGTGAAGGACCGCTGCTGCTTTAATAACAGAATACTCGATCTATGAAATGTTTTTCCTACGTTAACGTATCCTTGCGATATTGCGCGCAAATCATATATGCGGGCCAATCAATACACAGACGCAAGACCTTATTCCGTCTGGTTATCCACCTTGTTGCACTGTTTTGGAAACGCAAGTATGTCATCGCAACTCGCCCAAGCTTCCACTTTGGCAGCATTTATTACGTCCTTCAGAAATAACTTCTACAGTGAGTAGACAACGTGATGAGTATGATGATTTAATGGCTTCCCCTTTGAAACGGGACGGTGACAAAGAGTCACATAGTTTGCTTGATTTAACCAGGTATGCTATACATGTTTTTTATCTGGCATTTTTGTATACATCTCCTTAATTTTTTTCTTCGAAATCTACCTTGTACCGCTACCTATGACCCTAACAGATACGGTCGTATCAATCTCTTTCCTTATTTTTTCCACCAGTACTCTAATCGTATTTTGCTTATCTCTACAACGGATCTGTTGATGTTTCCTTCCACTTTAAACCCAAGAGCTTCTGGGAGTTGCACGGTGCCTACGGTTCTCGCTGGGTGAATCCCTCCGCATACCATTAGGATTTGCTGAGTGGTCTCCGGATCTTTGCCTCATCTAGTTCGGAATATTTGCTCCGGTATGTTTTTGTCCTTAGGCAACCGGCTCGAGGCTGTTGTTTTCACTGGAAGCGCCGGCGGAACAAGAAGAGAAGAAGAAGAAGCGTCGGCGAGCACGAGAGGAGAAAACGGGGACTCTCGCCTGTTAGCAGGGTCTTCACCGCCCGTATCAGTGCTATTAAAAGCCTTTCTCCATTATATCGACGGAATCGAGTTATTCTGGGGCTTCTGTATGCCATAATTCCACAATTTTTGGTGCCGAAACCCGGGATAGACCAACCGACGGCTACGAGTTGCCTGCAGGAAAATGGAGAAGCTCAAGGCGAAGCGGACTTCCCGACGATCCTTGAACACTCGGATCATCAACGAGGCAAGTGCCCTTTTTCGTAGCGACTCCGCAACGCATGAACAGCTCGACTCCATCTACGAGAGGCTGAAGGCAAATAATAACGAACTAAACAAGATAAATGTGGAACTAGAGAGCCTAATCACGGACGAAGAATTCCAAGCCGAGTACGAAACAGTCTTGGAATATGAGGACAACGCGACGCGTACCCTTGCTGAGCTGACGAGCAGGCGGGACCGCATTTCAAGTGACACTGCGCACGCAGTCGAGGGTTCAAAGTCGGCTACCCATACCATTGCGTCACCATCGGAAAGGACGGGAGCCAAGCTACCAAAACTCACGATCACTCCCTTCTCTGGAGATGTGTGTAAATGGGTGGAGTTTTGGGAGCAATTTGAACAGATTGTTCACAACAATGCGAGTCTTACCGCCACTGAGAAGTTTCATTATTTGCGACTATTTCTCAAAGAGACGCTGCTTCAGCGGTCGCGGGTCTTCCAACTACGGAAGGATGCTATAAGGACGCCATAGACATGCTGCAGAAGCGCTTCGGGGACAAGACGCGCCAGGAGCAGGAATACTTCGCAAGGTTGCGACACCTGACTCCTGTTCGTTCATCTGGTGACACAAGAGCCCTCCGACAACTCTACGACCACGTCCTCGTCAACATCCGAGGCCTGGAGTCATTGGGTGTGGAAAGGTCGTCGTTTTCGTCCATGCTCTGCGACATCATCCTTAGGGCGGTGCCCCGAGACGTCGTAGTTAACTACCATCGTGCATGTGCTGCGCAAGTCGAGAGTGCTACCGCGGACAATGCTGCTGGTTCTTCGAAACTAGACGGTCTACTCAAACTCCTTTCGATCGAACTGGAAAGCCTGGAGAAGAGTGACTATAAGGACAGCAGCGTGCGAGACAGCGGCGGTCAGCTTACATCAAACCAGCCATACCGCAGTCGCTACTGGAAGCAGCCTGCGTCATCTGTTCTTCACACGAACTCAGATCGTGGGTTTCAACCGTGCAAAGAGGTGTGCGTGTTCTGCACATCAAGACAGCACTCCACAGAAGCCTGCCCTGGGGGTATGCCCCTGACACAGAAGAAGGAAGTGCTATCAAATGATAAACGGTGCTTCCGATGCACCACCAAAGGTCATAGGGCGCGCGACTGCAAACGGAGGATCTCTTGCTCGAGGTGCAAAGGTCGCCATGCCTCAAGTATGTGCGACCCACAAAGGATCCCTCCGAGCTCGCACCAAGTACTCAAGAATGACAGAGCAAGCACGACAGTTTGCGCATCGGTAGGGGGACGACGACGAAGCAACGATGGATCGACTTGCGTCTTCCTGCAAACATTTCGAGCCTGGGCAGTAAGAGACAACACTTGCCGCTACGTGCGAGGTTTCTTCGACGGCGGAAGTCAACGCACATTTGTAACCGAAGACTTGTCACGACACCTGGGCCTCAAGTGTGTTGGATCTATAAAGATAGCTCTCAACACATTCGCCAGCGCCTCAGACCAGGCGGCGGAAAACCGACGAATAGTGGAGTTGCGCTCACGAAGTCAGTTTTCTGACGTCGAGGTTGTGCTAAGCGCCATTGAGATTCCGCATATATGCCAAGACATCGAAGAAACTAAAATGGATGTGTCTTTTGTCGCTTCATTTAAGAAACTGGGAAGAGACGTAGCCGATGAACCGACACATGCATCAGTCATCACGCAAAGTGAAATCAGCGTGCTGATCGGCTCTGATCAAATGTTGAGAGTCTTGACGGGCGACGTTCTACGTTGTGAAGGCAATGAATCGCTCATTGCCATGAATTCCAAGCTTGGTTGGACTTTTCAAGGACGCACCACCTGTTTGACGTCACTGCCAGCTACAACGGGCATAATGGTTTGCGTTTTGAAAACACAAGTATACGAGTCGGACGAGTTCTTACGGACATTTTGGGAACTTGATCACCTTGGAATTTCTGATGCAGGTGACAGAGCCAATGAAATCAGCAAGGTGATGCAATATTTCGAGAGCACCGTCACATATCTCAACGGAAGGTATGAAGTAGCACTGCCTTGGAAGGATGAATTTGAGCTTTCGGACAACAAACAGGTTGCTGTCACAAGGCTGCAGAAGCTTCTTAATCGACTAACGAGGCAGAAAGGGCTATTGCGGATATACGATGATACCATACGTGAGTACGTACGAGCTGGTCACGCCGAAATCGTCGACGACCTCCCTCCTGAGCAAGGCAAGGTGTATTACATGCCACACCAAGAAGTCATCAGAAAACAAGCGTTGACCACGAAGGTTAGGGTGGTTTTTGACGCGTCATCGCATGAAAAAGGTAGTAGGTCTCTCAACGAGTGTCTTGAAAAGGGGGACAACCTGTACCAAGACGTTGGAAAAATACTACTGCGCTTCAGGACACACCCCATAGCGGTAATCGCCGATATTGAAAAGGCATTCCTGCAGATATCAATACGGGAGGAAGACAGAGACGCCTTTCGGTTCCTGTGGTTTGCCGAAGGCAACCTAATGGGTACTCCGCTCCAAGAATGGAGGATGACACGTGTTCCCTTTGGAGCTACGTGCAGCTCATTCCTGCTCACAGCGACCATCGTTTACCATGTGAAGAGAGCACATAAGGCCAAAGCACAAACTGCGACCAAACTGATCGAGTCCTTTTACGTGGACGACCTAGTCACTGGCGCCGACACGGAAGAAGAGGCAGAAAATTTTTGTTATGAGGCGCAAGAAATTATGAAAGAGGCGGGCATGGTCTTACGCAAATGGACCACAAATTCTGCTAACCTAATGGTAGCTTTAGAACGCCAGCAGGAATCTGCCAGTCAAGAAATGGTGGTTCTGCATGAGAAGTCGGTCAAAGTTCTCGGAGTTGTTTGGAATCCTGCAAAAGACGTATTCACTTTTTCTGTTGACAGCCTGTTAGAGTTCATGAAAGATAAACTGGACACTAAAAGGTTTATTTTACAAGCGACATCGAGAATATTCGATCCACTCGGACTCGTTGGACCATACACGATTGCTATACGCATATTGTTCCAGAGATTGTGGACACGAGGAATACGCTGGGACGAGAAATTACCCAATGAACTTCAAGAAGAATGGCAAGGTTGGGTACGGCAGCTCCCGCAACTGCAGGAAATAACAGTTCCTCGCTACCTTGGCGGAGGAAGAAAGTTGCCAAGTGAGATGCACCTGCATGTCTTTTGCGATGCCAGCCCAGCTGCGTACGGAGCGGCGATTTACGCGGTTGCGGCCAGAGATGAACGACGCATGTTGCTGATCTCCAAGTCACGTGTGGCTCCTATAAAGAAAACAACGCTACCCCGCTTGGAGCTTTTAGGTGCATTGGTTGGCACAAGACTGCTGACATACGTCAAGAGTGCTCTAAATAACATTCGTATTGAGTACATAATGTGGACCAACTCTACTATTGTATTGTCATGGATACGAGGAGACTGCACAAGCTGGAAACAGTTTGTGGCTAATCGTATCACGGAAATTAAGAGCCGAACATAACCATCCCGGTGGAGATATTGCCCAGGATTGGAGAATCCATCTGATTTGCTAACGCGGGGAGTGACGTTAGACAAGGTGACTTCGTGCTCAAGATGGTGGCATGGTCCTGACCGGCTACACGGATCCATGGACAAGTGGCCTCTCCAACCATCCATTTCGTCGGACTTTGACGACGCTGTCAGAAGTGAGATAGCAGCTGTTCAAGTAGTAATGGAAGCCAAAGTACACAGTCCAGTTATATGCCTTGAACGTTTCAGCAAGCTTCAGCACCTATTAAGAATAACAGCTTGGGTGTTCAGATTCACAGACCGTTGTCGACACAAGACAGAAGAAATTGGCCACCTGAAAGCGACAGAAGTAATTCGGGCCGAACACTACCGGGTCATATGCGTCCAAAACGAAGAATTTTACGCAGACTTAAGCTGCATAGCACGAGGACGACCCCTAGAACCCACGTCGTACATTGCCGATCTCCGCCCGTTTATGGACGCCGACGGAATCCTCAGAGTCGGTGGACGTCTGTCACTTCTGAAGTTACCGCTAGGAGTGAAGCATCCAATAATTCTCCCCGCAAATCACCATTACTCCACTCTGGTGGCCATAAGAGCTCATCAACAAGTCTTGCACGGAGGTGTACGAGAAACTCTTACACAGATCAGAGAGTACTACTGGATTTGTCGAGCGCGTGTTCTAGTCAAGAAGGTTATACATAGCTGCAATCTGTGCAAACGTTTCACTGCCAGACCAGGAAATGCTCCGACCGCTCCTTTACCAAGTCACCGAATGGTACCGACAAACCCTTTCGAAGTTGTTGGTGTTGACTTCGCTGGACCTCTCCGAGCACGCGCGCAAGACGGTGACGCCAAGTGCTACGTTACACTTTTCACGTGTGCCGTGTCGCGAGCAATCCACCTCGAACTCGTTTCAAGTATGACGTCCGA